>NC_066585.1:353860536-354212506 GCF_024323335.1 Lathyrus oleraceus | reverse complement strand
AAGAAGCCAAGTGGGGGAGGATTTTCTACTCCACTTAAGTGTTTGAAATGTGGTATTGAAGGTCATCGTGCTGTTGATTATGGTAAGGATTCTGTGACATGTTTTAAGTGTGGCAAGAGTGGTCACAAAGCAAACAAGTGTGGAGTTGGTTCGAGTGTGACTTGTTACAATTGTGGTGAGAAAGGTCACATTAGTACCAAATGTGATAAGCCGAAGAAGGAGCAAGCGAAGGCAAAAGTGTTTGCATTGTCTGGTGCGGAGGCCACTACCGATGATAGGCTAATCCAAGGTACGTGCTTTATTAATGGTACACCTTTGACTGCCATTATTGATACCGGTGCAACACATTTTTTCATTTCTTTGGATTGTGCTAAGAGATTGAATCTTATATGAAATTCTAGTTATCAGACTTTGGATGTCACACTGGTTGTTATGACATCCAATTCTACACAGACAGGGATTATGCAGAACTTAACAGTAAGTGCAGTAAATAACACAAGTAATTGTTCACCCAGTTCAGTCCAACATGACCTACGTCTGGGGGCTACCAAGCCAGGGAGGAAATCCACTATTAGTAGTATCAATTCAAAGCTAAACTCACCCGTTTACAACTTATCACTTAATCCCTACCCAATGCAATTTCAATCTTAACCTAAGATCAGAGTTCCTACTCACTCCCCCTTAATCACCTCAGTGATTACTATCTTTAAACAATATTAAAGACAAGTTGAAGTCACACTTCAAACAACTCTTGATTGTGCTTCACAGCTTTAATCAAGATACACAACACTCACGCTTAAAAGCTTTGAGTGACACAACACTTACAACTCAATGAACACCCTATGCCAAAGCTATCATCTACTTGATAATGACTTGGCTTACAAGATACGTCTAATACAAGACTCACAAAAATACAGCAGTGAAGTATGATGGACACAAAATCTTCACGCCTCAAAATCCCTAAAACTGAATGAAGGAACGCCTTCCTTTTATATTGCAGTATCCTGGGCTTTTGCACCTGTATTCTCCTGAATTTAAGGTCACCCAAGTTCCCATAAATTCAACATTTAGGTTACTAACAAATAGGCTATTTGTTAGGTTCATTGAATGTAGATTGGTTGTTGATTTCCTGGTTTTTCTCTAAGCTGTTGACTTCCTGAAGAATAGCCTGAGAAAAAGCTGAAACAGAAAACTGAACAACCTACAATATAGCATATGCTGTCAGGCATGAATGTCACGACATTCAGCTTGACATCAAGGTCCATATGTTGAGTCTGTTTTTCCAGAAAACATACTGTACAATTTTGTTGACCTGTACATGATCAAAATGACCATACTACAGTGAAAGCTTACATTAATAAATGTCAAAGTGTCCAACTTAACATTTACACAATTGGCCTTAAGTTAGTTCTGTTATTCTCTTGAAGAACAAACTTAGTTACATGCTGAAGTATAGTAGAACACCATTCTGTCTAATCTTCAGCAGCTGCTGTCAATGATGAATGTCATAACATCCAGTTTGACATTCAGTCAGTAGGCCTTATGCCAGGTCTGGTCTTTCCTTGATAACCAGACTGGAAATAGATACTAAGTTCTAACAGAACACCTGCTGTTCTATTCCTTAGTATCTGTTGACAGGTATGAATGTCACAGCATCCAGTTTGACATTCAATAAGTCCTGTGTTAGCTAGTCCTGCAGTAACTACACTGTAGTCACACCTACATGTCATGACATCAGTCAAGACATTAGTAACCATCTAGTGTTTTACCATATAATGCAGCCAATTAAACACCTACAAACTCCCCCTTTGGCAAATTTTTGGCTAAAACACTTTGATCCCCATAACAGAGTTCATAGCAGCGGAAAGACACACCTAGCAGGAAATAATACTAGCTAATACACTCAGAGTGGCAGCACACTCACACACATGGAAGTTAAATAAAAACTTCACACAGCAGCACACACATACAGAAGTTAAATCAAAACTTCACACACATAGCAGCATACAAACAGAAGCTAAATACACACTTCATCACACAGCAGCTGTAGGGGAGAGAAGTTAAATAAAAACTTCACACACATAGAAGCTAAATACACACTTCATCACACATAAGCTGCAGTAGAGGAAAACTTCAATCTGTCAGAATGAGAACCTGTTTTAACAAAGTTTAACAAAGTAAACTTCTGTTGTCTTGGGGTATCACTTGCCACTCCCCCTTTTTGTCAAAAATGTTGCCAAAGCAACACTTTAAATTACAGATCCACAATTAGTAATTAGAGTTATACAAATGACAGACAACACAGAAAGACAAGTATTTAATCCTTAGCCTCATCATCAGCTTCCTCTTCAAAGCTGGCCTCCTCCTCCTCCTCCTCAGAACTTTGCTTATCAGCTCCATCCGTGTCCTCAGCAGAAGTCTCCAATTGCAAGATGAGCTTTTCCAGAGCATGCTTTCTAGCCTCCAGCTCTTTGCAGGTCTCTTTGAGAACTGCAATAACATTAGCTTTGTCTGGTTGATTGCCAGCTTTGGATGTTTCTCCTGACGTCAAGACAATGTCAGGGACATGCTTGCCCAGGAACAGTTTGTAGCTGAAAGCCAATGGACTCTCTCTTCTCCTCACAAAGTCATTATCTGTCAGGATATGTGGAAATTGATTCAGCACAATTCCACATATGAGAGATGGAAAGGCAATGGGTCCCTTCACACTAAAACTCCCAGCATGCTTCATCGTCTGATCAAAGATGTAAGTGCCATAGTCCACCTTTGTCTTGGTTCCCACTGCATAGATGAACTTCCCTAATGCCACAGACACAGTTGACTTGTGATTAGTGGGTACCCAGTTGGCTGCTCCAACTTTGTGAAGTATTGCATACTTAACACTTAGTTGGCTGGCTACCAGCTTCCCTTTGAGAGGCCATTTCTGGACTTGCTTTGCTGTGATGACTTGACAGATAGTGTTGTCAGTCACTTCAAGTTCTGGCTGCACTTCATCTGGTCTTCCCAAATACAGATTTATCACTGAAGGGGAGAAAGTCACGCACTTGCCACGCACATAGACCTTTCTAAATTCTCTGGATTTCCCATCAGCACACTCCTCAGACAGATTAACAATGAACTCCTTCACTAAGGTCTCATAGCATTTAGGGAGTTTACTCACAGTTCTCATCAGTCCTGCTTCTTTGATGAGATCCACAATTTCCTTACACTCCAATGCATTCTGAGCCAGTTCTCTCTCCAATGCCAGCCTCTTGTGGTATACATACTTCCACCTGTTAACACTGGATGCAAAGTGGAAGGACACATTGTCAATGGGAACTTCTGGGACACTGGTTGCCAGCCTGCTGGAAGAAGGCTTCTTCCTGGACATGGATGTTGTGACATCACAAGGGACATCAGATTCAGACTCAACCACCACAGCCTTGGTCTTCAACTTCTTGGGCACCTCTTTGCTCCAAGCTTTTGTAGGTCCATAACCTTTCCTTTTGTGTGCACTCCCTGACTCTGGTTGCTTGTGAGGATTTGTTTCACCAACTTCCTTGGAGGGGGACTTCTGCTCCACAGTCTTTTTCTCCCTTCTAGACCTAACTCTCTTGGCTATCCTAGGGACAACTGAAGCCAGAAGTTCATTGTCCGAGAGCTCTTCCACGTTAATCGTTTCAGCTCTAGGGTTGTCCTCAACACTTTGAGTAACCTTGGCCTTCTCACCTCTCACTTTGCCTGAGGGTTTGTCAATCTTTGACCCCTCATGAGCATCTGGTTGCTCAACATTGTCAGTGACATTTTTCCTCACCACTACAGCTTTATCTTGACATGCAGCAATATCAGGAATGATTGTGTTCAAGGGAACAGAAACCCCAGGAACATTTCGATTACCAGATAGTATCTGAGTGACGATAGTAGCAATGGAGTTATGTACATACCTTGACCCTTCCCTTGTGTGTTCATCGAGAGCGATTTCTGATGAAAACCCGGTGACCGTTTCCTTAGGTCTTCTTGCATGGGACGAAGTTGCTGCGTCAACAACTGGATCCTCCCGGGTAGGTTGGTAAGACTCGGTGCTGAGAGAATCAGACATGGTGGTGTAGGAGGAGGTATCGGATTGACGAGCCATGCTGAAAATCTTAGAGGGAAGATGAACCGTTTCTTTGGACAAGGGTTTGCACGAGTGGAGAATGAAGCGACTGAATATGAAACGCTTTATGCAAGAGTAAGGTCTATTATATTTTGACCACTCAGAGCTCACTATTTGTCGTTTAATAATTTGACTTATTAAACAGTAGCTAACTAACTTCATTAGTTGCTATAACTTTTCAGCCGCACGCATTCCCTTTTTGCCCTTCCTAGTTTCACACTTAGTAATGTACAATGTCATGACATTCCGGGTGATATTGTACTCCGTCTGCATCAGGTTCCTCCATACTAGAGATGACCACTTGTTACCACAAGCTAGGTACTGAGTTTTTGCAGACGTCAATAATACACACCTCTGTCTGTCCCTTGCTGTCATATCAGTTGCATGATGACCAATGGGAACCATGGGCTCATTACTTTTGATCAGACACTTTCCACAGTCTGTCCTTTTACCTAAAGACAGATATGAGACTCTTCTCATAGCTCCCTTGGAACTGCTCTTCTTCACTCCTTTTACCTGAAGGGGATCAAGTCTTCCATGTCCCAGCTTCCCTTCCTGATCTCCCTTGGCCAAAGGACATTTGGGAAGGTTGAGAGAGTCTTTAGATTTCCATAAATAGCAATTATCTTTGGATCTATCTCCTCTCATCACTTCTTGATTGCACCCATTCAACACCACACATCCTCCCTTGGTAAATTCCACCCTGTATCCTTGGTCACACAGCTGGCTTATGCTTATGAGGTTCACCGTTAGTCCTTTTACTAACAATACATCACTCAATTTTGGAGTTTCTGAACAGTCCAGCTTCCCAACACCCATGACTTCTCTTTTAGTTCCATCACCTAATGTCACAAACTTGGTGTTGGCAGGATGTAGATTCACCACTAGGTTGTTCATCCCAGTCATATGCCTTGAGCAGCCACTATCAAGGTACCAATCTTGTCTGATATGTCCCCTTGAAGAAGTGTGAGCAAGGTTAGCAACACACTGTTGATTCTCAGGCAAGAAGTGAATCTTAGATGCCAGCTGCTTAGGATTGACCTGAGGTGTCTGCTTAGCCGCCCATGTTTGTTTCTTAATGGGGACATTATGCGTACACACCTTTTTCTTAGGCCTACCTTGAGGGGTCTGGTTTGGGTAACCATGCAGCCTATAGCAGAATGGTTTTATGTGATCGAATCTACCACAGTAATGACATTTCCATCTCTTGAAGTTCTTCTTCTGATGGTTGTTCATTCTGGTTCCTCGATGTTGTGACATTGGATGTGACTTCCCTTTGGATTTCTGAACTTTAGCCTTTGGGCGTTTGCGTTCAGCTGAGGATCTTTTCCCAAAGCCTAAACCAGATGTGGTTCCAGACTTCTGTCCTGTCTTCAGGATTTCTTCCCAGGTGTCAGATCCCTTATTCAACATTTTGATGGATTTGGTCATTTGGTCTAGCTTAGAGATCAGCGAAGAAATCTCACCCTTCAGACCCTCTATGACTTTCAGCTGCTCTAGTTTCTCAGCTTCAAGCTCTTTGATGAGTTTCTTATGCTTTTCTCCTTGGATGCAAACTTCTGCACTTTTAACACATAATTCTTTATATGAGACAGCAAGCTCATCCAAGGTGAGCTCATCTCCACTTGAGTTATCCTCAGAGGCACAAACACTGGTCAGAGCAGTGACATGTTTGGCTGATTCTCCTTCAGATTCACTCTCAGTGTCTTCTTCTGACCAGGTGACAGATAGCCCTTTCCTTTGCCTCATGAGAAAGGTAGGGCAGTCAGCCTTAATATGACCATATCCTTCACATCCATGGCACTGGATTCCCTTGCCTTGGTTGACCTTTTCTTCAGAAGTTGATCTTTTATTTATGTCAGACGGGATGTTCTTGACATTAGGTCTACCCTGTTGATCAAATTTCTTTATGAGCTTGTTGAACTGTCTCCCAAGCATGGCTAAGGCTTCTGATATACTTTCATCACCTCCAGTATATCCTGCTTCTGACTCCTCTTCAGCATTAGATACGAAAGCTATGCTTTTGTTCTTCTTCTCAGCATACTCACCCAAGCCCATTTCAAAGGTTTGGAGGGAACCAATGAGTTCATCCACCTTCATGTTGCAGATGTCCTGCGCCTCCTCTATGGCTGTGACCTTCATAGCAAATCTCTTAGGCAAGGACCTGAGAATCTTTCTTACAAGTTTCTCTTCAGCCATTTTCTCACCTAGTCCACCAGAGGTGTTTGCAATTTCAAGAATATTCATGTGAAAGTCATGAATAGTCTCATCCTCTTTCATCCTCAGATTTTCAAACTTGGTGGTCAGCATCTGAAGTTTGGACATCTTCACCTTGGAAGTACCTTCATGAGTTACCTTGAGGGTATCCCAAACTTCCTTAGCTAGTTCACAGTGGTGTACCAGCCTGAAGATGTTCTTGCTGATTCCATTGAACAATGCATTCAAGGCTTTGGAATTTCCAAGAGCTAATGCCTCTTGCTCCTTGTCCCACTCTTCTTCAGGAATCTGCACACTGACTCCATCTTCACCTGTCCTCATTGGATGTTCCCATCCTTTGTTGACAACTCTCCAGACTTTGTTGTCTAGAGACCTTAAGAAGGCTATCATACGAGGCTTCCAGTCATCATAATTAGAGCCATCCAACATGGGTGGTCTGTTTGAGTGTCCTAAATCCTTGTCCATGGTACTAGAAAGTAACTTCCCTAGATCTCACCCAGAAATTCACAGGCAGGGTGCCTGCTCTGATGCCAATTGAAATTCTAGTTATCAGACTTTGGATGTCACACTGGTTGTTATGACATCCAATTCTGTACAGACAGGGATTATGCAGAACTTAACAGTAAGTGCAGTAAATAACACAAGTAATTGTTCACCCAGTTCAGTCCAACATGACCTACGTCTGGGGGCTACCAAGCCAGGGAGGAAATCCACTATTAGTAGTATCAATTCAAAGCTAAACTCACCCGTTTACAACTTATCACTTAATCCCTACCCAATGCAATTTCAATCTTAACCTAAGATCAGAGTTCCTACTCACTCCCCCTCAATCACCTCAGTGATTACTATCTTTAAACAATATTAAAGACAAGTTGAAGTCACACTTCAAACAACTCTTGATTGTGCTTCACAGCTTTAATCAAGATACACAACACTCACGCTTAAAAGCTTTGAGTGACACAACACTTACAACTCAATGAACACCCTATGCCAAAGCTATCATCTACTTGATAATGACTTGGCTTACAAGATACGTCTGATACAAGACTCACAAAAATACAGCAGTGAAGTATGATGGACACAAAATCTTCACGCCTCAAAATCCCTGAAACTGAATGAAGGAACGCCTTCCTTTTATATTGCAGTATCCTGGGCTTTTGCACCTGTATTCTCCTGAATTTAAGGTCACACAAGTTCCCATAAATTCAACATTTAGGTTACTAACAAATAGGCTATTTGTTAGGTTCATTGAATGTAGATTGGTTGTTGATTTCCTGGTTTTTCTCTAAGCTGTTGACTTCCTGAAGAATAGCCTGAGAAAAAGCTGAAACAGAAAACTGAACAACCTACAATATAGCATATGCTGTCAGGCATGAATGTCACGACATTCAGCTTGACATCAAGGTCCATATGCTGAGTCTGTTTTTCCAGAAAACAGACTGTACAATTTTGCTGACCTGTACATGATCAAAATGACCATACTACAGTGAAAGCTTACATTAATAAATGTCAAAGTGTCCAACTTAACATTTACACAATTGGCCTTAAGTTAGTTCTGTTATTCTCTTGAAGAACAAACTTAGTTACATGCTGAAGTATAGCAGAACACCATTCTGTCTAATCTTCAGCAGCTGCTGTCAATGATGAATGTCATAACATCCAGTTTGACATTCAGTCAGTAGGCCTTATGCCAGGTCTGGTCTTTCCTTGATAACCAGACTGGAAATAGATACTAAGTTCTAACAGAACACCTGCTGTTCTATTCCTTAGTATCTGTTGACAGGTATGAATGTCACAGCATCCAGTTTGACATTCAATAAGTCCTGTGTTAGCTAGTCCTGCAGTAACTACACTGTAGTCACACCTACATGTCATGACATCAGTCAAGACATTAGTAACCATCTAGTGTTTTACCATAAAATGCAGCCAATTAAACACCTACATTTTATTATCTGATATGCGTAGAAGTATGGTTATTGATACACCTGCTATGGGTTCTATTTCTACTTCTTATGTGTGTCTGAATTGTCTGTTGAGTATCTTTGGTAGGGATTTTGGAATTGATTTAGTTTGTCTTCCTTTAGAGCAGCTTGATGTGATTTTGGGTATGAATTGGTTAGAATTTAATCGGGTGTATATGAACTGTTTTGAGAAGACGATTATTTTTCCTGAGGTTGGTGCTAAGGAAGATTGGTTTGTGTCTGCTAAGCAAGTTGATGAACCGGTGCAAGGTGGTGCCGAGTTGTTTATGTTATTGGCAACTTTAGATATTCGTGAGAAGAGGACGATTGAAGAATTGCCAATAGTTTGTGAGTTTGCGGATGTATTTCCTGAAGATATAAGTGATCTACCGCCGGAACGTGAGGTTGAGTTTTTGATTGATTTAGTTCCTGAAACTAGTCCTGTATCGATGGCTCCCTATAGAATGTCTGCTTCTGAGTTGAAAGAGTTGAAGAGTCAACTTGAAGACTTGCTTGAGAAGAGGTTTATTCTTCCTAGTGTGTCGCCGTGGGGTGCACCTGTTCTGTTGGTCAAGAAGAAAGAAGGTTCTATGAGATTATGTGTTGATTATAGACAACTGAACAAAGTGACGATTAAGAACAAGTATCCACTTCTGAGGATTGACGATCTGATGGATCAGTTGGTTGGAGCTCGTGTGTTTAGCAAGATTGATTTGAGGTCTGGGTATCATCAGATTCGTGTAAAGGCTGAGGATATTCAAAAGACTGCTTTTCGGATAAGGTATGGTCACTACGAGTACTCCATGATGCCTTTTGGTATGACTAATGCACCTGGTGTATTTATGGAGTATATGAATAGAATTTTTCATGATTATCTGGATAAGTTTGTTGTTGTGTTCATCGATGATATATTGATTTACTCTAAGAGTGAAGAAGATCATGCCGAGCATTTGAAGGTTGTGTTATCGGTGTTGAAAGAGAAGAAGTTGTTTGCTAAACTCTCTAAATGTGAGTTTTGGTTGAGTGAAGTAAGTTTTCTTGGGCATGTGATTTCGAGTGGGGATATTTCTGTGGATCCTACGAAGATTGAAGTTGTATCTCAATGGGAAGCTCCTAAGTCTGTTGCTGAGATTAGAAGTTTCCTTGGTTTGGTTGGTTATTATAGGAAGTTCATTGAAGGATTTTCTAAGCTGTCGTTATCATTGACGCAGTTGACTAGGAAAGGTCAAGCTTTCATTTGGACTTCGCAGTGTGAAGCGAATTTTCAAGAGCTTAAGAGAAGATTGACTACGGCTCCTATTTTGATTTTACCGGATCCGTTAGAACCTTTCGTTGTGTATTGTGATGCTTCTTTGTTGGGTTTGGGAGGTGTTTTTATGCAAAAAGGGCAAGTGGTAGCTTATGCTTCAAGGCACCTTAAAGTTCATGAAAGGAATTATCCGACACATGATTTAGAGTTGGCCGTCGTTGTGTTTGTGTTGAAGCTTTGGAGACATTATTTGTTTGGATCGAGATTTGATGTGTTTAGTGATCACAAGAGTTTGAAGTACTTGTTCGATCAAAAAGAATTGAATATGAGGCAAAGGAGATGGTTGGAATTCTTGAAAGATTATGATTTTGGTTTGAATTACCATCCTGGAAAGGCGAATGTTGTAGCCGATGCATTGAGTAGGAAGTCATTGCACATGTCTATGTTGATGATTTGAGAGTTTGAATTGTTGGAGCAATTTAGAGATTTGAGTTTGGTTTGTGAAGCGACGCCTTCGTGTGTTAAGCTTGGTATGTTGAAGCTTACGTGTGGCATTCTTGATGAGATTAGAGAAGGTCAGAAGTCAGATTTGAAATTAGTCGATGTTATGACATTTATTAATCAAGACAAAGGTGGTGACTTTCAGATTGATGAGAATGGTATCATGAGGTGTCGTGATCGAGTTTATGTTCTGGATGTTGCGGATTTGAGAAAGAGGATTCTTGAGGAAGGACATAGAAGTGGTCTGAGTATTCATCCTGGTGCTACTAAAATGTATCAAGACTTGAGGAAGATGTTTTGGTGGCAAGGTATGAAGAAGGATGTAGCGGAATTTGTGTATTCATGTTTGACTTGTCAAAAGTCAAAGATTGAACATCAAAAGCCGTCTGGTTTGATGCAACCGTTGTCTATTCCCGAGTGGAAGTGGGATAGTATCTCTATGGATTTTGTTTCGGGTTTGCCGAGAACATCGAGTAATTATGAGGCGATTTGGGTCGTTATGGACAGGTTGATGAAATGTGCTCATTTTATTCCGATGAGGATGGATTATTCGATGGAGAGACTTGCTAAGTTATACATCGAAAGGATTATGTGTTTGCATGGCATTCCGTCGAGCATTGTTTCGGATAGAGATCCGAGGTTCACTTTGAGATTTTGGGAAGGTTTGCAAAGTGCTTTGGGTTCGAAGTTGCGTTTGAGTTCGGCATATCATCCGCAAACTGATGGTCAAACGGAGAGGACTATTCAGTCACTTGAAGATCTTTTGAGGTCTTGTGTTTTGGAACAAGGAGGAAATTGGGATAGTTTCTTGCCTTTGATCGACTTTACGTATAACAACAGTTTCCATTCGAGTATTGGAATGACACCTTTTGAGGCTCTTTATGGTAGAAGGTGTAGAACTCCTTTGTGTTGGTACGAATCGGGAGAGAGTGTTGTGATTGGACCCGAGTTGATTCAAGAGACTACATATAAGATTAAGATGATTCAAGAGAAGATGAAGGTCTCAGAGTCGTCAAAAGAGTTATCATGATAAGAGGAGGAAAGCTCTTGAGTTTGAGAAAGATGAGCATGTATTTCTTCGAGTTACGCCAATAACGGGTATTGGTAGAGCTTTGAAGTCGCGTAAGTTGACGCCGCGTTTCATTGGTCCTTATCAGATTTTCGAAAGGGTAGGTGAAATGGCATATCGGATTGCATTTCCACCGTCACTTTCTAATCTTCATGATGTGTTCAATGTGTCTCAATTGAGGAGGTACATTGCGGATCCATCGCATGTTGTTCCATTAGATGATGTTCAAGTGAGGGATAATTTGACGGTTGATACATCACCTATGCGAATTGAAGATCGAGAAGTGAAGAAGCTTCGTGGTAAGAAGATTGATTTGGTGAAAGTGATATGGGGCGGAGCCGCCAATGGCAATATCACTTGGGAACTCGAGGATAAGATGAAGGAATCGTATCCGGAGTTGTTCGTTTGAGGTAAATTTTCGAGGCCGAAAATCTTTTAAGTGGGGGAGAGTTGTAACAACCCAATTTTTAGTATTTATTTCTTATATTATTATTATATTATATTTTATTTATTTGGAGTGTTAATTAATTAATTGGTTGTTAGGTAGTATAATAATTGATTATATTAATTAACTTGGTGTGTATATTGTGTTGGTTGAATTTATTTGAACTAAATAGAGATATTATAATACTATGTCTTATTGGGCCTAATAATTGAATTAGAGGTATCATTCCTTAAGCCCAAACATAATACTAGAATAGTAAGAGGTGAGGAGAGTGAGAAGTAGCACTCATTTGGTCATTTTCAAGGCAACAGAGAAAGAAAGAGGAAAAAGTAAGGAGAAGAGGGGAAGAACAAGGGAGAAGCTAGGACTTCCAGAAAATTGAAGAGGTAAGAGGGAGAATCCTTATTATTATGGGTTAGTATGATTGGGTCAATGGGTAGAAAAATGTTTAGGTTAAAATCCCTAATTTTTATGGTTTTGAAATTGTTAGGTTTTAATGAGTAATCTGTGATTTGTGGTGGTTAATTGTGTTTGGAACTGATATCTGGGTGAAATTGAGGGATAGGTGGAGAATCCAATTTTGATGTTTTATATTGTAGTAACGTTAAGAAAAATCCAGATTTTACACCGTGTTAACCGGTTACCCCAAAGGTGTTAACCGGTTACATGCAAAATAGGAGCCCAGAAATTGAATTTTATTTCTGCTTAACGGGTTAACCAAAATGTGTTAACGGGTTACATGCTGAAAATCTGCCTAGGAATTGAATTATGTTTTCGTGTTAACGGGTTAACCACAATGTGTTAACGGGTTACTTGCTGAAAACCTACCTAGGAATTGAATTATGTTTTCGTGTTAACGGGTTAACCAAAATGTGTTAACGGGTTACTTGCTGAAAATCTACCTAGGAATTGAATTATGTTTTCGTGTTAACGGGTTAACCAAAATGTGTTAACGGGTTACTTGCTGAAAATCTGCCTAGGAATTGAATTATGTTTTCGTGTTAACGGGTTAACCAAAATGTGTTAACCGGTTACATGCTGAAAAATATGCCGAGTTCTGTTTCGGGTTAACGGGTTACCCTAAAAGCGTTAACTGGTTACCACTGTTGAAAAAGGGAAAAATTGAGGATTTTAAATGATGTAACCATTTTGAAATAAAATCTAAGTGTGCGTGTTTGATGATGAGCCTATATATGTGAATAGTATATTTGTTATGAATGTGTATACGTACCATTGGTGGATAATTCATAGAGTTGAATTATGGTTATATGTGGAATGTTAAGATGGTAAAGATGATCTTAATTGCATATATTGTTGGTATTTGTACATTCATTCATGGCATGCTCGGCTTTATGGTGGAAGCGGTGAAACTGTGGGTTCACATGGTAATAGACGTTGATCCTTGAATGGAAATAGGCGTAGCAGACGTTGATCTTTAAATGGAAATAGGCGTAGCAGACGTTGATCCTTAAATGGAAATAGGCGTAGCAGACGTTGATCCTTAATTGGAAATAGACATAGTGGCTTTGATCTTGTCCAGATCGGAAGCGTGGCTTGGATTCTAGATATTGAATCGGAAAGCGGTGAAACGTTGGCTTCACATTACGGTACCACATGCATAGAGTCACATGTCTTGCATTGAGTCACATTAGAGTTCTGTGATATTTGAATATATGCATTGATGTGATTGTTATGTGTGTATAAGATATGGTAATTGAATTTGGTGATGTTTGGATACATAACTTGGTAAAATATGTGATTATGTGATAATTATGGTTATGTGTATATTTGGGAATATAGCATTGGATTTTAATATTATACTCCTTGAGTTTTGATGTATGCTTGAAACATGTGAAATAAATATTGGTTAGTATTATTTACATGGCTATACAAGGTGTGATGAATTCCTTTAATTGTTGATTTAATCATTGTGCTTTATTATACTTCTTCATAATGATTCGAATTCTCACCCTTTTGTTTGAATGTTGCCTTTACATGGGCATCGTGCAGATATTCAAGAGTAGTATTGCTGAAGTAAATGAAAGGTAGTTCACTCGAGATTTAGTCGGAGAGTGTCCGTGTTTTGGTTTAGAGACTAGGTAGTGAGTCAATGCTCTGGTCATGTAACACTGGGTAAATTAGTAGTATTGAACTCATATCTTATTTGGATATGTATTATGTTATTACTTGTGAACATGTTTAATTGCAATTGCTGTTTGTGAGGCCATAGTGCCAAATAGTCAGGATATGGCTTTATTTTATCTTGAGTTATTGAGAGATGATCATGGTATGTGACTTGAATCATTTTATCAAATACATGAGTATTCATTATTTTCCGCTGCGAACGCATATTCTTGAATATTCATGATATTTGAAATGTGTTATTTTAAATGACCAGGTGTATTGTATATTTATGATGAATGATGTTGGTTTTGAAAGCTTTTAGTTTTTGAAAACGTCGATGTGACGCCCTTTTGTTTATATGCGTGCTTATTCACTCTGATTATATGTTAAGTATTTTGGGGTATAAAAAGGGGTGTTACAACTTGGCTCTGCATATCTCCATGAACTGCAAAGATGACGCTTTATCCAATGTGCTAGTTGACACCGGATCTTCGTTGAATGTGCTGCCGAAGTCAACATTGTCAAAGTTGTCATACCAAGGAGCGCCTATGAGATATAGTGGTGTAATCGTAAAAGCCTTTGACGGTTCATGCAAGACGGTGATTGGTGAAGTGGACCTTCCAGTGAAGATATGTCCGAGTGACTTCCAGATTACTTTTCAAGTAATGGATATCCACCTAGCCTACAGTTATCTGTTGGGAAGACCATGGATCCATGAGGTGGGAGTTGTTACCTCCACATTGCATCAGAAGCTTAAATTTGTCAAGAACGGGAAGTTAGTCATTGTTGGCGGAGAGAAGGCACTGTTGGTTAGCCATCTGTCATCTTTCTCTTATGTTGAAGCTGAGGATGAGGTTGGAACTCCGTTCCAAGCCTTGTCTATTGCTGCTGAAAAGAGATTTTAGGCACCTATGTCCTCGTTGAAAGATGCAAGAAAGATTGTTGAAGAAGGAATTGTTGATCAGTGGGGACGAGTGGTAGAGGTCTCCAATAACAAGAATAGAACCGGTATGGGTTTTCAACAAGGTTCATCAGCTGCTAGATCAGAGGATATGCAACTCATCTTCCATAGCGGAGGGTTCATTCATGGCAATGAACAACACTTAGCTACTGTGCTAGAGGATGATGAAGACGAAGACTGCACCAATTTTGTGACGCATGGAAAGGCTTGCAATAATTGGACTGCTGCTGATATTCCTGTTATTATGCATTAATCTAAGTAATTGCTTTTATGTGTTTTAAAAATCCTTCTCATATGCCTAAGGGAGAAGTGAACATTGTTTGGGCATTTCAAATTGATCATTAATAAAATATAAATCTATTCATCCACATCTATGATGTTTTGTTTTTACTTTTTGCTTTATTCTAAAAATGGTAATCACAAAAAACATAAATAAATATTTTAATTGTCCATCTGCATAATATTTGGTCACAAATTCACTTCTCTAAAATCAAAATATCAAATCATTATGCAGGTTGGTTTCTAACCCCATTGAATACAATGATCCTTCTCTTTCTCCAAATTTTGAATTCCCTGTGTTTGAGGCTGAGGAGGAAAGTGATGAAGAAGTGAGTGATGAATTGTCTCGTCTTCTTGAGCATGAAGGAAAATCCATTCAGCCATTCAATGAGAAAATTGAGTTGGTCAACTTGGGTTCTGAGGATGATGTGAAGGAAGTCAAGATTGGGTCTCAACTGTGTCCAGATGTGAAGAAGGGGTTGATTGATCTTCTTCGAGAGTATTCAGATGTGTTTGCTTGGTCCTATCAAGACATGCCCGGTTTGGATTCTGAGATAGTGGAGCATAGATTTCCGTTGAAGCCAAAATGCCCGCTAGTTAAGCAGAAGTTGAGGAGAACGCATCTTGATATGGCAATAAAGATCAAAGAAGAAGTGCAGAAGTAGATTGACGCTGATTTCCTCGTGACTGTCGAGTATCCGCAATGGGTGACCAATATTATACCTGTTCCAAAGAAAGATGGAAAAGTCCGCATATGTGTTGGTTATAGAGATTTGAATAAAGCCAGTCCGAAAGATGATTTCCATCTACCACACATTGATATGTTGGTAGATAATACAGCTAAATTCAAAGTCTTTTCATTTATGGATGGCTTTTCCGGTTATAATCATATTAAGATGGCACCCAGAGATATGGATAAGACCACATTCATTACACCTTGGGGAACATTCTATTATAGAGTGATGTCTTTCGGTTTAAAGAATGCTAGTGCAACTTACCAAAGAGCAATGACTACTCTTTTTCATGATATGATGCATAAAGAGATTGAAGTCTATGTCGATGACATGAATGCTAAATCTATTGATAAAGAGGAACATGTTGAGCATTTGTTGAAGCTATTCCAGCATTTGAGTAAGTATAAACTCCGCTTGAATCCCAATAAGTGTACTTTTGATGTCCGTTCTGGTAAGTTGTTTGGCTTTATTGTCAGCGAGAAGGGTATTGAGGTTGATCCTGCCAAGGTCAAAGCAATACAAGAGATTCCTGCGCCAAAAACTGAGAAGCAAGTCAGAGGTTTTCTCGGCCGCTTGAATTATATCTCAAGATTCATTTCACACATGACTTCCACATGTGCGCCAATATACAAGCTTCTTCAGAAAGATCAATCTTGTGATTGGACCGAAGATTTCCAGAAATCTTTTGACAGTATCAAAGAGTATTTGCTTGAGCCTCCGATTTTGTCTCCACCCGTTGAAGGAAGACCATTGATCATGTATTTTACTGTGCTTGAAGATAGTATAGGTTGTGTTCTTAGTCAGCAAGATGAGACTGGAAAGAAAGAATTTGCAATTTACTACCTCAGTAAGAAGTTCACCGACTGTGAGACTCGGTATTCTATGCTAGAGAAGACTTGTTGCGCATTGGCTTGGGATGCTAAGTGTCTGCGTCAATCATGTTGAATCATACCACTTGGTTGATATCCAAAATGGATCCAATCAAGTATATATTTGAGAAGCCTGCTTTAACTGGGAGGATTGCCCATTGGCAGATGTTTTTATCAAAGTATGATATCGAATACCGATCTCAGAAGGCAATTAAAGGTAGTGTCTTGGCTGACCATTTGGCTCACCAACCGATTGAAGATTACCAGTTTGTGCAGTATGATTTTCTTGACGAAGAGGTCTTGTACTTGAAAATGAAAGATTGTGATGAACCATTGCTTGAAGAAGGCCCAAAACCTGGTTCCCGTTGGGGCATGGTATTTGATGGAGCTGTTAATCAATATGGTAATGGCATTGGGGCAGTAATCATTACTCCTCAAGGCACGCATTTTCCATTTACAGCTAGATTGACTTTCAAGTGTACAAACGATATGGCAGAATATAAAGCTTGCATTATGGGGCTTGAAGAGGCCATTGATCTCAGAATCAAGCACTTAGATACCTTTGGAGATTCAGCTTTGGTTGTGAATCAGATCAAAGGTAAATGGGAGACAAATCAGCCCGGTTTGATCCCATATAGAGATTATGCGAGGAGGATTTCAACTTTCTTTACAAAGGTTGATTTTCATCATATCCCTCGAGATGAAAACCGGATGGAAGATGCTCTTGCAACGTTGGCATCAATGATAGTAGTGAAGTATTGGAATAAGGTTCCCAATTTGACTGTGATGCGTCTCGGTAGGCCAGCTCATGTGTTTGTTGTTGAGGAGATCAAAGACGAGAAGCCGTGGTATTATGACATCAAGTGTTTCCTCCAAAGTCAGATTTACCTGTTTAGGGCATCTTTGAAAGATAAGAAGACTTTGAGAAGGTTAGCCGACAATTTTTACCTGAATGGTGATGTATTGTATAAGAGAAATTCCGATATGGTTTTGCTCAGATGCATGGATAGACACGAAGCAGGCCTGTTGATGACTGAAGTCCATGAAGGTTCCTTTGGTACTCATTCCAATGGACATGCAATGGCGTAGAAGATGTTGCGAGCATGTTACTATTGGCTGACACTGCAATTTGATTGTTGCAAGTTTGTGAAGAAATGCCACAAGTGTCAAATCTATGCGGATAGGATTTATGTTCCTCCGACACTGTTGAACGTTATTTCTTCCCCATGGCCCTTCTCCATGTGGGGAATTGATATGATTGGCATGATTGAGCCTAAAGCCTCGAACGGACATTGTTTCATTTTGGTGGCAATTGATTACTTCACGAAAAGGGTTGAAGCGACATCGTATGCGAATGTAATCAAGCAAGTTGTTGTAAGGTTTATCAAGAATCAGATTACATGTCGTTATGGTGTGCCAAGTAAGATCATTACTGATAATGGATCGAACTTGAATAATAATATGGTGGAATATCTTTGCAAAGACTACAAAATTGCACATCATAATTCTTCTCCCTACAGACCCAAGATGAATGGGGTTGTTGAAGCTGCAAATAAGAACATCAAGAAAATTATTCAGAAGATGGTTGTGACATATAAGGATTGGCATGAGATACTACATTTGCTTTGCACGGGTATCGTAAATCCATCTGTACTTCAACAGGAGAAACCCCTTTCTCTCTTGTTTATGGCATGTAAGCAGTGCTCCCCGTAGAGGTTGAGATACCTTCATTATGTGTGCTGATGGAAGCCAAGTTGACTGAGGTTGAATGGTGTTAGACTAGGTTTGATCAGCTGAACGTGATTGAAGAGAAGAGATTGACTGCCATGTGTCATAGTCAGTTATATCAGCAGAGGATGAAGAAAGCTTTCGATAAGAAGGTTAGACCCCGCATGTCCAGAGAAGGTGACCTTGTGCTCAAAAAGATTTTGTCTTTCAAACCGGATTCTAGGGGAAAATGGACTCCTAATTATGAGGGCCCATATGTTGTTAAAAGAGTCTTTTCAGGCGGTACTTTGATTCTTACAACTATGGATGGTGAAGAGCTCACTCGTCCTATGAACGGAGATGCAGTCAAGAAATACTTCGCCTAAAATAGAACAACTCGCTAAGTCGAAAACCTGAAAGGGCGACTTAGGAAAAAATGAGCGTCTTAGTGGATTGAAAACCTGAAAGGGCGATCCAGGAAAAAGTTAGAGACATAAAACAGAAAAGAATTATCCCGATAAATTGAGTACCCCACCTTGGGGAAATTTATGCAAAAATTAGGGATTGTGGCAACTAATTGCATCCTGTTGATCTTCAGTGTTGAATACGTTTTTGAGCACAACGGTCAATGTTGATTCATGATCCCCAGCATCAGCCAAGAACACATTGGATATCACGAGTTGGTAGAAGGATTAGTGATCATTGTATTCAATGTAACCATTTTCCATGTAAATTACTATTTTCAACTTTGTAAAGATCTATGGAGTCTTGTCATTTACAGGCTACCATTCTATTAAATAAAGTTGAGCTTTTATCCAATTGTTTCTATTCTTATTTACTTCAGCAAAATAGATTTAAATTTTATTATGATCATTTTTGAAATTAATTTTTTTTAATCAAAATCATTTTTTTCTTAAACATATAAAAGCATGAATCTTAAGCAACCAATTTCATTTAAAAGAAATATCAACAGTGGTCTGAAAGCAGTAAGCCCTAAGTGTGGAACATTATTGGTTTTCCCTAAGAAGTAGGCACATTCCTCTTTCATCCCCGATAATGCTGATTCAGCGCTCGGTAGTTGTTAATCTCTCTGAGCGATTGTTGCTCGCCGTTTCCCCGGTAAAGTAGCCAGCTGATTCAGTTATTCAGTTCCCTGCAGAGTGTAGTGTTTATCCCCTAACCGATTTTGGTCTCTAGCCGAGTAAGAACATGTTTCCTCAGCAGTTCACATAGGTGTGGCAAAACTTCAGTTTCCCCACCAATCACCATCAGATTTGCTCCCAGTTAGAGTTTCCTCCTGGTTTCTGAGAAGCTATTTATGTTTATCCACTGCATGGTTGTCTCCCATTTGATATGGTGTTGACCTAAAATTCCCCGCAGACGCGATAATAATTTTTCTCAGCAGATCTCCTCTTTCCCCAGCTAGGGTTGAGCCTTTGAGATGATGATCTCTTTTTTCCAGCAGTTGTCTCCTTCTTTAGTGGATTGACCAAGAATTGTATCAATGGTTCAAATCTGCGACGCCTTTGTATCCTTTGCGATCGTTTTGTCAGCACAATCATCATATATACATATACATATACATATATACACTCATATAATTTCATTATTGCATCATCACACTTGTTGATTTATTCTTGTAATCTTAATTCGCTGTTATGGTGGTACTTTATCCCCATACAAGTTGGTTGTCTGTCCTCCCTCAATTGTAGAGTGTCAGCCTCTTAAGCAGAAAGACTTTAACCTTTCTCCCTTCCCCACTGAGTTATTTCCTCGTGGATGATTATTATTTCAGTTTCCTCCCCAGTTGATTATCTGGATGGAACCGCTCCCCTTGAGTTATACCCATATTGGGTGGAGTCTTGATTGACCGTTTCTTTCTAGATCTTACCTAGATATATTCTTTGGGTCCCCTAAGAGTCTATTACCTAGTAACTGGTAATATTCTTCTTAGTTTGCAGTTTGTTACTTCTTGCCCAATACCCAGAAAAAGTAACCCTTTTCTCCCCAGCGAATTCATTTTTATGTTTCCCCAAGAAGTATATCCTTGATATGTTCATCCTAACCGATGACGGATATTTTCTTCCCATGTTTGAGTCTATCCTTGATATGTTCATCCTAATCGATGACAGATACTCTCATGGTTGGTATTCTACCCAGTAAAAAGGTAGTTGTAATCCCTATTTTGCTCCCCAGAGAATTAATCCTTGGTATGTTCATCCTAAGCGATGACAGGTCTTCTTCTCTTCGCGGTCTTCTGCCCAGTAGCCGGTAGATGTAAATCTTGATTTCCTCCCCCAGAGTCTATCTTTGATATGTTCATCCTAACTGATGAAGAATATTCTCTTTGATGGTATTCTATCCAGTAACTGATAGATGTAATTCCTATTCCTCCCCCAGAGTCTATCTTTGATATATTCATCCTAACCGATGACGGATATTCTCTTTGATGGTATTCTATCTAGCATTCGATAGATGTAATTGCTACTTTTTTGTTCGGGTGGTTTATCCTTGATATGTTCATCTTAACCGATGACGGGTATCCTCCTTGACATCCCCAGGAAAGTCTATCCTTGATATGTTCATATTAATCGATGATGGATTTTCTTTCCTTTGAGTCTATCCTTGATATGTTCACCTTAACCGGTGACAAATATTCTCATCTTTGGTCTTCTGCCCAGTAACCGATAGTTGTAAATCCTATTTCTGCAGTTTTCCCCAACAAGGTTATTCTTACCCAATAACTGGTAATGAATACACCCTATTGGCGCTTCTCAGTGAGTCATCCTTGATATGTTCATCTTAACCGATGGCGGGTGTCCTCTTTGTCAGATCTTTATTATTTCCATGCCCAGTAACCGGTAGTGGACAATATATTTCTACTCCTCCTGTGTTGAAGTTCATTTCTTCCCTAGTTGAGTTGAGTGTGTATTTCCTTAGTGAAATCACTTTTCCTGCATGACCCAAGTACGTCAGTTTTATCCTGATCTACTCATTTCCCCTGCAGATGTTTTTATTTCCCCGACTGAATCTCTCCATTTTTTATGGAATTCCTCTATTCTCTCAGCAGTTTTTTAGTCATAGCTTGGCCTACGCGTAACCTCTTTTATCCCCTCAGAGTCTCTGTCTCCCCAGTGAGTTTTCCTTACGGAATGCATTATACTCCTGCGGACCTTCGGTCTCTCTGATTCGTTTTCCTTTGTGGAAATATCTCCCCATAAAGATTTTATTTTACATTCATATCATATACATCTCTTAGGGACCAAAATTTGTTTCTATATGTTGTTATTTAAGCCCATTCTACTGAGTCGATATGAATATTTTAACCTTCACCTCCTCAGTTAGAATGTCATTAAATAGGGGCAGCTGTAAGACCCCAATTTTGACCATAATATCCCTCATGCAATTTCATCATATGCATTAGCATTGGGATCATACCTTGCCATCCTCCTTACCCCTCTTTCATAGGGTTTGTTTTGGGAGAGATCACCAAGCACCATGTTATTGTATCATACTTGTATATTATCATTTTTTTACTAACCAAAATACCAAAAATATGTCTTTGTATTTGCCTAACTCTTTTGTAGGTAGGGCAAGATCACCATTGATCTATCATGTTCACATCTAGGGTTTGAGACCCTCATTGCTAAGAGCACAACTAAGGAATGATCCACAATATCTCTATGCATCATGTATGAGTCCCAATGATCTTTACATGTTATCTTGATCAAGATTTCTTCAAGAGTTTGGAGTTGGTTTGCCTTGGAAACCCTAGTTTATCTAGGTATTTTGAGTAACTTCTTCAACAAGCTTCCTCACCAATTGATCAAATTTCTCAAGGGACACTTCAAAATTCATCATCTTATACATATATGATCTACCATGAGCCTAAAAAGTCAAGATATTTGCAAGTTATCAAGTTGGTTGATGGTGGTTGGCCAGATGAATTCATCTTATCAAAACTAGGTCTCCCTAGACCCTATATCCTACACTTTTCATCATATGAAAATGATTCCAAGAGAAAAGTTACTCTAAATGACATTCCAAACAACTTTCATGTTGAGGTATAGAGCTAATTTTGCTTGTAAAGCCATTTTCTATGTTGAAACATTATAGGTCATTTTGTTTAAACCCTAATTTGAAAGTCAACTTCCCAAAGCCATAACTTGCTCATTTTTTATAAGATGAAAGACTTCCAAGTTGCACAATAAAATTCAAGGTGTCTACTTCAACTTTTATGATTGGAGTGAAAGCTAATTCAACTTTTATGAGCATGTGATATGAGGATACATTATAGGTCATTTTGGACCAATACCATTGAACAAGTGATTTTCCTCAACTTCAAAAATGCATAACTCACTCATTCTAAATCCAAATGATGTAAAATTGGTGACCATTTTTAAGGTATTTGAAATAGATACAACTTTGATGCAGACATTTTTCTCATTTGGAGCTCACATAAAAAGTTAAGCAAGGTGGAATAATGAAGTATGTCGAAATTTCTAAACTTCCACCTCAAAATTCACCATGATACAAGTTCCAAATGGAAAAGTGTTCAACATAATAGTTGTTCCTCTTGATCTAAGCTTTCCAAAGAGTCCTAATTCATTCATTTTGGATGAGTTTGAGGGGTCTGCGCATGGTGTAAACATGGTTGTATCAGTTGGCAAGATTCAAGCTTCACATGATCAAATAACTTTGCCTTGCCATTCAAGCTTCATTCAGACTTCATTTCATTGGATTTTGGATCTAATTGAGATGCTTCATGGGCCTGTACATGCCCATGCACACGTGCCATTCACATTGCCAAATTTGGACAAAATTTCAAGTCTGCAAATAACACTTCATTTTGCTATAAATAGAGACCCTCTGTACTCATTTCAAAGGACCCTTGCGCGACAGCTTTTCCTCCATACTTGAAACCCTCATATTTGAAAGGAATACTTGATAATTTTCATTTGAAAATTGAGTTTAAATCTCACTGTTTGGAGATTCAAAAACTCCAGGATCCAAAGCTTTGTACCAATCCTAAGCCACTTCTGCAAGCTACCTAAGCAAGATCAAACATGAATTGAAGCAGGAGAGATCAAGTTCTGCACAACATTGAAGGTATTTTCCAGATTTTTTCTTCTCTTCCATTCTCTCTCAATTCTCATCAATTCTCTTGGATCTTTGGTTGTCTAAAGTCCTACCAATGTATGCAAGAAGATTGAGTTGCTTTGAGGTCAAATCGAAGAAACTCAGTTGACACACCTCAAAATTCAACTCCACATATCTCTTTATATATTTGGAGTTAGTTAAAATTGAGGTGATATTCATGATCTACGTCATTTTATCTTTCAGTCATGTCCTCCTTTTTTATTTATGTTATGGTGATTATTGAACCAGTCCGGACAGGATCATCGGAGAAGATGACCGGCCTTTGGCTTCGGTGGTGATGTGGCACGGTTCAGAACCATTGATTCATTTTAAAATGTTTTAATATGAGGCATCCAAAGTGATTACCACGCGTTTGGAACATTTGACTTGGTGTATAGTGGAACGTGCGCTCAGATCCACTTGATCTGCCACCTCAATTAATGAGGGAGATCAAGTGGTCCAAAAATTATGAGAGTTTCACCAAAATTTTTAAAATAAAATCCTCTTTCATATTTTGAATTAAAATTATTTTTTGGATCATTATTAATACTTTTCATGATTTAATTGATTTTGTGAATATTTTTAATTATTTAAAAATACTTTTAAGTTTCGAAAAATACTTTTAAATCTCATGGCCATTTCTTTGGTGTTTTGATGAGGGTTTCGGAAATTGACCAACCATATTTAATTTAATATATTATTTTTAGTATTTTTAATTGAATAAATGCCAAATAAATTGTGTAGAGCCATTTTGATTGACTTTGGAAGTTTGACTTGTGTTGTTGGGCCTTGGTCAAGGTTTATTTGACTTTGCTAAGTTAAGATCATTGGATTTAGGGGATTAAGAATGTATATTACATATCCCAAAATGAATGAATGATCTTAATTTGGTAAAAGTCCTCCTTTGTCCAATTTGAGTTTGATCCATTCCCCCTCCCTCTTCATCTCATTCCCCTTCTTTATGCATTCATGTCAAGGGCCTATGATATCTCTATATTCTAAGGCTAGTTGATTGCAAAATCAACATAAGTATGTATGAGATTAGGCCCCCACTTTTGCATATTCTTCTTGTGTGTGGTATGTTTCATGAGCATAGTTCATTATACTATGCCTTTAACATGCATTAACACCAAAATTCTATTGTCCGACCTCAAATAGTTGTGACTTCTACATAAGTCCAATTACGATTGCTTAACATAGCGCTAAATTTTTGACGCAAAAGGCATAGCATTCTAGTTAGTGAGATTGTAAGTCTCCCCTCTTTCATGGTATTGTGTGGAAACTTGGCCTTTTTTCCTTCCTTTGGAAGATGTCTTGGTTCAAGGATCCATGCTTGTGATAAGTGGGTTGAGTGTTCTTCAAAGAATGACTTAAACAAAAGAGCAAAAGCAAAAGCAATACTAACTCCTAACTCATTAACAACTAACATTTAATTCCAAGTCATTTATTTTTAATGCACTTTATTTTTTAAGCCTTATTCATTTGCCATTATTCATACCATTCTAATTGTTTATGTTAATGTCATTTTCACTTTGTCCACTTGGACCATATTGTGTGATATATTTTGTTTGTGAATATTGTGTTTGTTTGTGGGGTCTTTGACCATTAATGTACATAATAAGAACAAAAACCCTAAAAAATATCTTGTGCGGACTGCTGGTTTGATATGAGACAATTGGACTTAGAATTTAGGCAACACTCCCTATGCAAAGGACTTGGCCAATTCCAACTTTCATGTAACCAAGTGCTTGTAGCTTGAAACTTCATCTGATACATCATTGAAGATCCATTTGAGTTCATCTGCAACATGATCATTGTGAAGGTGTTACTTTGAACCTGTGACTTATGGCATCTTGAAATTGATCTGCTACTTGGGCAAATTTGAAGATGATCATGGAATTTCTAAGCTTGGATGTGGCTATCTTTATTTGATGCCTTTATCTTCAAGTTGATATATTGTGCATTGTTTGTTTCTTGATTCTAATGTCCAAGGGAATTTGGGTTTCTATATGACATTCTTGTCTATTGGATTGCAGCCCATTGGTTAGATCTTTTCAACTCTCAACTTTTAAATTTTTGCTTAGGATTAAGCTATTCATCTACTCCCCACTTCTTTAATTTCAAAATATCTCCCTCCTTTCAAAAATATTCTTTGCTTGTGTTTGTAGATTTTCAAACTTTGACCACTTTTGCAAACTAGAAACTTTGGCCTTAAGCCATTGCATTTTCAAACTTATTTTCTTAATCAAACTTGTAAATAAACTTAACTATACTTGACTTAAAAATTTCAAAAGCCAAAAATAACTAACTCATTCAAACCATCTTTAGGCCTTTGTGTCTTTCAAACTTAAATTTTTGTTAAAAGCAATGCACCTACTCTGTAATTGATACCACGAACTACGAGGTTTTGATCCCTCATTTTTATGTTGGTAAGTAGGCACAAGTCCGAAGGTCTTGTCAAATACAAAAATATAATTAATGAATTCTTTTCTCATCCCACCATTATATTTTCTTGCAAACATCATTTGTACAGAAACACATATGCACACAAGAAAGGGCTCCCTAGGACACTTTGGGTGCTAACACCTTCCCTCTGTGTAACCAACCCCCTTACCTGTAATCTCTGGAATTTTATTAGTTTTGATTTGAAAACTTCTTATTTGTGGGTTTTGTTCGTACTTTTCCCTTTTCCCTTGGAAACAATAAAAGCGCGGTGGCGACTCTTGTTATTTGATGTCTAGCTTATCCATAGCTTGATGAGTATGAGTTTACCGCTACAACAGGTTTCACATCGGACCATCCAAACCAAAACCCCTTATCATCTTCAGTTTTTCCTTTAGTAACCTCTATCATTGATTTCTTGAGGGTTTCTAATTCCTTTTCGGAATTAGAAATCTTCTTTTCTAAATAGCAGAAAATTTTCTTATTTGAGGCTAGGCGTTTGAAAGCTTCCTTGGCCTCATTGTGTAGAGTACTAAAGACATTTTACAAATCACAATAAGATATTTCATCAACATGATCATATTTAGAATGACTTACATTCTTTTTCTTCTTTTAATGAGATGTAAGACAAAGATTGGTGTTTTCTTCTTCTTCTTCACTTGAGGACTCACTATCGCTCTCCCATGCAATGTATGCTCTTCTAGCTTTGTTAGATTTATTGTGACGTTTGTATTTTCCTTTGTCTTTCTTCAGCAAGGGAAAGTCCGGCTTATAATGACCGGCCTTTCTACAATTTAAGCATGATACTATTGACTTAGTTGTCTTACCTTCCTCTTGATTCGAGAATTTTGATTGTCTTCTATAGTTGATAGGATTTTTATCCGAATGTTGGACTTTGTTCTTTCTAAGGTATCGGTTATACCTCCTTACGAACAGCCCCATGTCTTCATTCGAATCTTTATCGTCATCACTTGATTCACTCTCACACGTATCATTGGTGGATGACTTATATCTTGAAGTCTTTAAAGCGATAAACTTCTTTTCGGTGTCCTTAGCTTTCTCCTTCTTTTCCTTATTTTGACTCTTCTCATGTTTTTCAAGGTTCATGAGCTCTTTCTCATGCTCTTGAAGTTTTCCAAACAATGTTGCCATGTCCAATGTTCTTAGATCATTGGCTTCCTTAATCGTGGTGACCTTTGGTAGCCAATTCCTATTAAGACATCTTAAGATTTATTAGTAGCAGTATCATTAGGGGTAGTTCTACCAAGAGCATTTAACCGATTGATTAGATGAGAAAATCGCTTTTAAATATCGACAATGGTTTCACCATCCTCCATATGAAAAAGGTCAAATTATTGAGTTAAAGTGTTGATTCTAGCTAGTTTGACATCATTGGTTCCCTCATGGGTAATTTGCAATGAGTCCCACATAGCTTTAGCACTAGTACAATGGGAAACCCTATAATACTCATCAACACCTAAGGCGATAATGAGCATATTTCTGGCTTTCCAATCGTAGCTATATTTTTTCTGATCTTCTTAATTCCATTGTGCTTCAGGTTTAGGTATAACAAAACCATCCGCATTGGTCATGGTTATTTCCATAAGACCATCTTGGATGACTTTCCATACTTTCCAATCAATAGAGTTGATATAGATACGCATACAATCTTTCAATAACTATAGTTTTCATTGGTAAAAATAGGCGCCCTATTATACGCCCTTTTAGGATCGTTACTCATTTTCTAAAAAGTTATATGTGAAGCACTAGATGAACCGGAGCTCGTGATACCACTTGTTAGACGATAGTACCGATCTAGAAGGGGGGTTGAATAGATCAGTTTTAAAATTTAACACTTTTTTTAAAAATATTTTCAACGGTTGCAGAAGCACCCTATATTGTAATCGTCTAAACGATCCGTTAATGGAAAGATCGGATATGCGTGAAACCGAATGGAATTACTTAAGATAGAGATTATCAACCCTATCTAAATCAATCCATTAACCACTATGATCCTTGATATCGTTACCTCTAATAATGCTTAACACAATAAGAGATCAAGTAAAATATTACTAAGTTTGTGTGAGATTAATTTTATCGAACACTTGGTGTGCACTCCACGCCAAGTTTCAATTTCACTCAAATTGAATGTGCAGAATTTTACTCAATTGCAATCCAAGTGATTGCAACAATTTACCGAACAATTGCTATGCACACCAATCAAGCGATATTGATTCTATGATTAATTTCACACAAAACGTAATTAATGCAGAATTTAAAGAGTTAAGAGATAGAGAGAATAAGACCGGATTTGTTGAGGCATTTCCCCTATCGTCCTCGCTTAGGATACGTCTTCCCCCAATTCTAAATCTAGAATTGAGATGTTTTTATTAACATATTGTAAAGTCAATAGAAGAGAACAAATGATCACCATCAATCAACCCCTAGAGTTGTTGCATATCCTATTCTATTCTCTCCCCTTGATTCGAGTTGAACCAAGTCCTTCAAGCACTTCGGACAAACCTCCGGTTACCGCTACCTTATTTCAAGAACGCCATGTTCTCCAAAACTTTAGCTGAACTAATTTCGAGCGCAAGTCGCTTGAACCCTAAGCTTTCTTCACAAACCTCTGGTTACCGCTACTTGTTTGACCGAACCTTCCGTTCTTCAAACGTTTCACTAGGCTGAATTTGCGAAGCAAAGGTTAGTGCAAGAACCCCCAATTCTTGGAGGAAAAAACCCCAATGGTTTTATTCAAGAAAACCCCACACAAAGTCTCAACCCAAACTAAGATAATCCAATCTTATTTGAACGTTATCACAACAACAATGCACAATGCTCAACAAAGATTATTATGTGTGATTATTGAGAAATGCAATGAAGAATGAATATGATGATGAGCACTTTGGTGTATATCTTTCACTTTTCTTGTTAAAATGTTGAAGAATAAACTCTAGAATATTTATATGATGCATGGACAAAGTAACAGACATAAGAAAATAATTTTGCAAAAATGCACAGCAGAAAATTGAGTGCCAACAGCGACCAGTCGACTTGTTCACACAGTTGAGTCGACTCAAACAGGTTGAGTCGACTCATGACTCGACCTGTTCAGACCCGTGGCAACATGGTTCAATGAAACAACCAATGAGTCGACTCAAACAGCCAATGAGTCGACTCAAACAGGGGATGAGTCGACTCAAACAGGGGATGAGTCAACTCAAATAGGTTTTTCTAGAGTTGAGTCGACTCATGACTTGACTTGTTCAGACCCGTGACAACATGGTTCAAATGAAACAACCAATGAGTCGACTCAAACAGGGGATGAGTCAATGCAAAATTCTTAAACTGTAAAAAATGAGTTTTTGATATTTTGGTCAATTCAAACCATTTTCTTATGAACCTAAGGTACCAATAATAATTAAGTGCATTATTCACATCTATGAAATGCTCCTATATACATGGACTCATTTCACTTATACTTTGAGCATGTTGGAGGATGAATACATTCTATGATATGATGACACCATCCAAAGCACACATTATGAGCAACTAAGAAGTTTTTGTAGAAGCAAGCTTCAATCCAAGAAGTATTTTGATGAAGACAACATGCATCAATGCAAAAAGAGAAGAGCTTCAAAGATAATTCAAGCATCAAAGTGATCAAGCCATACGCATGAGGAACTTTTTGATCAAGCTTCTTTTTCAAGTCAACCGTTTGCAAGATTGTTGATTCACTTCTTAGGTATATCTAACTCACTCTTAGATTAGTATACAAGTCTTCAACAATAATGATCTGCATTTGCATTTTTAAAACATAACCATTTGTTAACACATTGAAATGCAAGACACAATTTTCTTAAAGTATTTTTCTGCATTTCAACAGTGTTAACCGGTTAACCATATGGGTTAACCGGTTAACAGCCCAGTTTTTTGAAATCCTGTGTTAACGTTGTATGCGTTAACCGGTTAACCCATTTGGTTAACCGGTTAACACTGTTCGTTGCAGTGAAAATGTTTTTGAAAAATTATATCTTTTCATCAATGTTTATGGAGAAAATGATACCTCTTTGAAAAGGTGTTTTGGCAATATAAATTCTTAAATTTTCAAAAATGAATTTTCACCTCCAAGAATTTTCATACAAACTTAAGATAATCACTCTTTCATATTTCCTTCAATATTTTTTAAAAGTGTTCATAATCAAAGTTTCATCTCATTCTATTTCTTGAACACTTGTATATTATTCATTGAGTGAATTATTTATCTAAGGAGAAGATCAATCAAGAGAAGATTGATAATACTACACTTTGTTAATATCATCAAAAGAGTTATTTCTGTTTAACTTGTGATCCAGGATTGTTGGACACAAGGGGTTGGTGTTGAAGAGGATTGTTCTTCATACACTTGTTTACCTATATGTTAGATAGTAGGCATCACCGTTTGTGTGAATAGGCTGTACCATAATTCTAACTATAGTGAAATCTCTTTCGTGTGGAAAGGGGAGTGGATGTACCTTCGGATTGTGAAGGGAACCACTATAATTTCCGGTGTCTTTTTACTTTCCGCAATTTATCTTTCCGCACTTAAACGTAAAATAACCAAAAACCGGAAACAAGTTCGAAGAATTTTTAACCACCTAATTCACCCCCCCCCCTCTTAGGCGCATTTACAACTTACAATTGGCATCAGAGCAAGTTATAGGTAACTTGTTCCTAGAGATCCAGCATGGCTTCCGCAAGCATAAATCCGGTTTTCAAAGACGGTGGAAGTAGCAACAAGCCCCCACTCTTCTCCGGAGAATATTTCGATTTCTGGAAAATCAGAATGAAGGCACATCTTGAAGCCCAAGGGGAAGGTATATGGGAAGCAGTTGAAGAAGGTCCACACAAACCGGTAAATATGGTGAATGGAGTTGGTACCCCAAAGTTGAAAAACACTTATGACGAAGATGATAAGAAAAGGATTCTAAATGAGAAGAAGGCAATCAACATACTCCAAAGCGCTCTTAGTATGGACGAGTTCTTCCGTATATCTCAATGTAAATCGGCAAAGGAGATTTGGGACACCTTGGTTGAAACACATGAAGGAACCACCGAAGTGAAGAGATCGAGGCTAAACACTCTAAGTCAAGAATATGAGATATTCCGCATGCAGCCCGGTGAATCTATAGTTGCCTTACAAAAGAGATTCGTCCATCTAATAAATCACTTGATCGCTCTGGGTAAAACTTTCACTAATGATGATCTCAACCTGAAAGTCCTAAGATCTTTGACAAGAGAATGGCAACCGAAAGTGACCGCTATTTCGGAAAAGAAGAGTCTCTAAACGATGACATCCGCGTCTTTATTTGGAAAACTTCAAGAACACGAATTGGAACTTGGAAGGCTCAAGAAGCACGAAAGTCAAGAAAAGAAGTCCAAGGGAATTGCCTTGAAGGTTGATTCAAAAAGGGACAAAGATGATGAGACATCCGAAGATGAGAACTTTATGCTTCTTGTAAAGAAGCTTGGTAAGTTTTTAAATAAAAATAAAAATTCCTCTTATCCTAAAAAGAATAACCATTTCAGGAAAAAGGAAGCATCCACATCAATGCAAGACGTCACGTGTTATGAATGTGGACAACAAGGTCACATAAAGCCGGACTGCCCAAAACTTGCAAAGAAAGGAGGATTCAAAGGCAAGAAGGAATTCAAAAACAAAAAGGCTTACGTCGCTTGGGACGATAATGAGATCAGTTCATCTTCGGAATCGGAAAGCGATGAATGTGCGAACATGGCTCTTATGGCTTCACATCACTCTGATGAAGAAATCGATGAGGTTAGTAGCAATTTTTCAGTTTATGACAACGACGCACAAGATGTTATAAATGAACTCTTAAAAGAATGCAAGACATTGTATAAAAGTATTTCATCCCAAAAGAAACAAATTTCATCCTTAGAAGAAAAAAATACTGCTTTGGAAAAATATATTGAAAATGGAAAACAAAAGTTGATGGATGAAAAACAAAGTCTTGCATGTAAGAATTGTGAATCTTTATCTTTTCAAATTGTTCAACTTAAAAGAGTTTTAGAAAGATATGAAAAAGGTCAAATTGGGTTGGAAGAAATTCTTAAGCACCAAAGGTATTCTAATGATAAAAGTGGATTAGGATATTCTAAGTTTTCTAAACCAAGCACAAATAAGACCATTTTTGTTAAAGCAAGTGAACAAGTTGCTAAAGAGAAAGTAAACAATTCTAAAAATATGCATCAAAGTCATAAAAAGAAAATGATTGCTAAGAAGAAGAATTATGTTCCTAGATATAGGAGTGATTTTCAACCTACTTGCTTTTATTGTGGAATCAAAGGGCACACACCTAATGCTTGTTATGTGCGAAACTTTAGCGTTCCAAAAGGGCATTATGTGTGGGTTAAAAAGGGTACTAACTACCAAGGACCCAAAGCAATTTGGGTACCTAACAAAACTTGATTTTGTTTTGTAGGTATGCTTGAAGACAACCTCGAATCAATGGTATCTTGATAGCGGTTGTTCAAAGCATATGACGGGCGATATCGACAAATTTTCACATCTATCTTTAAAGGCCAAGGGATATGTTACATACGGTGATGACACTAAAGGAAAGATCCTTGGAGTAGGAACCATTGGAGCACCTCCTTTTACCATCATCGAAGATGTCCTTTATGTTGAAGGCCTAAAGCACAACCTACTTAGCATAAGTCAATTGTGTGACAAAGGGTTCCAGATCAATTTCTCAAAAGATGAATGTGTGATAGAACATGAAGTCACCCATGACATTTTGCTAAAAGGTAAAAGGGTTAATAATATTTTTATGACTTCTTTTGATGACTCTTCCTTGAAGGTAAAATGCTTAATGACAAACAACAACGAGGCTTGGCTACGGCATAAAAGATTCGCTCATATACACATGGAGCACATGAACAAATTAATAAAGCATGATCTAGTTGTTGGTCTTCCAAAGATTAAATTCATCAAGGATAAGCTCTGTGACGCATGCCAAAAGGGAAAGTAAACCAAGACAACTTTCAAATCCAAGAATGTTGTATCTTCGTCGAGGCCACTTCAACTCTTGCACATGGATCTCTTCGGTCCATCAAGAACGAAAAGTTTCGGACGTAATGTTTACGGTTTAGTAATTGTTGATGACTTCTCTAGATATACGTGGACTTTGTTTCTTGTGCAGAAAAGCGATGCTTTCAAGGCTTTCAAAAAATATGCGAAACAAATTCAGAATGAGAAGTCTCTCTCAATAACCTCCATAAGAAGTGACCACGGGGGAGAATTTCAAAACACATTCTTTGAAGAATTTTGCGAAAAGCACGAAATTTCTCACAACTTCTCCACACCACGAACACCACAACAAAACGGTGTCGTAGAGAGAAAGAATAGATCCTTGGTGGAACTCGCAAGAACAATGCTCATTGACTCCAACCTTCCTAAATATTTTTGGGCGGACGCAGTTAGCACAGCATGCTTTGTTAGCAACCGTGTCAACATTCGGCCGATTCTCAAAAAGACTCCGTATGAGCTTTTCAAAGGAAGGAAGCCTAATATATCTTTCTTTCACATCTTTGGGTGCAAATGTTTTGTCCTCAACAATGGAAAGGACAACCTTGGTAAGTTTGATGAGAAATCCGACGAAGGTATCTTCCTTGGCTACTCCCTATCTAGTAAGGCATTTAGAATTTTCAATAAAAGAACTCTTACTATTGAAGAATCAACGCATGTATGCTTTGATGAAACTAACCCCTCGAAAGAGGATAACTTTGTTGTTGATGACGATGATGATATAATAGATATGTCACAAAAGGAACCTTCAGATATTCATTCAATACCACAAGAAGATGGATCACCAATCATTGAAGAACATCATGATCTACCGAAAGAATGGAAAACTCATAGAGATCACCCGATCGATAAGGTTATTGGTGATATTAGCCAAGGCGTTGCAACTCGGCTAAATCTCAAGGATGCTTGTCTCAACATGGCTTTTGTATCTCAAATAGAACCAACCAAAGTCGATGAAGCCTTAGGCGACGATCAATGGATAGTAGCAATGCAAGAAGAACTCAACCAATTCGAAAGAAATCAAGTTTGGAGTCTTGTACCAAGACCGGACAACAAGCACATCATAGGAACAAGATGGGTCTTCAAGAACAAACTTGATGAGAATGGGATCATAGTTCGTAACAAAGCAAGATTGGTCGCACAAGGATACAACCAACAGGAAGGAATTAATTTTGATGAAACGTTCGCTCCGGTAGCAAGGTTAGAAGCAATACGACTATTACTTGCTTATGCTTGTTCTATGAATTTTCAATTGTTTCAGATGGATGTCAAAAGCGCTTTCCTAAATGGCTATATCAATGAAGAAGTCTACGTCAAACAACCTCCGGGTTTTGAAGACTTTAAGAATCCCTCACATGTTTACAAGTTGAAGAAAGCACTATACGGCTTAAAGCAAGCACCAAGAGCGTGGTATGACCGCCTCAGCAACTTTCTATGTGAAAAGGGATTTGTAAAAGGAAAGGTTGACAAGACTTTGTTCATAAAGAAGATCAAGGGTAACACCTTATTGGCCCAAGTCTATGTCGACGACATCATCTTCGGTTCAACAAACAAAGATCTTTGCGAAGAGTTTTCAATCATGATGCAAGGAGAATTCGAGATGTCCATGATGGGAAAATTGAACTATTTTCTTGGACTACAAATCAAGCAAACAAAGGATGGCATCTTCATCAACCAATCCAAGTATTGCAAGGAATTATTGAAAAGATTCGATATGGATAGTTGCAAAGTGATGTCCACTCCTATGGGATCCGGAACGTACGTTGATCAAGATGAATCCGGAATGTCAATAGATATTACAAAATATCGAGGTATGATTGGTTCATTACTGTATTTGACGGAAAGTCGTCCTGACATTATGTTTAGTGTATGTTTGTGTGCACGCTTTCAAGCAAACCCGAAGGAATCGCATCTCACCGCCGTGAAGAGGATTATGAAATATCTCAAAGGAACAACGAACGTCGGACTATGGTATCCAAAAGGTAGTATATGCTCCTTGATTGGTTATTCTGACGCTGACTATGCAGGATGTAAGATCGATAGAAAAAGCACAAGTGGTACTTGTCACATTCTCGGGAATGCACTAGTGTCGTGGGCATGCAAGAAGTAAGCATGTGTCGCACTTAGCACGGCCGAAGCAGAGTACATTGCAGTAGGCAGTTGTTGTGCATAAATTTTATGACTTAAGCAACAACTTCTGGATTTTGGTGTAGACCTCGGCTGCATTCCTCTTCGATGCGATAATACAAGTGCCATCAACATCACAAAGAACCCGGTCATGCATTCAAGGACGAAGCACATAGATATCCGACATCACTTCCTTCGAGATCACGTGCTTAACGGAGATGTAGATGTTACGTTCGTGGATACACATAACCAACTCGCTGACATATTCACAAAACCATTGGCTAAAGAGCAATTCTTCAAGATTCGGCGAGAACTTGGTATTCTCAATGAAGGTGACATCTAACCTAGTCTTCAAATTACTTGTTATGTGGTATAGTTGCTAAAAATGTGTTTACTTTCAATTTTTATGTTATGCAATGCTAGCACTTCTTTTTCGCCGTTTTCCGTTTTTCTTACTTTCGCATGTCCAAATATTGTCCGTTTTAAAATATTTTTAAATCGAAAGTTGCGTATTGATAAGTGCTAATACTTTGTGTAAATTTTTTTTAAAAATCTTTTCCCGATTCTTCAAAACGGAGCTGCTGTTTTTCTTTTATTTTTGAAAAATTTCAGTCCGTTAACCGGTTAACGGTATAGGTTAACCGGTTAACACCTCCAAAACAGCACTTCTGCGTTAACGTTTTGAATACAGATTTTTTAATTTTATTTTTTTTAACTTTAAATTTTATTGTGGTATGTGTGTTTATGTTAAATGCATGTGCTTTAATCTTTCACCTACACCTCATAACTCTCTCCTCCCTCATTACTCACCATAAACCCTTCATCTCATTTCATTCAACTTTCAACCTTCTTGAGTGTTGTTTCTTAAAACCCATTAAACCCCACTCAACCATACTCTCTTATTAACTCTCAAAATCCCAAAAATCCTCTCAAAACCCTAGCACCCTCCTTTTCCCCCATGGCTCCTTCAAGAAGAGAAAAGGCTCCCGTATCGGCATCTAGCAGTGAAGAGGAAGAAGTGCAAATGGAAACAGCAAAGAAGAGGAGAATGGATTTCAAAGACAAGGTTAGACATTTGCTCAAGGGTAAGTATGTGAATCTCAAATCCTTCACTACCTTCTCTTTTCCTGAGCTGTTGAGATATCAAGGGTTGCATGCGTTCATAACTGATAATGGCAAAATTTATACTGATTTGGTAAAATCTTTTCTGAACCATTTTACTTTAAATCTGAATGATGATGATCAACATATGCTGTCTGCCACTGTGAGAGATTGTGAAATTGTAACAGACCTAAGGTCGCTGGCTGCGTCTCTTAAGATTCCCTATTCAGGATTTTTTCTTCGGAAAGGTGTTAATCATGATGAAGGAAAATGGGCTCAATATGATAAAATGGAATATTACTACTCCATCTGTCGGTTTCCAAGGGATGCTGTTGTGTCGGGACAACGCACTTCTCGCATACTCTGTTATGCTAAGAACTTGTCTGTTGATGATCGAATGCTGCATTATGTTATTTGCCATGTCTTGCTGCCAAAGGATTCAAACCTTTCCCAAATCAATGATTTGGAGATGCAGGTTCTCTTTGCTGTGAAGAACAAAATTCGAATTAATTGGCTACCTACTATGATGTATCATCTCAAACAGCAACTATCTCTCAAAACAAGGCTGCCATACGGTCGTCTTATCTCAAGGATTTTGGAATTAACAGACATGGAAATCGGGAGAGAACCGTTTCTGGCTATGACCACTACCGCCAATGAAATCAACGGCGTTACCATTATGAAGAATACCGGGATTATTCAATGCAATGACGGTTCCTACAAGTATGATGACGGGTCTTCTTCTTCAAACTTCCCTATTCCGGAAGGTGGCATTACAAACGAGTTCCTTTACACCACCATGATGAGCCAACACCGTGAAACCACCCGCGCTATCAAAAGTCTTCGGAACCTAGTGTTAAGTTCCCGCAACCTTCCCATGGAAGATGATGAAGGTGAAGCCGGTAGTGAAGCGGAAGGCGAGGAGAATGAGGACAGTTCGGAAGAAGATTAAAGCATTATGTTTTTTCTATGTTCCTGTTATGTGTTGTTCTATTGTTTTATTGTATGTTGTTAAACTATGTTTATGCTAATTATGCTTACCGTACACTTAACTTTTAATCCATTTTTATTCTGTCATAATATGTGCTTGAATGCTTATCTAATGATCACAAAATGTGTGTATGCTTGTATACTTTTCCTTTTTCATAAGTCTCTTCCTTTTTGCTAATGCCAAAGGGGGAGAAGACTTGTTTCTCTAATGGTTTCTCTATGCAGAATTTTGTATGCCTCTCATTTAGGGGGAGTTCTTAAACTTAGGGGGAGAATCAACTTAGAGAAACTTCACTCTCAAGCATCTATCTCAAAGTGGTTGTCATCATCAAAAAGGGGGAGATTGTAGAAGCAAGCTTCAATCCAAGAAGTATTTTGATGAAGACAACATGCATCAATGCAAAAAGAGAAGAGCTTCAAAGATAATTCAAGCATCAAAGTGATCAAGCCATACGCATGAGGAACTTTTTGATCAAGCTTCTTTTTCAAGTCAACCGTTTGCAAGATTGTTGATTCACTTCTTAGGTATATCTAACTCACTCTTAGATTAGTATACAAGTGTTCACCAATCATGATCTGCATTTGCATTTTTAAAACATAACCATTTGTTAACACATTGAAATGCAAGACACAATTTTCTTAAAGTATTTTTCTGCATTTCAACAGTGTTAACCGGTTAACCATATGGGTTAACCGGTTAACAGCCCAGTTTTTTGAAATCCTGTGTTAACGTTGTATGCGTTAACCGGTTAACCCATTTGGTTAACCGGTTAACACTGTTCGTTGCAGTGAAAATGTTTTTGAAAAATTATATCTTTTCATCAATGTTTATGGAGAAAATGATACCTCTTTGAAAAGGTGTTTTGGCAATATAAATTCTTAAATTTTCAAAAATGAATTTTCACCTCCAAGAATTTTCATACAAACTTAAGATAATCACTCTTTCATATTTCCTTCAATATTTTTTAAAAGTGTTCATAATCAAAGTTTCATCTCATTCTATTTCTTGAACACTTGTATATTATTCATTGAGTGAATTATTTATCTAAGGAGAAGATCAATCAAGAGAAGATTGATAATACTACACTTTGTTAATATCATCAAAAGAGTTATTTCTGTTTAACTTGTGATCCAGGATTGTTGGACACAAGGGGTTGGTGTTGAAGAGGATTGTTCTTCATACACTTGTTTACCTATATGTTAGATAGTAGGCATCACCGTTTGTGTGAATAGGCTGTACCATAATTCTAACTATAGTGAAATCTCTTTCGTGTGGAAAGGGGAGTGGATGTACCTTCGGATTGTGAAGGGAACCACTATAATTTCCGGTGTCTTTTTACTTTCCGCAATTTATCTTTCTGCACTTAAACGTAAAATAACCAAAAACCGGAAACAAGTTCGAAGAATTTTTAACCACCTAATTCACCCCGCCCCCCCTCTTAGGCGCATTTACAACTTACAGTTTTGACATCATTAAAATAAGGACAAGGGATCTTTTCCCTCACAGATCCTACCAGCCATTATCAATGTTTTTGTATGCACTCACTATTGAAGGGTGTCGGTTAGAGATCAAACATAAGTTTGGTTGAGGCGCAATGTGCAATCGGAGATTTCTTAGGAAGAAACTCCATCCCTCAGCAGCCTCCCATTCAACTAGGGCAAAGGCGATTGGAAAAATGTTGTTGTTGCCATCTTGTGTCATTGCCATCAGTAACGTTCCTTTATATTTCCCGTACAACCATGTAACATCAATTTGTCTAATAGGTTTGCAGAAAGCAAACCCTTTGATGTATGGTTGATACGCCCAGAAGAGACAGTGGAATATTCCATTTTCAATAGTACAAGTCCCGTTTGGGGTATACGCCGACAATGTTTCCAACTTGACAATAGTCCCTGGAGTATACTATTTAAGAGACACCAAGTATTTTGGAAGTTGTTTGTAAGATTCCTCCCAATTGTCATTCACTTTTTCAACCGCCTTTGTCCTAGCTATCCAAGCCTTCCTGTATGATATAGTATAGTTGTATTGTGTTACAATATGTGAGATTATTGTACTCACCTTTAACGACGGATTATCGCTAATGACAGACAAAATTTCATTGCATATTAATTGAGAGCTAAGTTTCTGATGATCTTGCATTGGGTTCGTGAGCATGCATGTGTGAACTGGACCCATGGATCAAATCTCCCAAGAATCACTCCTCTTCCGGTACGAAGCCGACAACCTGAAAAGGTAGTGCTCATTTCGACAATAAATCTTGTACCTCATTGCATTAGTTCGATCAACTCTGTAGTCAGCTGATAGATCCATGTGATACTTTTTAATAGCTTTTACATAATCTTATTTTATGCGAAATGTGTCTCCTTCTTTCAATGATCCTTGAATTTGCACATAAGGATTGTAAAATATATTTGATGAAGGTTCATCGACATCCAAATTCAAGCTTGTCATGTGTTGAGGTGGACAATATACATGACTAGCTGGTAATGACTCCTCTTCTTCTTCATCGTTCACCATTGAACCAACCAGTTACTCGACTTCTTCTTCTTTGTCATCTACAACATTGACCTTAACTTGTTCGTCATCATCAGTTTCATAAAACACTTGTGACTGATCAATGAACTGAGACACTTGTTGTTGTTATGGTAATATATATAACTCTATATCATTGTATAGAGATTGTTCACGACTGACAAACATATGATGAACATCGTCATCATTTCGAATCTTCAACTGATAAAACTTTACCTGGTTGTCATCATACGTCCAACAACAAATCCCCATCCAAGAACAATGTCAACCCACCCAAACCCAACGACCAACCTCACACCATCATCCTACCATATACACCCAACAACCAAATACCCAACCTGACAATCCATTCATGCCACACACCCAACCTGGTAACCCATTCATGTCACACACTCAACCTCAAAACCAAGAATCAAACCCTACCCACCAACAACCATACGCAACCAACACAACAGTCTATAGCCTAGATGATTCATACAATTCATGCCATCGTAGCCCCCCACCAATGACCACTCAAATATCCCATCACCACAACCCCCGACCATTGTTTAACTACAGTACACCCATGAACCATTGATTCGTTTCCAAACCGATTCAATGTCCCAATTTGGGCAACCATACCGTCCACAATTCACCTAACCACATCGACCCAACTACGACAACATGTGCACCGAACAATTACGGAAGCGGCATCAGCTATATTACTTGTGTTTTATGATATTCTTTTATTTGTGTATTAGTGATATAAATATATGAAAATTATTTGTAGTCGAGAAAATAACCCGACAGCTATGATCGTGGATACTGTGTTATGAGACAAATGTTTGATATTGTCTCCGGAGGCCTCACAAATGGATGAACTATGTTTCAGGTATTAGCTTAATCCATATACATGAAATTTATGTATATTTATTAAGTTAATGTTCTTGTTGTTGTAAACTTATCATAATTTAAATTTTGTTCTATTTATAGGAGTTTAGCGATAGAGCACCATTCTCACATGAATATATAGATGACATCCGACCACGTTAGACCGGTGTCTTCTTATCTTATTATGAATCTTAACAATAGTTTTCTTGATTGTTATAAGCTTAATATATATATATATATATATATATATATATATATATATATATATATATATATATATATATAAGTTTTATTATTTTTATGTGCAAATATGTAAAATTTATATTATGTGTTGTTGGGAACAGTGTAAATTTGTACATTTTATTTTGAAAACAATAAAAATTTAGTATTATGTGTTTACAAAATTTAAAATAATATAATTTTGGTTTTGTCAATATTTTGTAGTTTCTGTGTAAAAAATGATATAGATGAGTCAAAATGAGATAAAAGTGACGACTTTTCAAAATGATACAATATTTTGTAGGGATATAATCAATAATCATTTCCATTATAACTTTGGTTTTTCCAAAATCAATAGGATAAAGTGGCGAGTTTTCATATCGTCCATTGTTACTCCGACAATGTAACTAAGATAAAAGTCATTTCACGTCCGATATATTATTTATAATATTGAATATAATAATATATTAAAATTTATGTTATGAGTTTGATTTTATTAAACTATAATTTCATTAAATTTTAATTTTAACTTTTATATACATATGTTAAACATATCGTCTCTTATATTTTTCAATTAATAACGGATCGACTTATCCGGTATTAGTATTGTGTCCATGTTTCATTGCAATCTTCAATTAGCCACTGTCAATGACAGTTTATAGTACTGAACCTTTCAAGTCAATCCTCTAATTCTTAAAAGCAAAACACTATTTAAATTTATGAAAAAAATTAATGAATTTATTGCATCAGAGAGAAATTTATCATTCCAAGTGCATGTGTGGATTATAATAAACTATGTGAACTTGATGAATTTTAGTATGGTCTAGGATAAATTCCATCCAAAACGGCATCTCCAATTACAGACCAAATATTTGAACGTGGCTAAACCGCATACTTACATTTTCTTAATTTGTTAAAATATTTAGCTTTTGTGTTTACTTTACAAAGACTTTTTTTGTTTGATTTTATGCATCTTTAACGACTTCAGTTGCCAGCTGACCGTAACCAGAAAAATATACTCGTATTATTATTAGTTCATAATGATTTAAAAACTAAACTAATTTATATTAATTTGATTGTTTGTTATATTATTAAAACTTATTGATATCATGTAAAGTCAACTATCTAGATTTCTCATGCAAGAAAATGTTGAACTGGCCTAAAGTTGGTAGATCAAAAAAACCAAATCAAAGTCAAATACAATGAACATCAAGTGGTTGTAAACTTGAATACATATATACAACTCTTCATTAAACAAATAAAGCACTTCAAGAAATAAGCCATTTTTTCTGAATCTGTCAACACTCAACAATGTCCAACAAAAACCATAATCACACATTTCCGATTTCAGCTACTTTGTTGATTTTCTTGTTGCTAAATCTATGTCAAGAAACTTCAGGGCTAACACAATATGAGGCCTTGTTAAAGTGGAAACAAAGTCTCCCTCAACAACCAATTCTTGATTCATGGATCATTAACAACTCAACTTCAACACAATCACCATGTTCATGGAGAGGTATCACTTGTGATTCAAAAGGTACTGTCACAATTCTAAACTTGGCATATACTGGACTTCAAGGTACTCTTAATCACTTAAACTTATCCGTTTTTCCAAACCTTCTTCGTCTCGATCTTAAAACTAACAATCTCACCGGTATTATACCAGGAAATATTGGTGTTCTTTCGAAACTCCAATTTCTTGATCTTTCTACTAATTATTTCAATGGAACTTTGCCTCTTTCTATATCTAATTTGACTCAAGTTTACGAGCTTGATGTTTCGAGAAACGATGTATCTGGTATATTAGATAGTCGTTTGTTTCCTGATAAGCCCAGTTCTAAAATTGGACTTATTGGGATTAGGAATCTTCTTTTTCAAGATACTCTCTTAGGGGGTCCGTTGCCGAACGAAATAGGGAACCTAAAAAACTTGACTTTACTTGCACTCGACGCAAACAATTTCTCCGGCCCTATACCTTCGTCTCTTGGAAACTGTAAACATTTAAGCATTCTTAGATTGAATGAAAACTATTTCACCGGACCGATTCCGCCGAGTTTAGGTAAATTGACCAATCTAACCGATCTTCGGTTTTTCATCAACGAATTAAATGGTACCGTGCCACAAGAATTCGGAAACCTCTCTTCTTTGGTCGTTCTACATCTTGCTCAAAACAATTTCATTGGTGAGTTACCACCACAAGTGTGCAAAAGTGGAAAACTTGTGAATTTCAGTGCAGCCTATAACAGCTTCACAGGTCCAATTCCAAGAAGTCTTAGAAACTGTCCTTCTTTGTATAGAGTTAGACTTGAGTACAATGAGTTAACTGGTTATGCAGATCAAGATTTCGGAGTTTATCCGAATCTTACTTACATGGATTTCAGCTATAATAAGGTTGAAGGTGATTTATCTTCTAAATGGGGGTCCTGCAAAAACTTGCAGTTACTCAAAATGGCTGGTAATTCGGTGGATGGTAACATTCCAAGTGAGATTTTTGAATTGAAACAATTACACGAGCTTGATCTATCCTTTAACAAGTTATCCGGAACTATTCCTTCGCAAATTGGAAACTCTTCGAATTTGTATACTTTAAATTTGGGCGGAAATAGGCTTTCTGGTAAGCTACCGATTGAAATCGGAAGGCTTTCTAATTTGCAACATTTAGACCTTTCGATGAACATGTTGTTGGGAGAAATTCCATCTCAGATAGGAGATTCTTCCAATTTGCTGAATTTAAATTTGAGTAATAATCACTTGAATGGAACAATTCCATTCCAAATTGGAAAACTTGCATCTTTACAAGACTTTTTGGACTTGAGTTACAATTCGATTTCCGGGGAAATTCCTTCTAATATTGGCATGCTTTCGAATCTGATAAGCTTGAATATTTCAAACAATAATTTATCAGGTTCTATTCCTGATGAAATTGGTGGAATGTTGAGTTTGTCAAATCTTAACCTCTCTTACAATAACTTAGAGGGTCATGTTCCTAAAGGTGGCATATTCAAAGTAAATTCTTCTCATGCACTTGACTTGAGCAACAATCAAGGTCTATGTGGTAAATTCCAAGGTTTGAAACCTTGTAATGTATCACTCATTGAACCTAGTGATGGAAGTAAGAAAAAAAAGGTTTGGATTCCAATTGTAGCTTCTTTAGGTGGTGCACTTTTTCTATCATTGGTGTTTGTTGGTATATTTTTCTTGTGCAACAAGAAAAACTCAAGAACTTCAAGACAAAAAAAGCTTTCATTTAATATACCAAATCCATTTTCAATTTGGTACTTCAATGGAAGAGTTGTATACGGCGACATAATCGAAGCTACCAACAACTTCGACGAAAAATATTGTGTTGGCGAAGGAGCATTCGGGAATGTTTACAAAGCCGAATTAAAAGGAGGTCAAATATTCGCGGTGAAAAAGCTGAAATGCGACGAAGAGAATTTAGACATGGAGAGTATAAAAACATTTGAAAAAGAAGTAGAAGCTATGACAGAAACAAGGCACAGAAACATTGTGAAGCTTTATGGATTTTGTTGCGAAGGGATGCATACATTTCTTGTTTATGAGTATATGGATAAAGGGAGTTTGGCAGATATGTTGATGAATGATAAGAAAGCATTGGAACTTGATTGGTTTAAAAGGGTTAATATTGTTAAAGGTGTTGCAAGTGCTCTCTCTTATATGCATCATGATTGTTCACCACTTCTGATTCATAGAGACATATCAAGCAAGAATGTTTTGCTATCTTCAAATCATGAAGCTCATGTATCCGATTTCGGTACCGCAAGGTTTCTTAAGCCAAATTCGCCTATTTGGACTTCATTTGCTGGTACATATGGTTATGCTGCTCCAGGTAATGTATCTTATATCTATCTCTCTTATTTTCTATAATACCGAAAATACTATTTTCGATTTCTTGTGTTCATTTTACTAATTTTCGCTATTTTTTTGGCTACTATAGAGCTTGCATATACAATGGCAGTGACAGAGAAATGTGATGTATTTAGCTTTGGTGTTTTAGCATTTGAGATTCTAACAGGAAAACACCCTGGTGATCTTGTTTCTTACATACAAACATCGAATGATCGAAAGATGGATTTCAAAGAGATGTTAGATCCGCGTCTACCTTCTCCTCCGAAGAATGTTTTGAAGGAGTTGGTTTTGGTTGGAAACATGGCTCTTTCTTGTTTACAGACAAATCCTCAATCTAGACCTACCATGAGAAGCATTGCCCAAATGCTAGAAATGGAGACTACATATAACTCTTGATTGTTTAGTCTATTTGCTTTGTATATAGACGCTTGTTGTGTATATCATAATGATTGTTTAATATAATAAGAGAATGAGAATGTGATTTTCATTGATATAAACTAGAATAGCTATTATCTTTTTTTATTCATTTACATAATGTATCAAATTTAGGTACTTTCACGTTCATAGAAATAGAGTTGGTTCGACATATTGAAGTTAGTGCAAAAGCACATTATTCATTTGCAAAGTTTAGAGATGAAAATATTGTAATTCTTTCATAGCTTGTTCGGTGAATTTCTTCAAAACATGTTGCATGTATCCAATTGTTTTAAGTGAGCTTAAAAGTTTATTCTATCAGCAAAGCATGAAACACTTTGTAGTAGGTCAACGTGATTCTAGACTCTTCATATTTGTTATTTTGTCTCTCCGTTTTAAGTTTTAGGTTTTTACACACATATTAAAAAATATAATAATATTAATATAAAATATTACACTTTTATAAAATTAATCATATATATATATATATATATATATATATATATATATATATATTAATTATGCGTCAATCACATTAATATCGGCCGACTACTTAAAAGAGGTTATATTTCTTAAAGAATCTTCTCAGTACACGAGGGTCGTCATTTTAATGATCAATAGAGATCCTAATTACAAGTGCATCAAACGGTTCTCCGTATATCACTTCTAACAAATAACAAATTTCTTATTTACCTATCTATATATAGAGAGAATGCGCCAAATTGAGGTAATAGTTTTCAAATCCAATTTCATTTCATTCGTTTTTGTCATATATTGACTTAAGTGTTGGAGTGCTAATCTTACATATCACATTGAATCAGAGACTATGATCAACCATCATCGTCATTCCTACACTCATTTTTGGTGTTAGAATGGAACAATGGTGCCATTTGTGGGAATCGAATTATGATTTATACGATTTTAATAAGTTTAAATTTACTTTTCAAATTCATCGATTTTGTTCCGTTGTGGAACCAGAAATGGAGGAAATCACGGAAGTCATGGTGGAACGATGCTTCGTCGGTGATTCTACGATGCAATACCGTGGATTGAAGGTTGCGATCACGGTGCTTCTTGGAAAAGAATGGTTGATCTTGAATCAACTTCGTTGATCGGAGACGATCTTGAATTGGTGTTGCTAATCTCTGATGCAACGATTTAAAGGGGGATACCTACATGGTTAGCACTCTAACACCCAAGTCAGCTTAGGGTCTGATATAACTGTAATGGGAGGAAGATTAGAGATGGTATATGTAGCACCTCAAATTTGCACCTACCATTTGTACATTCATTTCATTTGTTAGGTCCTTAACATTGCATTGTTCATTGCGTAGTCCATCAAGTCATCAGGCAAGACTGGTCAGGAGATTCAACTGTGCAAGCAAGCAAGTGCATTTTCCATGAGATCAAAACCCTAGAGTTGGTACAATGAGCTCATATGGTTCAAGGATCATTTTGAAGGTTCAAAGCTCATCAGTCAATGTGAAGTTCATCTGAAACCCTAAAAAGTCAACAAAAGTCAACAAAAGTCAACTGTCAGTTCAACTGTGGATTTGGAGGTGGGATATGGTTAGAGATGCCTCATTCATGTGTGAACAAGTCTCATTTGACATTTCAAACATCAACATTGAAGAATTTGAGGTCAGATCAAGACTTTCCAAAAATAGTAAGTGACCTGTAATTTGAAATTGCCAAAAATGGAAAGGTTTTCAACTCAAGATTACATCTTCAAGAAAGCTTCAAATGAAATTTTGTCCAACATGAAAGTTGAAGATCTTTCTCTCCCATTTCCAAAAAGTCCAAAATCATGGATTTCTCATGTGTGGTTGAGGAGATATGGATCAATCTTGGCCAAGTGTGGTTTGAACTTCAAATGTGCATAACTTTCAAACCAAAAGTCCAATTCAAGTGGTTCTTTTTGCATTGTTCTTGTTTTGACCTATGCTTTCCAAATCATGCATTGCATTTCATGAATTATGATGACATGAACATTTGGTATTTCACTTAATTTTTGGAGGGAAAATTAAAGTTTAAAATTGGTGCATTGTTTAAGCATTCTATCATTGCCAATAGCTCCAAAATGGTTTTTTAAGTGAATTTGAGCCCAAACCCGTGTACTGTTCATCCATAATTTTCATGCATAAGGTGAAATATCAAATTGGCATATGCACCTCTTTTTTGCTAATCCACTTAACCAATGCTTAAACATGCTTAAGAGAGTGATTAGGAGGGAGTATATAACACAAATCATAACTGTTTTTGCATAACCATAATCACTTTTTCAGATCTAGATCCAAACTCTTGAAATTTTCTCTCAAAATTTTCTCTCAATTTCCTCACATAACTTCACATTCTCTTGATCAATTCATCATCTGGAAGCATCATGGAGCATGTTTGAAGCAAGAATCAAGAGAATTGGTGCAAGGTTGAAGCAGCTCGAAGCTTGAGTTCATCCATGGCAGATGCAAATTCTGGAGGAATCAAGCACGATTAAGCCTCAATCCTCTTCCCAAACACTTGTACAAGCATCATAGGAGGACTGTTTGAGCATTGCAAGGCCTGATTCCATCAATTCCAGTTTTGCTTCTTCAAGAGGTCACAAAATCAATCCCTCTAATTCATAAAATTCTTGTGCTATTATTGTTAATCTTTGAATGCTGATGATGTTGAGCTTTGAATCATGCAATTCCATGCCAAATTGAGGGAGATTCGATGGATTAAAGTTTGGTTGATGATTTTTCTTTTCTTCGATCCGTGCATAATTTGATGTTTCTTGATGAAATAATTATGGATTCGTGATGTATGTTGAATGATCTTTACAATGATATGCGCCATGTTGATTTCTGGACACTTTTAATTTTTCTAGAAAATTGATTGATGAAGATCTTCATGTGTTCATACTGTTTTCCAGTTACCTGCGAATTTTCTTGCAACATTCATACGGTTTGCTGCGAATTTTATTGCGTGTTCATCATAGTTTCCTGCGGATTATGCATGCACGTGTGTTAGGGTTAGTATGAAACGGCTGCGTTTCAGCCTTCAGCGCGCGATCATTTGAAATTGGCTTCAATTCGATTCCTGGCCGTGCCAAATATTCAAAAATGTTTCACATTATTTTCTTTTCCCTCCTTACATTCATGTACCATGTTTCATGCATTTTTTATTTTTTCTTCATCTTATAAAAATCATAACAAATTAAATAATGCTCCAAAAAATATGAGGTTTTTTGCATTGCATTCTACTTTGTGTCTAGTATTTTATCATCATTTTTCCATAAATTGTGCACGGCTGGAAATTATTTTGTGCTAGGGTTTGTGTATATGTATGCATTCTTGACCTTGCCTTTCCATATCCTTTGTGAAATGCTGGTTGTTTATCCAATGCTCATGAAATTTTACATGTTGGAACTAGACTCTTGGCTTGACATTTTGGTGTTGATTTGGTATTTTTACCATTTGTGGTTTCTGTTTTATGATCATGTTAAGGTAGGTGTGACAATTTGTGTCACACCTTTGCTTGTTCATCTTATGTGATTAATTTGCCATGCCAAATGAATTCCAAATGCCTTGATTTTTTGCATGATGCTTGATATGGATGTTGTGAGTGCTCATGATTTTTCTTGGAATTTTTGGATTGATTTCTGATTTAATTGAAATTTTTCATTTTGGATGGTCATATTTGAGCTTTTGAATTGCCTTGATTTTCATTTAATCATGAAATGCTTGTTCTTCATCTAATGAATGTGAAACTTTGCACACTATTTCTAGACATGTTGAATATTGTTTTGGCTTTGGTTTGAAGTTTTTACCATGATTTATTTCTGTTTTAGGCCTATGCTAAGTTGGTGTGCCATTTTGTGTCACACATGTGCTTGTTATGTTTGCCTTGACTTATGCAATATGATTACCATGCCTAATGATGTCCAATGCTCCTAATTTTTTGTGTGTTGACCATGTTGTATGCTCTGTTTACTCATGGATTTTTTCCAAGATTATTTGAGTCATTTTTTATTTAATGTGCATTTGTTGCTTCTGATGTCACAATGTGGTCACAACTTGCATACCTTGCCATGTTTGATTCATGAAATGGATTTGGTAATTGATATTGATATGAGACCTTTTGGACTGTGTTCTTGATTGAATGAAGTTGATCCATGTTAAATTTCATGTTCTGTTTTGAATGTTTGACCCTCTTTTGACCCTAGGCTTGGACCTAGTGGTTTGGACTTATCATTTGGGTTGTGGATTTTAGGTTAAGAAGCACATTGCCATGATTGGAGTTGCTCACTCTCTTGAGTTGATTAAGTGGTTAATATTGACTAACTTTGAGTTGTTTTGTAGGTTGATGCCAAGTTACTTGTGTTGTGCCCATTGGCTTGTGCCTTGCACATTGCTTGCTTATCTGTCTGATTGTGTGATTGACTGTCTGTTTGATTGTTGGAATTATATACTGATTGGGTTAGATTTTTTCAGGTACATAAGTTGCTTTGAGTTCTTTTGAACTTGCTTTTGCTTTGCTTGGTTGCTTAACCATTTGAGGTATAACTCTCTGACTTCATGTAGTCTGGAAGACCTGTCCTGTTATGTGGGCAAGCACCTGTCTGAAGCCCTCCTTAAGAGGCAATGCTTGTGTTTGTTTATCTTTGTGCCAAGACGGAAAAGTCCTCTTATGAGGCAATTGGCAGATAAAAGAGATGTGTAGTCCATCTCCTGCTACTCAGTGTGTCATTCACTTTGCTCACACACCTTGTGTTGATGCATTGTGGATAATAGCCCAAGATCTTTGTTGTGTCAGTCATATGTGGATAGAAGAGTTCCTACTTTCTGAACTCCCGCACCTTCTATTTGAGTCAAGCTCTCCCAGGCCAGGGATAAGAGCTGTGAGGTCTTACCCTCACTTCCCATTTCATCTGCTTCACCCTAACTCTCAATGTTAGGGTTAAGAGTTAAAAACACCCCATTCCAGTTGGCTTGTTTTTACAGCCTAACCTTGTATGAGCCCAATTGTGTGCATATAGTGTGTGTGCTTGCTTTTGTGCTTGTATGTATTTTCCTGTGCTATTTAGGATAGCTTGCTCCCCGTGCAAGTTAGATAGAAACCTCAACCTAGGACCATGGTGAATTTACATGATAACTATTAGGCTCGAGTCAGTCTCCCTTCTAGTTTGTCATTTCCCAGTCTCTGGTTAGGTTAGAAGTTCTTTCCCTGCGTAGGGGAACTACGTCGCCCTGATCCTCATACCAGATGAGGTACGTAGGCAGGAGATAAGCAGATCTCTCCGGGCGCCCTTTTTCTTTTTCAACCCCTTTGCGTGTGTTTGTTGTGTTTGGAGTCCGACGTAAGTCCAGCGATTGGAAGTTGGTTTCCTGTGTGTGTGTTTGTTGGTTCGGAGTCTGACGTAAGTCCAGCGATTGGCAGTTGGTTTCCTGTGTGTGTTTGTTAGTTCGGAGTCTGATGTAAGTCCAGCGATTGGCATTCGGTTTCCAGGTTTGCCTGTTTGTGTGGAGTCTGACGTAAGTCCAGCGATTGGCTGTCGGTTTCCTGTGTGGTTTTGTTTGGCGTGTGTTAGCCGAGCTACGAGTGCTCTGATTCTTCTTTAGTCCGAGAAGATACGTATGCATAGGATGCGACATCCTAGCGAGCACGTTTCCCCCTGTCCCGAACTACGTCGACTCTGATGTCTGTGCTTGACGGACTACGTAGGCCCAGGATGCGATATCCTGCCGAGTTAGTTTCTGTTGTCTTTCTGTGTCTCCTTTCAGCCAGTGTGTGCAGTTTGTGTTCAGTTTTTAGCAACCTTATCCGTTCTTTTGTGCGTGGATCCCGTCGAGTACGACGGATGCGTAGGGGTGCTAATACCTTCCCTTCGCATAACCGACTCCCGATCCCATCTCTCTCTGGTCGCGAGACCATGTCTTTTCCAGGTTTACTTCGAGCGTTTCCTTTCCCTCTTTTGGGATAAATAACGCACGGTGGCGGCTCTGTTGTTTCGTTTTTCCCGCCGGTTTTTCGCGTAATGCGACAGCTGGCGACTCTGCTGAGGATTATAGAGAAGTTGACCTTCTGCTGGTCCATCTTCCCTAAGCGAGTCACTCCTAGCGCTCTTTAGGATAGTGTTGGTTGCTTTTACTGCTTTATTTATTGCATTTATGATTATGATATTATTGTATATATGTGCATTATGTGTTTGCATGCATCATATTATCATTGTGCTGGTTGTCTGTTTCTCTGTTGGGGTGGGAGTTACAAGAGGTAAAAGGCCCAATACCCAGGCTACGAGTGAACTCTAGGACACCTAGGAATAGAGTGATTCATGGGAAGCGGGTGGTATTGCGCCACTTAGCGGAACATGATATCACGAGCAGTTCAGACTCTGATGGGGTATTATCGGTGCATACATCGGGTGTGCACATGATGATATTCTTGAAAGGGTTGTTTATCCTGCGTTTCTCTTGACCTTACCCTGGCCTAGATAACACCCGTGAGTGGGGAGGGAATGAATCATTACAGGTACAGTTGGTGACTATTGATCAGTTGGTGACTTGATCTGTTGGTGACTCTTGGTCCTGTTGGTGACTATTGGTTCCCGTTGGTGACTTGGTTCAGAGATATGAGTCTCAGATGACTTTGTGGTTCCGAATTCAAGCCGAAGTTTTGATCATGTGCCATGGGATGCACAGCCCAACCAGTCATATGCATCATTTGCATCATAGCATGTTTATTTTCAAAAAATAATGCATAAAAGAAAAAAAGTTAACCCGCATGTGCATATCCTTTATCAGGATCATTCATGATAAAATATAGTACCCATATCATGCATATCATGCACATATCATTCTTGCATTACAGACATGCTTGGGAGAGGCTTCTCACTTTGGTTCCTGTTTGAGGCAGGATTGTTGATCGTCGTCCGCACCGCTACGCTACGAGACTGAATCAACAGAGAAGTATGGATCAAGTGCAATCTGAATTGGCTGAGATGAGGGCTAACATGGCCCAGTTTATGACAATGATGCAAGGGGTTGTTCAAGGGCAAGAGGAGCTGCGTGCCTTAGCCCAAAGACAGGAAACCGTGATTCCACCGTCCAACCGTGCTTCACCAGTGGGTGTACCCGTTCATGAGAATGTTGTTGCTGCTGCTCCCGCCAATGATTATGTTGTGGGTGATGAGTTAAGGGGGATCAGAATCAACGGACAACCTCTTGCTGCAGAGACTGTTAATGCCAGAGTTACCCGGGCTCCGATTCGTCATCCTGCTCTGATTGTTGATAGACAAGAGGACATGTTCACTCTGCTCAGTGAAGATGATGAGGTTGTGGGGAGAGTTGAAGAGAGGGACCGTAAAGTTGATGCCCTTGCTGAGAAAATCAGAGCTATGGAATGTCAGAACTCCCTTGGGTTTGATGTGACGAACATGGGTTTAGTGGAAGGTTTGAGGATCCCTTACAAATTCAAAGTGCCCTCATTCGATAAAAACAACGGTACTTCTTGCCCTCGCACCCACGTGCAGGCCTATTACAGAAAGATCTCTGCTTACACCGATGATGAGAAAATATGGATGTATTTTTTCCAGGATAGCTTGTGTGGGGCTTCCCTGGATTGGTACATGGAGCTTAAGAGAGATTCTATCCGATGCTGGAAAGATCTGGGTGAGGCCTTCTTGAGGCAGTATAAACATAACATGGACATGGCGCCGAGCCGGACTCAGTTGCAGAGTCTTTGTCAAAAATCTGGTGAGAGCTTCAAGGAGTACGCCTAGAGGTGGCGTGAGTTGGCTGCACGAGTACAACCCCCTATGCTGGAGAGGGAGTTGACTGACATGTTTATTGGGACATTACAGGGAGTTTTCATGGACCGGATGGGAAGTTGCCCATTCGGTAGTTTCTCAGACGTTGTAATCTGTGGGGAAAGGACGGAAAGTTTGATCAAAGCTGGGAAGATTCAAGATGTTGGGTCCTCGTCTTCCAAGAAACCATTTGCTGGGGCACCTCGCAGGAGAGAGGGTGAAACCAATGCGGTGCAACACCGATGAAGTACAAACAGAAATCAGTATCGCCAGGTTGCTGCTGTAACCATTCCGGCGCCTCAACCTCGACAACAGCAACAACAGAGGGTTCAACAACAACCGCCACAACAACAACAACAACAACGTCCGTATCAGCCGAGACAGAGGATGCCTGATCGACGTTTTGATCCTTTACCGATGACCTATGCTGAGTTGCTACCTGAGTTGCTCATATTGGGATTCATGGAGTTGAGAACCATGGCTCCGTTGACAAAAATACCACCTGGGTATGATGCCAACGTGCGATGTGATTTCCACTCTGGTGCACCGGGGCACCACATTGAGAACTGCAGGGCTTTTCATCATAAGGTCCAGGACCTAATTGACGCTAAAACTATCAATTTTTCTCCTGTGCCGAATGTTGTAAACAACCCTATGCCTCCGCATGGTGCACACAGGGTGAACAATGTCGAAGGGGGAGAAGCTGAAGACTTGGTGGTCAAGGTTGAGGATGTTCAGACTTCACTGTTTGTTGTGAAGGACCGTTTGTTGAATGGGGGAGTATTCCCGGGCTGTTGTGAAGGCTGTATAGACTGCTCAGAGTCAGAGAATGGTTGTGATCAAGTTGAGGGCTGGTATACAAAATTTGATTGACGAGGGCTGTTTGCAGTTCAGTCGGGCTGGTAGAGATCGTGGATTGGTGTCAACTGTCACCATTTACTTTAAACCGTCCGAGGGACGTGGTCAGAGGACTGGCAGTACTCCTATGACTGGTGGTACTCTTGTTACTATCTCCACTCCTGTAACCGTTAGTGCTCCCACTACTATTGTTGCTTCGGGTAGAAGGGCTGTTGATAGTAGGGTCGTGCCATGGAAGTATGACAACGCTTATCGCGGTAACCGAAGGGCTGAGAATCAGGTTAGACCAGTGAATCAGTCTCCTGTGACTATTGGTGTAACTGGTAGAACTCCGGTGGTTGCAAGTCCAGTTGTGGATAATGTTGGGGGACCCGGAGGTTTCACAAGAAGCGGTCGTTTGTTTGCTCCACAACCGCTGAGAGATAACAATGCCGAGGCTCTCGCCAAGGCTAAGCGTAAACAGGTTGTGGTTGATGAAGAACCTGCTCAGAAAGAGGCGCCTGAGGGTTCGTTTGAGAAAGACGTGGAGGAGTTCATGAAGATAATCAAGAAGAGTGACTACAAGATTGTGGATCAGCTGAATCAGACTCCGTCCAAGATTTCTATCCTCTCATTGCTTTTGTGCTCTGAGGCACACCGTAATGCCCTGTTGAAGATGCTGAATCTGGCTTACGTGCCTCAAGAGATATCTGTCAACCAACTGGAGGGTGTGATTGCCAACGTGAGTACCAGGCACGGTTTGGGGTTCACCGATTTGGACTTGACGCCTGAGGGACGTAACCATAACAAGGCCTTGCACATCACCATGGAGTGCAAGGGGGCAGTGTTGTCTCACGTGTTGGTAGACACTGGCTCTTCGCTGAATGTGCTGCCTAAGAAGACTTTGGGCAAGATTGATGTGGAAGGAGTTATCCTCACTCCAAGTGACCTGATTGTGCGTGCATTCGATGGATCCAAACGGTCTGTTTTTGGTGAAGTCACCTTTCCAGTGAAGATCGGTCCGGAGGTATTCGACATCGTCTTCTATGTGATGGACATCCGACCCGCATATAGTTGTTTGTTGGGGCGTCCTTGGATTCACGCAGCTGGGGCAGTTTCGTCAACTCTCCACCAAAAGTTGAAGTATGTCTGGAATGGTCAGATTGTGACCATGTGTGGTGAAGAAGATATTCTGGTGAGTCACCTATCCTCTTTCAAATATGTAGAGATGGATGGCGAGATCCATGAAACTCTATGCCAGGCATTCGAGACTGTTGCTCTTGAGAAGGTGGCTTTTGCTGAGCAGAAGAAGCCAGGTGCCTCAATTGCATCGTACAAGTAAGCGGTAGAGGTTGTCAACTCTGGTAAAGCTGAAGGCTGGGGCAAGATGGTGGATTTTCCTATCAAAGAAGATAAATTTGGAATTGGTTATCAACCCTTGCAGTCGGAGCAAGGTGTGCAGACAGGTCCGAGTACCTTTACCAGCGCTGGGCTGATGAATCACGGTGATGTCTTTGCAACCGGTGCTGAAGACTGTGACAGTGATTGTGATCTGGACAACTGGGTTCGCCCGTGTGCACCAGGGGAGACGATCAACAACTGGACAGCAGATGATGTGGTCCAAGTTACTCTTCAAACAGAGTAATTTTCTTTTGTTTTTCATTTTGCACAAAACCCTACGTTCTGCCCAAGGCGTATTGGTTCATTGTAGGGCCTCATCATGTTTTTTTCAATGATATCATTAATAAAGGACGTTTTGCAAACAATTTTGTGATCCCTGTCTTTCTATTTTTGTTTTCATTTTTCAAAAATAAAAATGGCAATGTTTTTGTTTTTTGTGACTTTCTTGAACTCTTTTTCTAAAATAAAGCATTAAACATGCAGAAGTGATCTCACGGAATCCACTATGAACAGTTCTGTTATAGCTCAGTATGATTTCAATAATCCCATCTACCAAGCTGAAGAGGAGAGTGAGGAAGACTGTGAACTCCCTAAGGAATTGGTCAGATTGTTGAAGCAAGAGGAAAGGGTCATCCAACCTCATCAGGAGGAGTTGGAGATTATTAATCTTGGTACTGAGGACGCCAGAAGAGATATTAAGATCGGGGCTGCTTTGAAGGCAGATGTCAAGAGAAGGCTGATTGAGATGCTGAGAGAGTATGTGGAGATATTCGCCTGGTCGTATCAAGATATGCCTGGGTTGGATATCGATATTGTGGTGCATAGACTACCTCTCAGAGAAGAGTGTCCTTCGGTCAAGCAGAAGCTTCGCAGAACGAGTCCTGATATGGCTGTTAAGATTAAGGAAGAGGTTCAGAAGCAGTTCGATGCGGGTTTTCTGTCAGTTACCACTTATCCCCCGTGGGTGGCCAACATCGTTCCCGTGCCGAAGAAGGATGGCAAAGTCAGAATGTGTGTCGATTACCGGGATTTGAATAGAGCGAGTCCGAAAGATGATTTCCCATTACCTCACATTGATGTATTGGTTGATAATACGACTCAATCCTCGGTTTTCTCTTTCATGGATGGTTTTTCTGGATATAATCAGATCAAGATGGCACCAGAAGACATGGAAAAGACGACATTCATTACACCTTAGGGCACGTTCTGCTATAAGGTGATGCCATTTGGGCTGAAGAATGTCGGTGCTACCTATCAGAGGGCTATGACAACTCTCTTTCATGACATGATGCACAAAGAGATTGAAGTGTATGTGGATGATATGATTGCGAAGTCGCAGACAGAAGAGGAGCACCTGGTCAATTTGCAGAAGTTGTTTGACAGATTGAGAAAGTTCAAACTGAGGCTGAACCCGAACAAGTGTACGTTTGGTGTGAGATCTGGGAAGCTGTAGGGCTTCATTGTCAGTGAGAAAGGGATTGAGGTTGATCCAGCAAAAGTCAAAGCTATTCAAGAAATGCCTGAACCGAAAACAGAAAAGCAGGTTCGTGGGTTTTTAGGGAGATTGAACTACATTGCAAGGTTTGTATCTCACCTAACTGCCACGTGTGAACCAATATTCAAATTGCTAAGAAAGAATCAAGCAATCAGGTGGAATGATGACTGTCAGAAAGCTTTTGACAAGATAAAAGAGTATTTGCAGAAACCTCCAATCCTCATACCTCCAGTTCCTGGGAGGCCGCTGATAATGTACCTATCAGTGACTGAGAACTCAATGGGGTGTGTATTGGGACAACATGACGAGTCTGGTCGAAAAGAGCATGCCATATACTACCTTAGCAAAAAGTTTACCGACTGTGAAATCAAATATTCACAGCTTGAGAAAACTTTCTGTGCTTTGGCCTGGGCTGCTCGCCGACTGAGGCAGTATATGTTGAACCATACTTCCTTGTTGATTTCTAAGATGGATCCAGTGAAGTACATCTTTGAGAAGCTGACTCTCACCGGACGTGTTGCCCGTTGGCAGATGATGTTAATAGAATATGATATCCAGTACACGTCACAGAAGGCCATCAAAGGTAGTATTCTGTCAGACTACCTTGCCGAGCAACCTATTGATGATTATCAACCGATGATTTTTGAATTCCCTGATGAAGACATCATGTATCTTAAGATGAAAGATTGTGAAGAGCCTCTTGTCGAGGAAGGACCGGATCCTGATGACAAGTGGACATTGATGTTTGATGGGGCTGTGAATGTGAATGGCAACGGTGTTGGTGCAGTGCTTATCAATCCTAAAGGTGCTCATATACCTTTTTCTGCCAGATTGACTTTTGACGTCACCAACAACGAGGCTGAGTATGAGGCTTGTATCATGGGGATAGACGAAGCCATCGACCTGAGGATCAAAACGCTTGACATTTATAGAGATTCCGCTCTAGTGATTAATCAGGTCAATGGAGATTGGAATACCAACCAGCCGCATTTGATTCCTTACAGAGATTACACCAGAAGGATACTGACGTTCTTCAAGAAGGTGAAGGTGTATCATATTCCCCGGGACGAGAATCAGATGGCTGATGCCTTGGCTACTTTGTCTTCTATGATAAAAGTTCATTGGTGGAATCATGTGCCACATCTTGCGGTGAATCGACTCGAGAGGCCTGCGTATGTGTTTGCAGCCGAGTCTGTTGTTGATGAGAAACCGTGGTACTGTGATATCAAGAACTTCCTCAAGAGCCAGGAGTATCCTGAAGGTGCGTCAAAGAATGATAAGAAAACCTTGAGAAGGCTAGCTGGAAGCTTTTATTTGAATCAGGATGATGTGTTGTACAAAAGAAACTTTGACATGGTTCTGCTCAGATGCGTGGATAGACACGAAGCAGACATGTTGATGCAGGAAGTGCATGAGGGTTCGTTTGGTACCCATGCTGGTGGTCATGCGATATCTAAGAAATTATTGAGAGCCAGTTATTACTGGATGACTATGGAATCCGATTGTTTCAAGTATGCTCGGAAGTGCCATAAGTGTCAAATTTATGCTGATAAGGTGCATGTACCACCAAGCCCTCTGAATGTCATGAATTCGCCGTGGCCGTTCGCCATGTGGGGGATTGATATGATTGGGAAGATTGAGCCTACTGCTTCGAATGGACATCGCTTCATCCTGGTTGCGATTGATTACTTCACCAAGTGGGTAGAAGCAGCTTTAACGTTACCAAACAAGTGGTTGCCCGGTTCATCAAGAAGGAAATCATCTGTCGTTATGGGGTTCCTGAGAGAATCATCACTGATAATGGTTCGAATCTCAATAACAAGATGATGAAAGAACTTTGCAAAGATTTCAAGATTGAACATCACAATTCTTCTCCTTACAGACCGAAGATGAATGGTGTTGTAGAGGCGGCAAACAAGAATATTAAGAAGATTATGCAGAACATGGTCGTGACGTACAAGGATTGGCATGAGATGTTGCCTTTCGCTTTGCATGGGTATCGTACCTCAGTACGTACGTCGACCGGGGCAACCCCGTATTCCCTTGTGTATGGTATGGAAGCTGTCCTACCTGTTGAAGTGGAGATCCCTTCTTTGAGAGTCTTGTTAGACGTCAAGCTTGACGAAGCCGAGTGGATTCGAACAAGGTTTAATGAGTTGAGCCTTATCGAGGAGAGACGGCTAGCAGCTGTGTGCCACGGGCAGTTGTATCAAAGAAGGATGAAGAGAGCCTTTGATCAGAAAGTGCATCCTCGGAGCTATCAAACTGGTGATCTAGTTTTGAAGAGGATCCTTCCTCCCGGTACAGATAACAGGGGCAAGTGGACTCCTAATTATGAGGGTCCATACGTTGTGAAGAAGGTCTTCTCCGGTGGAGCCTTGATGCTTACAACTATGGATGGTGAAGATTTCCCGTCCCCTGTTAACTCAGATGTAGTCAAAAAATACTTCGCATAAATTGACCCGCTGGACAAAAAGAATAAAAGAGTCCAGGCAAAAAAGGGCATCCCGGCGAACCAAAAAAAAAAAAAAAGAAAAGGTTCTGGCAAAAGTTAGGGATAAAAAATGAAAAGAATTTGTACACCCGGTAAGTCGAAAACCCGCAAGGGCGGCTTAGGTAAAAATGGGTATCCCGGTGGATTGAAAACCCGAAAGGGCGATCCAGCCAAAAGAGGGATTAAAGCGAAGACTGCAGTCTGAGTTATCTGTACTTCATCGCGCTTCGTCGTCTGCCATCTCGAAAGATGTGAGCGGTCCAGTCATTCTTCTCAGAAAGCAAGGAAGTTGGGAGGAAAAATGATGATCTGTGAGTTATAACAGAATTGGGAAATAGTGGATGCCGTGTTCACATTTCCATTAGGATAGATTTTTCCTTTTGTGCGCAATTACCTCTTTCTAGGAATTGCTTCCCGATGTATTCGCCTTTTCAGGCCCATTTTCAATCAATAATAGTCGTTATTCAGATAAATTGCTCTCTCATTTTTATTTTACTGTGTTGTTTGCAAAAACGTCCGAATTTTTGATAAACATGGCATATAAAAACATGAAGGCTAAACAATAACGTGCAGGAAGATAAAACATTTGAAAATCATTTTGAATGTTGAGGACACTCGAGCGTATCTTGTCCATGCAACCCCTGGGGCATGTTTGTCGTGCTGTTTTGCAGGTTGTTGTTTTTTAATTCATGGCTGAAGCAGGTAAGCCATGGTTGATTCCTCAGCAGTATGAGAGAATGGGGATGTTCCCCAACATATGAAGCAAGGTCGAGACTTGTCTCCTCAGCATAGTTAAGCCATGGTTGATTTCCCAGCAAGCTTGGAAGTGGCTGTTTCCCCAAGCAAGTCTGAAGGCTATCAGAGCTATTTTTCTCCCCTGCAGAGATGTCCGTGGATAGTGCAATCTATTCCCAGCAGAGCTAAGGATTGTTAAACCCCCAACTAGCTTGAAAGCTCCAGCTGAGTCTGAAGATTGAGTTCCCCACTGAGTTGGAAGGATGTTGTATCCCCAGCGGAGGTGTCAGCGGAGTGGTTTTATTCCCCAGCAGTCTGGTTTGAAGTACTGCTATTCCCAGCATGGTCGTGAAACGCCTTTCCCCGGCAGGGTTGTGGATTATTTCCCCAACAAAGTCATGCTTTTCCTCAGCAGAGTGGTGTATGCATGTCCCCGTCAGGGTTGTGAAGGTGTTCCCCTAGCAGATCTCCCGAGCAGAGGTTTGTGTTGATGGTCTTCCTCAGCAGGGTCCCCGAGTGGATCATGTTCGTTGAAAATTATCTCCAGCCGAGTTTATCCTACCTGTGGATTGGATTGGCAGCTCTCCCCAGCGAAGTCGCATTGATTGTGTCCCAAGCGGAGTCCGTGGATGGGGATCCTTTCTCCAGCAGCGGTGTTGTTCTCCAGCAGGAGTGAGAAGTCGGTGTTACTCCCCGCAGAGTATTCCTCAGACAGAGTCTTCCCCACAGAGTAGGAGTATCTTATCAGAGTCTCCCCAGCATGAGTTTTCATCATTTTGCATTGTTGCATGTAGTAATCATTGCATCCTCAAATCGCGTAGCATTTCCATTCGGTATGGAGCATTACGCCATAGAAAAATTCAAACATATGCATTCATGTGTTGAAACCTAATCAGTCCATATCCCCTGCAGAGGCGGATCATCGTTCAACATCTGTACGGCACGTTTGCTACAGTGGCTCCTGACAGCATTCAGGATTGATACTCCCTAGAGAGGTTTATTTCCTCATCCGTCCGCGAACGGAAAGCTTGATTTTCCCCAGTGAGACCCCCAGCAAGTGTTTAGCCTTGCCCTGACATATTGCAGATGTCATCCCTGTGATACCGGTAAGTGGCATGTCCACACCCGCGTGTGTTATTTCTTTGGTGTCGGTAAACACCATTCTTTCGGTGTCGGTAAACATCGAGTCCTACCCCGGTCATTCTTTAATGTCTGGTCTTTTTTGTTGATGTCGGTAAACATCATCTTTCGATGTTCGTAACATCTTTCTCCCTCCTCAAGTAGTATTCACCTCTCCGTTGGTGTCGATAAACGTTGAGTTTTTCCTATTCGTCCGTTGACGTATAGTTATACCCTTCCCCAGGAGTCACCTCTCCGTTGGTGTCGATAAACGTCGAGTTTTTCCTAGTTGTCCGTTGACATCTAGTTGTATTTTCCCCACAGGTCACCCGTTGATGTATTTTCACCTCTCCGTTGGTGTCGATAAACGTTGAGTGTTTCCCAATCATCTGTTGATGTTTGGTTGTGATCAGCTTTTCCCCAGTAAGTTCACCTCTCCGTTGGTTTCGATAAACGTCGAGTTTTTTCTAGTTGTCCGTTGACATCTAGATGTATTTCTTTCCCATTCATCCGTTGATGTCTGGTCACCTTTCTCCGTTGGTGTCGATAAACGTCGAGCTTCTCCCGTTCGTCCGTTGACGTCTGGTAACGTGCAGGAAGATAAAACATTTGAAAATCATTTTGAATGTTGAGGACACTCGAGCGTATCTTGTCCATGCAACCCCTGGGGCATGTTTGTCGTGCTGTTTTGCAGGTTGTTGTTTTTTAATTCATGGCTGAAGCAGGTAAGCCATGGTTGATTCCTCAGCAGTATGAGAGGATGGGGATGTTCCCCAACAGATGAAGCAAGGTCGAGACTTGTCTCCTCAGCATAGTTAAGCCATGGTTGATTTCCCAGCAGGCTTGGAAGTGGCTGTTTCCCCAAGCAAGTCTGAAGGCTATCAGAGCTATTTTTCTCCCCTGTAGAGATGTCCGTGGATAGTGCAATCTATTCCCAGCAGAGCTAAGGATTGTTAAACCCTCAACTAGCTTGAAAGCTATCGAGTTCCCAGCTGAGTCTGAAGATTGAGTTCCCCACTGAGTTGGAAGGATGTTGTATCCCCAGCGGAGGTGTCAGCGGAGTGGTTTTATTCCCCAGCAGTCTGGTTTGAAGTACTGCTATTCCCAGCATGGTCGTGAAACGCCTTTCCCCGGCGGGGTTGTGGATTATTTCCCCAATAAAGTCATGCTTTTCCTCAGCAGAGTGGTGTATGCCTGTCCCCGTCAGGGTTGTGAAGGTGTTCCCCTAGCAGATCTCCCGAGCAGAGGTTTGTGTTGATGGTCTTCCTCAGCAGGGTCCCCGAGTGGATCATGTTCGTTGAAAATTATCTCCAGCCGAGTTTATCCTACCTGTGGATTGGATTGGCAGCTCTCCCCAGCGAAGTCGCATTGATTGTGTCCCAAGCGGAGTCCGTGGATGGGGATCCTTTCTCCAGCAGCGGTGTTGTTCTCCAGCAGGAGTGAGAAGTCGGTGTTACTCCCCGCAGAGTATTCCTCAGACAGAGTCTTCCCCACAGAGTAGGAGTATCTTATCAGAGTCTCCCCAGCAGGAGTTTTCATCATTTTGCATTGTTGCATGTAGTAATCATTGCATCCTCAAATCGCGTAGCATTTCCATTCGGTATGGAGCATTACGCCATAGAAAAATTCAAACATATGCATTCATGTGTTGAAACCTAATCAGTCCATATCCCCGGCAGAGGCGGATCATCGTTCAACATCTGTACGGCACGTTTGCTACAGTGGCTCCTGACAGCATTCAGGATTGATACTCCCTAGAGAGGTTTATTTCCTCATCCGTCCGCGAACGGAAAGCTTGATTTTCCCCAGTGAGACCCCCAGCAAGTGTTTAGCCTTGCCCTGACATATTGCAGATGTCATCCCTGTGATACCGGTAAGTGGCATGTCCACACCCGCGTGTGTTATTTCTTTGGTGTCGGTAAACACCATTCTTTCGGTGTCGGTAAACATCGAGTCCTACCCCGATCATTCTTTAATGTCTGGTCTTTTTTGTTGATGTCGGTAAACATCATCTTTCGATGTTCGTAACATCTTTCTCCCTCCTCAAGCAACATTCACCTCTCCGTTGGTGTCGATAAACGTTGAGTTTTTCCTATTCGTCCGTTGACGTATAGTTATACCCTTCCCCAGGAGTCACCTCTCCGTTGGTGTCGATAATCGTCGAGTTTTTCCTAGTTGTCCGTTGACATCTAGTTGTATTTTCCCCACAGGTCATCCGTTGATGTATTTTCACCTCTCCGTTGGTGTCGATAAACGTTGAGTGTTTCCTAATCGTCTGTTGATGTTTGGTTGTGATCAGCTTTTCCCCAGTAAGTTCACCTCTCCGTTGGTTTTGATAAACTTCGAGTTTTTCCTATTTGTCCGTTGACATCTAGATGTATTTCTTTCCCATTCATCCGTTGATGTCTGGTCACCTTTCTCCGTTGGTGTCGATAAACGTCGAGCTTCTTCCGTTCGTCCGTTGATGTCTGGTCGAGTCTTTCCCATTCATCCGTTGATGTCTGGTCACCTTTCTCCGTTGGTGTCGATAAACGTCGAGCTTCTCCCGTTCGTCCGTTGATGTTTGGTCGAGTCTTTCCCATTCATCCGTTGATGTCTGGTCACCTTTCTCTGTTGGTGTCGATAAACGTCGAGCTTCTCCCGTTCGTCCGTTGACGTCTAGTCGAGTCTTTCCCATTCATCCGTTGATGTCTGGTTACCTCTCCGTTGGTTTCGGTAAACGTTGAGTTTTTCCCATTCGTCCGTTGACGTCTGGTTGTACATTTCTTTTCCCATTCATCCGTTGATGTCTGGTCACCTCTCCGTTGGTTTCGATAAACATCGAGTTTTTCCTAGTCGTCCGTTGGCGTCTAGTTATGATTCCCATTCATCGTCCTTCGACGTCTGGATGTGGTTTTTTTTTTCTGAGAAAAATCAAAATCCCCAGTGGAGTCGTTGGTAGACGTCTTGTCTGGTCCAGTGATAAGCATCAGATCCCAGTGGAAGTTGTCCTTGGTGGACAGTCCTTTCTTGGATCCCCGCAGAATGCAAATTTCTACGGTTCTTTGGTATTCAATCCCTGTGTACCTTGAAGTCTGACAGTTGTTGCTCTCATCCATTCGGGTTCCCAATTGATTGAATAGGGGCAGCTGTAGCACCTCAAATTTGCACCTACCATTTGTACATTCATTTCATTTGTTAGGTCCTTAACATTGCATTGTCCATTGCGTAGTCCATCAAGTCATCAGGCAAGACTGGTCAGGAGATTCAACTGTGCAAGCAAGCAAGTGCATTTTCCATGAGATCAAAACCCTAGAGTTGGTACAATGAGCTCATATGGTTCAAGGATCATTTTGAAGGTTCAAAGCTCATCAGTCAATGTGAAGTTCATCTGAAACCCTAAAAAGTCAACAAAAGTCAACTGTCAGTTCAACTGTGGATTTGGAGGTGGGATATGGTTAGAGATGCCTCATTCATGTGTGAACAAGTCTCATTTGACATTTCAAACATCAACATTGAAGAATTTGAGGTCAGATCAAGACTTTCCAAAAATAGTAAGTGACCTGTAATTTGAAATTGCCAAAAATGGAAAGGTTTTCAACTCAAGATTACATCTTCAAGAAAGCTTCAAATGAAATTTTGTTCAACATGAAAGTTGAAGATCTTTCTCTCCCATTTCCAAAAAGTCCAAAATCATGGATTTCTCATGTGTGGTTGAAGAGATATGGATCAATCTTGGCCAAGTGTGGTTTGAACTTCAAATGTGCATAACTTTCAAACCAAAAGTCCAATTCAAGTGGTTCTTTTTGCATTGTTCTTGTTTTGACCTATGCTTTCCAAAAGTCACTTCAAATGTGCATAACTTTCAAACCAAAAGTCCAATTCAAGTGGTTCTTTTTGCATTGTTCTTGTTTTGACCCATGCTTTCCAAAAGTCACAAATCATAACTGTTTTTGCATAACCATAGTCACTTTTTCAGATCTAGATCCAAACTCTTGAAATTTTCTCTCAAACTTTTCTCTCAATTTCCTCACATAACTTCACATTCTCTTGATCAATTCATCATCTGGAAGCATCATGGAGCATGTTTGAAGCAAGAATCAAGAGAATTGGTGCAAGGTTGAAGCAGCTCGAAGCTTGAGTTCATCCATGGCAGATGCAAATTCTGGAGGAATCAAGCACGATTAAGCCTCAATCCTCTTCCCAAACACTTGTACAAGCATCATAGGAGGACTGTTTGAGCATTGCAAGGCCTGATTCCATCAATTCCAGTTTTGCTTCTTCAAGAGGTCACAAAATCAATCCCTCTAATTCATAAAATTCTTGTGCTATTATTGTTAATCTTTGAATGCTGATGATGTTGAGCTTTGAATCATGCAATTCCATGCCAAATTGAGGGAGATTCGATGGATTAAAGTTTGGTTGATGATTTTTCTTTTCTTCGATCCGTGCATAATTTGATGTTTCTTGATGAAATAATTGTGGATTCGTGATGTATGTTGAATGATCTTTACAATGATATGCGCCATGTTGATTTCTGGACACTTTTAATTTTTCTAGAAAATTGATTGATGAAGATCTTCATGTGTTCATACTGTTTTCCATTTACCTGCGAATTTTCTTGCAACATTTATACGGTTTGCTGCGAATTTTATTGCGTGTTCATCAAAGTTTCCTGCGGATTATGCATGCACGTGTGTTAGGGTTAGTATGAAACGGCTGCGTTTCAGCCTTCAGCGCGCCATCATTTGAAATTGGCTTCAATTCGATTCCTGGCCGTGCCAAATATTCAAAAATGTTTCACATTATTTTCTTTTCCCTCTTTACATTCATGTACCATGTTTCATGCATTTTTTATTTTTTCTTCATCTTATAAAAATCATAACAAATTAAATAATTCTCCAAAAAATATGAGGTTTTTTGCATTGCATTCTATTTTGTGTCTAGTATTTTATCATCATTTTTCCATAAATTGTGCACGGCTGGAAATTATTTTGTGCTAGGGTTTGTGTATATGTATGCATTCTTGACCTTGCCTTGCCATATCCTTTGTGAAATGCTGGTTGTTTATCCAATGCTCATGAAATTTTACATGTTGGAACTAGACTCTTGGCTTGACATTTTGGTGTTGATTTGGTATTTTTACCATTTGTGGTTTCTGTTTTATGATCATGTTAAGGTAGGTGTGACAATTTGTGTCACACCTTTGCTTGTTCATCTTATGTGATTAATTTGCCATGCCAAATGAATCCCAAATGCCTTGATTTTTTGCATGATGCTTGATATGGATGTTGTGATTGCTCATGATTTGTGTTGGAATTTTTGGATTGATTTCTGATTTAATTGAGATTTTTGATTCTGGATGGTCATATTTGAGCTTTTGAATTGCCTTGATTTTCATTTAATCATGAAATGCTTGTTCTTCATCTAATGAATGTGAAACTTTGGACACTGTTTCTAGACATGTTGAATATTGTTTTGGCTTTGGTTTGAAGTTTTTACCATGATTTATTTCTGTTTTAGGCCTATGCTAAGTTGGTGTGCCATTTTGTGTCACACATGTGCTTGTTATGTTTGCCTTGACTTATGCAATATGATTACCATGCCTAATGATGTCCAATGCTCCTAATTTTGTGTGTGTTGATCATGTTGTATGTTCTGTTTACTCATGAATTTTTTCCAAGATTATTTGAGTCATTTTTTATTTAATGTGCATTTGTTGCTTCTGATGTCACAATGTGGTCACAACTTGCATACCTTGCCATGTTTGATTCATGAAATGGATTTGGTAATTGATATTGATATGAGACCTTTTGGACTGTGTTCTTGATTGAATGAAGTTGATCCATGTTAAATTTCATGTTCTGTTTTGAATGTTTGACCCTCTTTTGACCCTAGGCTTGGACCTAGTGGTTTGGACTTATCATTTGGGTTGTGGATTTCAGGTTAAGAAGCACATTGCCATGATTGGAGTTGCTCACTCTCTTGAGTTGATTAAGTGGTTAATGTTGACTAACTTTGAGTTGTTTTGTAGGTTGATGCCAAGTTACTTGTGTTGTGCCCATTGGCTTGTGCCTTGCACATTGCTTGCTTATCTGTCTGATTGTGTGATTGACTGTCTGTTTGATTGTTGGAATTGTATACTGATTGGGTTAGATTTTTTCAGGTACATAAGTTGCTTTGAGTTCTTTTGAACTTGCTTTTTCTTTGCTTGGTTGCTTAACCATTTGAGGTATAACTCTCTGACTTCATGTAGTCTAGAAGACCTGTCCTGTTATGTGGGCAGGCACCTGTCTGAAGCTCTCCCTAAGAGGCAATGCTTGTGTTTGTTTATCTTTGTGCCAAGCAGGAAAAGTGCTCTTATGAGGCAATTGGCAGATAAAAGAGATGTGTAGTCCATCTCCTACTACTCAGTGTGTCATTCACTTTGCTCACACACCTTGTGTTGATGCATTGTGGATAATAGCCCAAGATCTTTGTTGTGTCAGTCATATGTGGATAGAAGAGTTCATACTTTCTGAAATCCCATACCTTCTATTTGAGTCAAGCTCTCCCAGGCCAGGGATAAGAGCTGTGAGGTCTTACCCTCACTTCCCATTTCATCTGCTTCACCCTAACTCTCAATGTTAGGGTTAAGAGCTAAAAACACCCCATTCCAGTTGGCTTGTTTTTACAGCCTAACCTTGTATGAGCCCAATTGTGTGCATATAGTGTGTGTGCTTGCTTTTTGTGCTTGTATGTATTTGCCTGTGCTGTTTAGGATAGCTTGCTCCCCGTGCAAGTTAGATAGAAACCTCAACCTAGGACCATGGTGAATTTACATGATAACTATTAGGCTCGAGTCAGTCTCCCTTCTAGTTTGTTATTTCCCAGTCTCTGGTTAGGTTAGAAGTTCTTTCCCTGCGTAGGGGAACTACGTCGCCCTGATCCTCATACCAGATGAGGTACGTACGCAGGAGATGAGCAGATCTCTCCGGGCGCCCTTTTTCTTTTTCAACCCCTTTGCGTGTGTTTGTTGTGTTTGGAGTCCGACGTAAGTCCAACGATTGGCAGTTGGTTTCCTGTGTGTGTGTTTGTTGGTTCGGAGTCTGACGTAAGTCCAGCGATTGGCAGTTGGTTTCCTGTGTGTGTTTGTTAGTTCGGAGTCTGATGTAAGTCCAGCGATTGGCATTCGGTTTCCAGGTTTGCCTGTTTGTGTGGAGTCTGACGTAAGTCCAGCGATTGGCTGTCGGTTTCCTGTGTGGTTTTGTTTGGCGTGCGTTAGCCGAGCTACGAGTGCTCTGATTCTTCTTTAGTCCGAGAAGATACGTATGCATAGGATGCGACATCCTAGCGAGCACGTTTCCCCCTGTCCCGAACTACGTCGACTCTGATGTCTGTGCTTGACGGACTACGTAGGCCCTGGATGCGATATCCTGCCGAGTTAGTTTTTGTTGTCTTTCTGTGTCTCCTTTCAGCCAGTGTGTGCAGTTTGTGTTCAGTTTTTAGCAACCTTATCCGTTCTTTTGTGCGTGGATCCCGTCGAGTACGACGAATGCGTAGGGGTGCTAATACCTTCCCTTCGCATAACTGACTCCCGATCCCATCTCTCTCTGGTCGCGAGACCATGTCTTTTCCAGGTTTACTTCGAGCGTTTCCTTTCCCTCTTTTGGGATAAATAACGCACGGTGGCGGCTCTGTTGTTTCGTTTTTCCCGCCGGTTTTTCGCGTAATGCGACAGTATAACTAGGCCACATTTGGGAATTCGGCCAATGTGGAGCAGTGGGTCTCTAGGCCTTTGGCCGGCACAAGAACAATTTTCCCTAAGACTCGTCGGTCACTCTAGATGATGGGGGATTCTTTTAGCAGTTGTGGCCAGTCCTTGAAAATGTTTGTCCATGCGTCAATTGACATGTATTGCTTTGGTTTTTCCAAATATAGTGGGAAACGTTAACATTTAATGCATTCCCATCATTGAAATGTTTCGCCGTTTTCCTTTGACGTGTGACCTGAAAAGGTGCGAAGTGGCGTGACGTAACTTTTTTAGCACTCAAGTACACTTGAATTTGGTTGTATTCCCATGATGAAATATGACTGCTGATCTATACTTGCTTCTTGCTTCCAATTTGATTCGTTCGATTGTCTTTGCCTATATATAATTGCTAGATACCGCTCACTGTTTATTATGTTAAATACGTGATTTAATATAATTGTCAATGCCGCGAAAACCTATAGGGTCACACACAAAAGGATGGATTGATGAGAGATAGAGTAACTAAGGAACACCGTAAGGTACGGTGCACTTAAGTGATTTGTAGAACATCGTAAGGTACGGTATACTTAAGTAGAATACGAAATATGGTAAGGTACCACGCGCTTAAGTGATTTTGGCATATTATAAGATATGGGCCACATACACTTAAGTGGGCTTTTTAGCTTGCAGCCCACACAAGTGGTTCTATAAATTGAACCCTTGTGTAGAAGAACTTGTGCAGTTGCAACTTCGTTTCTCTCTCTCTCTCTCTCTCTCTCTCTCTCTCTGTCCTCTCTCACTCAAAGCCTTCATTCGTAGCAGCTAGCACTGAGTGTGAAGGAATCCGTTCGTGTGGACTGAGTAGAGGCATTGTCACCGTTCAACGTTCATGATTGCTCTGTAGATCTGCATCAAAGGTTTCAATTGCCACAAGAGGTAACAATTCTATCACTGATCATGCCCATTCGTAAGGATCACTAAAGGAGAAATTTTTAAATTCCGCTGCGTTTTGGATAACTCTTCTCCTTCAGTGGTATCAGAGTCACTTACGAAACCATGCATCTGATAGTTGTTTATTTTCTATATTTTCTGTATTAATACGATTAAAAGACAAAATGAATCAAAGAATTAATGAGTAATTAAATTTGGCATCATGCGTGTATGATTTGAATGATTGATGTTGACTATGCTTCGGAATCCGACGATAGTATGGTGAAGCAGTGATACATCGATCGTCCATAGGTTACGCAATTGAGATCGATCAAGTTATATATATGATATAAGTAATCCTGGTGCAAAATACGGTATATATGATATATTGTTTCTATTTCGTTCATTCAAAGACTTAATGGTTGTTTTCCTTTGAGCGATCAATGGTCATTTGCTTCTTGATCTGACATTAGTATGGTGAAGCAATGACGTGTTGATCAATCATACTGAATTAAAAATCGAGGTGTGTTTGACGGTCAAAAATTGGTGCATTAGGGTTCATGACGACACAAGGGTCGTGCTGTCAAAGAGTTATGCAATTAGGATTGTGACTGCGCAAGAGTTGTGCTTTAAAGTATCAAGTGTTGATTCGAAAAACGACGTCAATTTCAAATGAATTGTTCATTAAAATTTTGCATCGGGGCGCTGCCCCCTTGACCCCCGTCCGCTGACCGGGCAGCGGACCCCTGGCTAACTTTGCGTAGTGTGATCGGTCGCCGAAATTTAATTTGGTTTTAATTAATTAACAGAATTTAAATTAATAATAATGTGTTTATTATTATTGTCTTGTGGTGATCGGTTATGGCTATTAGTTTTCCTTAATTTTTTGGGGGGATTTTAAAATACGACCTGTGTGTCGTGCCTCTCTTTTAATCTCTTAATATAACTTCTTTTCTCATATCACTCCCTCGTATGTAAAACAAGTTTCTTTTATGTAATGCAATATTATGAAGAAAGAGAAGAATACAATATCAAAGGAGGACAACTTGAAGATCTTGCTTCGAGATGCTTAGATCGTTAGTAGGTTAGCTTAGGTTCTCTCATTGGCTTGGGAGAACAATTGCGCTAGGGGCTATAACTGTTTCATTATGTATGTTAATGCATGTGAATGTATGTTCATGCATGTGAGAGACGATTTATATGATAAATAAGTCGGTGAGATCAAAATAATTGCAAATTCCCTCAAATTAAATATTAAGTTTATGCTTTCCAAGTTTTAGCACTCATCAAGACTAGTATCGAATAATGTAGGTTTCGCCTACGCGAGTTGCATATTCTATATTAGTAAGGAGCGATGGGATAAATGTAATATCCAATTGCTAAAATAATGGGTCAAACTTAACTAAACAAATTATAATAAGATTATATATGTTTAGAAGCAAGAGTTGGAAATGATCCATGTGATAGATTGTAATAAGGAGTTATTCACCCAACTAAAATATTCGAGAGTTGTATTAGATACAATTGGAAAGAGTTTCTACCTAAATAACCTAGTTTTAAGTAATCCGCCTACACGGACTTAAAACAAAGTGAAATATGGATCTCGATCCACTAGAAAATCTTCCAACGGGATTTTCCGAATCAAATGGTGAGGGTCATTTGTTTTGAGTAAAATAGGGGGAGCATATTTAATTAAAGGCCTAATTAAATATGTTATTGATACTTATATTTTCATTATTTTTATGTAGATTACCATGACAACAAACACCTCTAATAACTTTTTACGATCAATCTTAGACAAGGACAAATTTTATGGGACAATTTTTCTAGATTGACACCAAAATCTGAGGATTGTCCTCAAACATGATAGAAAGCTATATGTCTTGGAGAAACCTGTACCTGAAGAGGAACCTCCTAGTTCTGCATCTAAGACATAAAGAGATGCTTATAAGAAGCATGTCGATGATGCCAATGAAACTACTTGCCTCATGCTAGCTACCATGAACTCAGAGTTGCAAAAACAACATGAGAACATGGCAGCGTTCGATATGATCGAACACCTGAAGATGCTCTATCAAGAGCAAGCAAGGCATGAAAGGTTTCAGGTTTTAAATGCCCTTTTTCAAGGAAAGTTAGCTGAGGGAGCCCCTGTAGGTCTCCATGTGCTCAAGATGATTGAGCATGTGGAGAACCTTGAGAGGTTGGGTTTTCCCCTCGGAAAGGAACTTGCAACTGATTTGATCTTAAAGTCGTTGCCAGATATATTCAGTCATTTTGTCCTTAATTTCAATATGAATGATATGGACAAATCTCTTCCTGAACTGTTAGCCATGTTAAGAACTTTTGAGCAGAATCTGAAGTCAAAAGGGAAGTCCATTCTGATGATCGGAAATGGAAAGAGACAAAACAAAAGATGAAGGTGAGAAAAACAAGAAAGGGGGGTTTGAATTGTTTTGGAAAATAAGCGCTTTTGCAGTAATAAGAACACACAGGATTTTATACTGGTTCGCTTATAACACAAAGCTACTCCAGTCCACCCGGCCAAGGTGATTTTGCCTTCAAAAAAGACTTAATCCACTAATCTTGAAAGATTATTACAACCAACGTCTAAGAGAAAGATCTCTTAGTCCTCCCAAGTATACAGACTACGTAGAGTCACTTGAGGAACAAAATCAATTTAGCAATAGAAAATGTAATTTAAAGTGCTTTTAATATAAAGCAAGTATTACAGCAAATAGAGCAAGTAAGTGATTTCACGTATGAGCAACAACTCGTGAAAGACTAAGAGAGAGAGTAGAGTTTTTCTGTGCGTTCAGGTGTGTCTCTCAATGAAGTATGCCGTCCTTTATATAGTGGTGAAAGGACCGTTGTAGTGATGGCAGAATATTTGACTTTGATGAGAGTTTAATGCCATTACTTCTATGTTTCTTGCCATAACAAATTTTTCTCCCTGAATAACTTCTTTCCAAATATATTTTCTTTCCATTTGAAGTTGTGGTTGCCGTTACTCTTTCTGGATTAGGAGATCCTTCGTCAGAATCTGTGTTAACTCTGTTAATCTGAGTTTTGTGTTGGAGTTACATCAGAGCTTCTGATAGTCCTGGTCTTTTAGATCATCAGCGTTGATTCCAGAGGAAGTTTAGAGCTTCTGATATTCTGCTATGCTGTTTTGCTCAGAGTCAGAACTTCTAGAGCGCGCTTCTTCTTTAGGCGCTTCTGATCTTCTGATACTTTGTATCTGATTTGATTCTGTATCTGATAAACCGCTCAGATTTCTTTGTTTTTGTTCAAAGTCCTGCACACTTAGAGAAATTTCGTTAGAGTGCCATTTTTGGTTTCATCCTTTGTCATCATCAAAATCCTGAAATCTGTTGTAGAACAATTTTTGTTCTTACAAAAGACCCACCAAGCAGGGTGATAAAGGGAAAGGCAAGGAAGTTGCCAAACCCAAACCCACTGCTCCTACTTTGAAGCCTAGTGGAGGCATAGCAAGGGAAGGCACCTGCTTTCATTGCGGTAAGACCGGACACTAGAAGAGAAACTGCCCAAAGTACCTGGAAGATAAGAAGAATGGAGTAGAGACTTCAACTTCAGGTATCTTAGTTATTGAAAGTACCTGCTTTCATTTTTGGTTTCATCCTTTGTTATCATCAAAATCCTGGAATCTGTTGTAGAATAATTGTTGTTCTTACAATCTCCCCCTTTTTGATGATGACAAAACAAACTTAATTAATAGATGAAACATTCAGATATAAGAGTTTATCAGATCGGATATAAGTGAGCTCCCCCTGAGATAAGCTCGGGAGTTCAGAAGTTCTTACCAGAGCTTCCAAGCAATGAAGTTTCTAGAAACCCTTCTTCAACTTTCTGAGTCAAAGAGTGTTAGATAGATTTATTGAATAATATGTTTGCAGAGTACTTGAAGGAAATTAGATATGTTTTCATCAGAGTTGTTTTGGTTTCTCCCCCTTTATGTCAGAATAAAAAAGACTTAATAAAAATGAAAGATGGAAGAAAAAATATATATATATCCAGATAGGAGCAAAAACATCAGAGATGAAAGCGGAAAGCAAGCAGAGACAAAAAAAACAACAAGCAAGAAATAATCCTAGGTGCCTAAGGGTTGGGAGGAGGTGGCATCCTCTGAAGCAGTTGGGTCAGCAAATTCTGGATGTTAGCGTTGACTGTGTCCTGTTGATCCAATCTGGCTCAGACTTCCTTCTTCTCTTTCTGAAGCTCCTCAAGGGTCTTGAGAGTCAGAGGGGCAAAAGTAGAGGACTCCCCCTGAGTCAGAGCATTTTGTTCTTCAGTACGGAGAGCTTCAGCTTCAGCAGCGGCTTTAACTTCAGCTTCAGCAGCAGCTTTTGCTTCAACTTCAGCAGCAGCAACATCAGCTAGAACTTTGGCTTCAGCTTCCTTTACCCTTTGAAGTTCTTCTTGTCTTGCTCTTTCTTCTGCTTCCCTTCTGGCTTCTTCCTCAGCTTCTCTGGCTAAGCGCTCCTGTAGTCTTTCCTCAGCGTCTCTGATGAAGTCGTTTCGGACTTGCTCAGAGAGGTTTTTCAGCTTGAAGGCCTCAGAGGTCATCCAGCCAATAACTCTGTTCCAGTGTGTCCTAACAGAGGAAGGATCATCACTGATGCCAGAGTTGATGGTCAGAGACTTGACCTTTTCAACTGATGCTCCTGCAAACAGCATAATTGCTTCCTCTAGGGTTGGCAGGGAGTGTTCTGGTTCAGATGGTAGAGGTGAAGAAGTGGGAGGGCTTAGGTTGAGAATTTGAGGTTCAGCGGAAGTGTTTGGAGGGGTAATGTCAGAGGTGTCGGGGTCAGAGGGTTGAACGTCAGATGGAGTGATGTTTGGTTGTTCTGTGGGTGGTGAGGTTACTTCAGGTTCAGGTGGAGGTTGTTGTGGTTGTTGTGAGACAAGGTTTTGAGTCTGAAGTTGGGCTAGAGTGGTAGAAGAAGGGTCAGATAGTTCTGTGTCAGATGAGATGATGAAATAGGGGGTGATTCTGGGGGTGAAGATGAGGAGGTGGTTTCATTTAGCCTTTCAGCTTCAGATAGGGGTAAGGAGGTGGTGGTAAGATTGAATTTTGGGAGAGGTTGAGATGTTCTGGTGGTTGAAGGAGGGGTTTCAGATGGAGTGTATAGAGGTGTTGGTCGAGGAATAGAAGAAGCAAGTTGTTGTGTTTGTGTAGAGGGAGCAGGAGAGACAGACTTACCAGAAGACTCATGCAGAGGAGCTGGAGGTCTTGATCCAGAGGAATCTCCTAGCTTTGCTTTCTTCGCCTGTGATGTCTTCTCAGAGGGACCTCTTTTATGCCTCATGAAGTTGGGAGCTGTATCTGGCAGATCCTTTAAGTGGAAATCAGAGATATCTATGCCTTCATCCTTCAGACCTTGTAGATAATGGAGAATTGCCTCTCGGGGCTCTTCCTTTGAGAACAGATATAGACCATTTGGAATTTTCCTCTGATCTTTTAAGGCATCCCAAGAAGTGTCCAGAGTAGGTCTAGCGTTGACCTTCTCCAGAATCCCCATGCTCTTCAGATTCTTGGCGTTTATGGGTTTTCCAACGTCGATTGCCACATCCTCCATGAGTCTATGCTTTAATAGATGATCCACCATCTGACTTTCAATCAGAAAGTCGGAGATTAACCTTCCCAGAGGGATGTAGGTTCTGGGCTTCATGTGGTTTCTGGTATTCCGCACAGAGTCTCCGAGATACTTGAACAGGAGTGCTGGAAGGCATAGCTTCAGACCCTTGTGAATGCAGTACAAAATGCATTTCTGGTATGTGTTGATGTAATCTGAGGAGTTTGACGCTGGGCGATGATGGATTGTACCCAGAATGATCTTCAGCCAAACCCGAAGGTTCTGAAGTAGTTCCTTGTTCTTTGAGGGGTTGCCTTCTGTGTTTTGTTTGAAGATTGTTGGGTTGATTTCTTGAGATATGTATTTTGCCCTGGGGTTGATGTTGTAGATTCTTCTGCTGCCATCCTTTTCCATACCCAGAAGTGCAGCAATAGCCTTCTCAGTTATCACGATCTTTACTCCCAGAACATAGGAGACAATGAAGTGATCGTCAGCGTCTGCAAATCTCCAGAATTCCTTCACAAGATTTAGGTAAACTGGACCATAGATACGTTTAAAGTAGGTTCCCCAACCTTGTTTGTGAAGTTCTTCAGTGAGGTCTACGCCATTTCTTCTCATGTTATCAAAATCCACCAAGGATTCACATAAAACTTCCAGTTTATCAAAGGGCGTTGCAAGATGGATATGGGGCTCACGATCGAGAATGTGAGGCTCCTTGTAGATTGGTGTTGTAGTTACGCCTGTGACCGTTGGAGTAGGGTTGCTGGTGCTTTGAACTTGATCACTTGAACCCATTTGCTGAGAGTAGTTGAACACAACTTGTTGTTGAGCATCCATGATGTTGATGAAGAACTGAGATGAAGATGAAGAACTGCTTGCAGAAATGCCTTGAGAGAACTGAGGTTTAAAGAGTGAGTGGGAGTGAAGTGTGTGCAAGGTGGGAAATGAGTGTTTAAATACCCAAATTAGGGCGCATGCAAAACGACACACAAATCAGAGTTTTAGCACAAAAACCAAGTTAGCACGTTTAGAGGGAGAAATGATTATAGCTCATAAATGATGTCTAATCCCAACAGTCAGCACACTGCTTGAGGAGATCTCAAGAGACTGTTCCTTGATTACTGCTGGACAGCTGTCTAGAAGTTTCAAGGTCAGACGCAAGACACTCCACGTGTTTTGATTTATCTGATCTTCAGGAATACCAAAGGATTGGTTCCTGGAGATTTCCAACTCAGATAACTTCTAACTGGGTAGAAGTATCAGAGTCAGAGGCAGAAACCATTTGTTTATGTCAGAGTCTCATTTAACAACCTCAGAGGCACATTTTATTCAGGGCAGTTTTGAATGTTCATATTTTCTAAGATAAAGAGGAATCTATCTTCAGCTAAGGGTTTAGTAAAGATATCTGCCCATTGATGATCTGTATCAATGAACTTCAATGTTACTATCCCTTTCTGAACATAGTCTCTGATAAAATGATGTTTTATTTCAATGTGCTTAGCTCTGGAGTGCAAAATGGGATTTTTACTTAAATAAATGGCAGCAGTATTATCACAAAAGATAGGAATGTTACTATCGAAGATTTACAGATCTTCTAACTGATTCTTCATCCAGAGCATCTGAGTGGTGCACAGAGATGCTGAGATGTATTCTGCTTCTGTCGTGGATAGTGCGATAGTTGATTGTCTTTTACTGGCCCAGGATATCAAATTGTTTCCCAAGAGCTGACAATTTCCAGATGTGCTTTTTCGTTCCAATCTGTCTCATGCGTAATCTGCATCACAATAACCAGAAAGTCTATACTCTGATGTTTTCTCATACATCAGGCCCAGGTTAGGAGTTCCTTTCAGATATTTGAGAATTCTCTTAACTGCTGTTAAGTGAGTTTCTCTAGGATCTGATTGAAATCTGGCACAGAGACAAACACTAAAGAGAATATCAGGTCGAGTAGCAGTCAGATAGAGAAGGGAGCCTATCATACCACGATAGAGCTTCTGACAAACCTTTTTGCTGACTTCTTCCTTTTCAAGAATGCATGTTGGATGCATGGGAGTCTTTGCAGGGTTGCATTCAGCCATATCAAATTTCTTCAGAACGTCTTTTATGTATTTGCTTTGATGAACGTACGTAAGTTCTGAAGTTTGGTTAATTTGAATTCCCAGAAAGAACTTTAGTTCTTGCATTAACCTCATTTCAAATTCTGCCTGCATTAACTCAGAGAATTCTTGACAAATAGAGGCGTTAGCTGAATCAAAAATGATATCATCAACGTATATCTGGCATATCATGAGATCATTGTTAAGGTTTTTACAGAAGAGTGTGGAGTTAACTTTCCCTCTGATAAAATTATGTTCTAGAAGAAAATTACTTAATCGTTCATACCAAGCTCTGGGAGCTTGTTTAAGTCCATATAAGGATTTTTTAAGTTTAAAAACATGTTCTGGATAATTTAGATTTTCAAAACCTGGAGGTTGGTTGACATACACTTCTTCTGATATATAACCATTAAGGAATGCGCTCTTGACATCTATTTGATACAGTTTGATAAAATGATTTATAGCGAATGATACAAGAAGACGAATAGATTCTAACCTGGAGATTGGGAGAAAAGGTTTCATTGTAGTCAATACCTTCTTGTTGACTGTAACCTTGAGCCACCAGTCGAGCTTTATTTCTGACGACTTCTCCTTTCTCATTCAGCTTGTTTCTGAATACCCATCTGGTTCCTATAACGTGAGTGCCTCTGGGTTTAGGAACAAGATCCCAGACATCGTTCTTTGTGAATTGATCTAGTTCTTCTTGCATGGCTAGAACCCAGTCGTTATCTTGGAGTGCCTCATCACAGGACGTAGGCTTAATCAGAGATACTAGTCCCAGAGGAGTTTCTTCAAAGGTCTTGAAGGTAGACCTGGTTCTGACAGGTTCGTTCTTGTTACCCAGAATCAACTCTTCAGATATATTGAGGCGACTTTTAGCTTTCTTTGGGATTAATGGGGAGTTAATTTCTTCAGGAGTTTGAATGGCAGTTGCTTCTGGAGCTTTGTCAGATCCTGCAAGAGTGATTTCCAAATCTGCAAAATTTTCAACTAGCTTTGACTTTTCAGGGTCAAGCTTATCGTTAAATCTGACATGAATTGATTCTTCCACAATTTTGGTTTCTGTATTGAATACTCTGTAGCCTTTAGAGCGTTCTAAGTATCCTAACATAATACCTTTCTGTGCTTTGGAATCAAACTTGTTTAGATGTTCTTTAGTGTTTAAAATAAAGCAGGAACATCCAAAAGGATGAAAATATGAAATGTTTGGTTTTCTTCCCTTACATAGTTCATAGGGAGTCTTTTCCAGAATAGGTCTTATGGAGATTCTATTCTGAATATAGCACGCTGTATTTACAGCTTCGGCCCAAAAGTGCTTAGCCACATTAGTTTCACTGATCATAGTTCTGGCCATCTCTTGGAGTGTCCTATTCTTCCTCTCTACAACTCCATTTTGTTGTGGAGTTCTAGGGCAGGAGAAATCATGGGATATTCCATTAGAGTCAAATAATTCCTCAAAAGATTTGGTTTCAAATTCCCCACCATGATCACTTCTGACTCTTAAAATTTTAGAGTCAAATTCTTTTTGCACTTTGGAACAGAAGCTAGTGAATACAGAGTGAGACTCACTCTTGTGCTTTAGGAATTTCACCCATGTCCAGCGACTGAAATCATCAACAATGACTAGTTCGTACTTCTTTCCATTGACTGATGCTGTTTTCACAGGACCAAATAAGTCAATGTGAAGAAGTTCCAGAGGCTTAGAGGTAGTAACAATAGTTTTCTTTTTGAAAGATGTTTTTGAAAATTTTCCTTTCTGACATGCTTCGTATAGAGCATCTGAAGAGAACTTCAGTTTGGGTAGGCCTCTGAGTAACTCGAGTTTATTTAGCTGGGATAATTTCCTCATGCCAATGTGGCCCAAGCGTCTATGCCATACCCATTGCTCTTCGTGAACGGATATCAGACACTTCACATTTTGTTCTTTTAAATCAGAAAGATTTATTTTATAAATATTGTTTTTCCTCTTGCCTGTGAATAGGACAAAACCATTGTTTTGATTTATGGATTTACATGTTTTTTGATTAAAGATTACATCATAACCGTTATCACTTAATTGACTTATGGATAACAGGTTATGCATTAGTCCTTCTACGTAAAGGACATCAGATATAGAGGGAAGAGTACCATTACCAATAGTTCCGGAGCCTCTGATCCTTCCTTTCTAATCTCCTCCAAAGCCTACGAATCCAGCGTCTTTAAGTTCCAGGCTTTGGAACATAGACTTTCTTCCCGTCATGTGTCGCGAGCATCCAGAGTCCAGGTACCATGACTGGTGTTTGAACTTTGCTGCATAAGATATCTACAACATAAACAATCTTATCTTTTGGTACCCAGAGTCTCTTGGGTCCTTTATGATTAGTTTTCCCAAATTTTCTTATCACTTTGGGTTTTCTAGCATTATCAAATTTTTGCTCTTGAGTGTGTGTGTAGTGATATGAAAATGGAGATTTAGGTTGGTCACTAGTAGAAGTTTTATCTTCCTTAGGATCATACCCAATTCCTTTTCTATTGTTCTGACTGACTCCATAGATAATGGATGCCATTACACTCCTTCCTATCCCATTTTTCAGAAACTTTTGAAAGGCTTTTTCGTATTTATAAAGTATCGTGTTTGAGGTCTGGGGAGCTTGAGATAACGCTTCTTCCAGTTTTAAACAATTTTTCTTTGCTGCATCTCTTAGTGATGTCAAAACTTTGTTTTCATCTTTTAGTTCTAGAATTGTTGTCTCAAGTTTGCCACATTCTTCAATTTTTTCTTCAAGACAGCCTTTTATTGCTTTAAATTTTTGTTTTAGTTTCTGATATGAGCTAAGAGTTTCAGACAAACATGATTCTAGGTCAGATCGAGAGAGTTCAGAAAATACCTCTTCTGATTCAGATTCTTCATCAGAAATGTTTCTGGATGTGGTAGCCATGAACGCCACATTAGCCTGTTCATCAGAGTCAGATTCGCTATCATCCCAGGTAGCCATCAATCCTTTCTTGGTTCTAAGGGAATTTTTCTTGAAGCTCTCTTTTCTGGAACTATCTTTCTTTAACTTGGGACATTCATTCCTGTAGTGACCTGTTTCTTTACATTCATAACAAGTAACATCTTTGTTAGTTTTACCTTTAGAGGTTGATTCTGATCGATCCCCTCTGGGTCTTGGTCTCTTGAAGTTATTGTTCCTCTTTTTCCAGAGTTGTTTAACTCTTCTGGTCAGGAGGGACAATTCTTCTTCATCATCAGAATCTTCCTGTTCAGAGTCATCAGCATCTTCTGTTTCGGCCTGGAAGGCTTTGTTCCTTTCAGACTTGCGCTTTTCAGATCTGGACTTTAATGCTACAGACTTGTCCTTCTTCTGAGGCTCATCTTCCTCCAGTTCTATCTCATGACTTCTGAGTGAACTGACAAGCTCTTCAAGACTGATGTTGTTTAGATCCTTTGAAAGCTTTAATGCAGTGACCATGTGTCTCCACTTCTTTGGCAGGCTTTTGACTATCTTTTTGACATGGTCTGCAGTTGTGTATCCTTTGTCTAGTACTTTGAGGCCTGCAATAAGAGTTTGGAATCTAGAGAACATTACCTCTATGGCTTCGTCATCCTCCATTTTGAAGGCTTCATATTTCTAGATTAGAGCCAGAGCCTTTGTTTCTTTGACCTGAGAGTTTCCTTCATGAGTCATCCTCAGAGAGTCGAGTATGTCTTTAGCTGTTTCCCTGTTGGTGATCTTTTCATACTTGTTGTAAGATATGGCATTGAGAAGTATCGTTTTGGCCTTGTGATGATTCTTGAATTCGCGCTTCTGATCATCTGACATCTTACTTCTGGGAACTTCAACTCCAGCATCTGTTACAGGAGGTTTGTATCAATCTGTGACAATGTCCCAGAGATCAGCATCATAGCCTAGAAAGAAACTTTCAATTCTATCTTTCCAGTAATCGAATTTCTATCCATCAAAGACAGGAGGCTTAGCATTGTAACTGTCTCTTTCATTTGTGTGGGCCATAGTTTTTCTCGTTCTGGATCTCTCTACACGGTTAAGTGTTTGATTAGAAAATACATAACAGAGCCGAAGCTCTGATACCAATTGAAGGTGAGAAAAACAAGAAAGGGGGGTTTGAATTGTTTTGGAAAATAAGCGCTTTTGCAGTAATAAGAACACACAGGATTTTATACTGGTCCACTTATAACACAAAGCTACTCCAGTCCACCCGGCCAAGGTGATTTTGCCTTCAAAAAGGACTTAATCCACTAATCTTGAAAGATTATTACAACCAACGTCTAAGAGAAAGATCTCTTAGTCCTCCCAAGTATACAGACTACGCAAAGTCACTTGAGGAACAAAATCAATTTAGCAATAGAAAATGTAATTTAAAGTGCTTCTAATATAAAGCAAGTATTACAGCAAATAGAGCAAGTAAGTGATTTCACGTATGAGCAACAACTCGTGAAAGACTAAGATAGAGAGTAGAGTTTTTATGTGCGTTCAGGTGTGTCTCTCAATGAAGTATGTCGTCCTTTATATAGTGGTGAAAGGACCGTTGTAGTGATGGCAGAATATTTGACTTTGATGAGAGTTTAATGCCATTTGTAACACCCTTCTAAAATACCCCCAATAATTATTTAATTCAACAAAATATAAATCAGAGTAGATATGCAATTTAAGGGTGTCACACTTGACACTTCACACCATTCACCATAATAACTTGTCATGCTCATTTATTAATCAAAATAAAACATTGCACAATTCGCAGCGGATAGAAATCAAATCAATCATGCAAACCATGTAACACATTACATGTAAAGTTGTTCAACAACCCAAAATGAAAACAAAGTAAAACATCCCGTCCCGATGTTACATAGACCAGAGCATGACCCACTAAGGAACTACACTAGACTCCAAGCACTAGCTTCTACTCAATCACTGCTCGTTACCTGAAACATAGTTGTAAGGGTGAGTTCCTCAATCGATATAATAAGCATTATAAAATATCATGTAATGCTAAGTAATTTAACACATTTCATCACCCAAATCAGATCACACATTCAGCAACGGCAACGTAAACTCAAAATCATAATCATACTCAACCCAACACAAACACGTATAATATTGGAATACATCCATTCGTATTATACGCCATACATATATTATGCAATGAGACTCCATGCATGCGGTACCGACTATTCGTGAACACATAGTTCAACCTCACCGATCAAACCCAGATACGGCTACCAAGCTCACTAGTCCCACTCATTTGAGACCTAGTGACTCACTCACTAATTCCTCACCATGGGAATTAGCTACCACCCCAAGGGCTATGCTATGCACGCTAAATCACCTAGCATGCAAACATCCACAACAATCCACAATAACTCACTCACTAATTCCTCACCATGGGAATTAGCTACCACCATAAAGGCCATACTATACACGCTAAATCACCTAGCATGCAACCATCAACAACAATCCACAATGGACATATGCTCACACTCTAAGCCATAAACAGTCCATTCACAATTGCATACATAACAGATACATTCACAGTATTATGCATACCATCATACATCATCAGCATATTTATCACAGAATCATATTCATATCATGCCAAATAATAAATCACAGTATTAGCACACTCTACTAATACCTATACTGCTCAAAACAACGGGAAATGATCCCTACTATATCATACACCAATATAGGCTAAACGTCAAATATGTACACAATATTTGAATATCAAATTTTCACTTTTCCAACAGTGTTAACCGGTTAACGCCCTGGGTTAACCGGTTAACGCAACACAGAACGCGCTTCCTGGCAAACTTTAACAGTGTTAACCGGTTAACGCCCTGGGTTAACCGGTTAACGCAAGACAGACAGCAATTTCTCATAATTCATAACAGTGTTAACCGGTTAACACCCTGGGTTAACCGGTTAACGCAAGACAGAAAGCTGTTCCTGCGCTAACACGAACAGAATGCAGAATCCCCCGCATTTTTCGCCGTCGGAGGACTTCCGGACCTTCGATTTCAATTCCGTAAAAAGCTACACGTCCAGAAATTTACGACTCACCCACATATAGATTCAATTACAGTTTTAACATAACTTATTCATCACAATTTGTAACATTCATCATCCCAATTAGGGTCAATTCAATGGCTTATTACTACCCATTACATGTTAACCCATAATACCCATTAAACGACGATAAACCCCCCTTACCTGAGTTAATCCGGCAATTGATTCTTTGACCTTCAACAATCGTGAATCCTCCTCTTGAGCCCTAGCCTCTTCTTCTCCCTTTCTCAGTTTCTTCTCTTTTCTCCTTTCTCCACTTTTCTGTCGCTTCTCCCTTTTCACGTGAAAAAAAACCCTTTTTACCAAATGGGACATTTATATATAACCCAACTTTATTATTCCAATAATAATAATTCCAATAATAATCCAATTATTTGATTAAATTAATAAATATATTATTAACTTAAATTAAATAATTATCATATTTTTATCGGGGTGTTACAACTCTCCCCCACTAAAAGAGTTTTCGTCCTCGAAAACATACCTCAAGCGAATAACTCAGGATAAGACTCCTTCATCTGACTCTCAAGTTCCCAAGTCACATTGCCACCTGCTGGTCCTCCCCAAGCTACCTTTACCAAAGCAATCTCTTTACCCCGCAACTGCTTCAACTCTCGATCCTCGATCCTCATAGGTGATGTTTCAACAGTCAGGTTATCTCTCACCTGTACATCATCTACTTGGACTACATGTGACGGATCAGGAATGTACCTCCTCAACTGAGACACATGAAAAACCTCATGCAAATTCGCAAGTGACGGCGGTAAAGCGATACGATAGGCTACCTCCCCTATCCTCTCCAAAATCTGATAAGGACCAATAAATCGAGGTGTCAGCTTCTTCGACTTCAAAGCTCAACCAACCCCAGTTATCGGAGTAACACGAAGAAACACATGATCTCCTTCCTGAAACTCAAGTGACTTCCTCCTCTTGTCGTGATAACTCTTCTGACGACTCTGAGCAATCCTCATCTTCTCCTGAATCATCTTAATCTTTTCCGTAGTTTGTTGAACAATCTCCGGTCCAACCACAACACTCTCACCGGACTCATACCAACATAAAGGTGTCCGACATCTCCTACCATACAAAGCTTCAAACGGTGCCATACCAATGCTCGAATGAAAACTATTGTTGTAGGTAAACTCAATCAAAGGTAAATAACAATCCCAAGCACCTCCCTTTTCCAAAACACAAGCCCTCAAAAGATCCTCCAGTGATTGAATCGTCCTCTCAGTCTGACCATCCGTCTGCGGATGATATGCAGAACTCAATCTCAGCTTAGTTCCCAAAGCCCTCTGCAAACCTTCCCAGAACTTTGATGTAAATCTAGGATCTCTGTCCGAAACAATACTCGACGGAATACCATGCAAACTTACAATTTTCTCAATATACAACTCAGCTAATCTCTCTAACGGATAATCCATTCTGATCGGAATGAAATGAGCCGATTTTGTCAATCTGTCAACAATCACCCAAATAGCTTCAAAATTCTTAATTGTCCTCGGTAAACCAGAAACAAAATCCATACTGATACTATCCCACTTCCACTCTGGAATAGCCAACGGTTGCATTAGCCCAGACGGCTTCTGATGCTCAATCTTTGACTTCTGACAAGTCAAACAAGAATAAACAAAACTCGCAATTTCTCTTTTCATTCCCGGCCACCAAAATAACTTTTTCAAATCATGATACATCTTCGTAGCCCCAGGATGAATACTCAGGCCACTACGATGTCCTTCCTCAAGAATACTCTTCTTAAGTTCGGTAACATCCGAAATACACACCCGATTACCAAATTTCAAAACACCATTCTCATCAACTTTGAATTCACCACCTTGACCTTGATTCACTAGAGTCAACTTATCAACCAAAAGCACATCGGATTTCTGACCCTCTCTAATCTCATCCAGAATACCACTCGTTAACTTCAACATTCCCAATTTAACACTATTGTGAGTACTCTCACACACCAAACTCAAGTCTCTAAACTGCTAAATTAAATCCAATTCCTTAACCATTAACATAGACATATGCAATGATTTCCGACTCAATGCATCAGCCACTACGTTTGCTTTACCCGGATGGTAATTCAAACCAAAGTCATAATCCTTCAAAAACTCTAACCATCTCCTCTGTCTCATATTCAGCTCTTTCTGATCAAACAAATACTTTAAACTTTTATGGTCACTGAAAACCTCAAATCTTGACCCGTACAAGTAATGCCTCCATAACTTCAGAACAAATACCACAGCTGCCAACTCTAAATCGTGTGTCGGATAGTTCCTCTCATGAACCTTCAGTTGTCTCGAAGCATAAGCTACAACCTGCTTATTCTGCATCAAAACACCACCCAAACCCAACAATGAAGCATCACAGTAAACCTTAAATGGTTCCGATGGACTCGGTAATATCAGAATAGGAGCAGTAGTTAACCTTCTCTTTAACTCTTGGAAACCTTCTTCACACTTTGAGTCCCAAACAAACGCTTGCCCCTTTCTAGTCAACATCGTCAACGGTAACGCCAACTTAGAAAATCCCTCAATGAATTTCCTATAATAACCTGCAAGTCCAAGAAAACTCCTTATCTCAAAAACTGACTTCGGAGCTTCCCACTTAGATACCGCTTCTATCTTAAAAGGATCAACAGCAACACCACCTCTGGAAATCACATGACCAAGAAAACTAACCTCTTCTAACCAAAATTCACACTTGGACAGTTTCGCAAATAACTTCTTTTCTCGTAGAACTCCTAAAACCACTCTCAAATGTTCAGCATGCTCTTCTTCAGATTTCGAATACACCAAAATATCGTCAATAAACACCACAACAAACTTGTCTAGGTACGGATGGAAAATCCTATTCATATACTCCATAAATACCCCAGGCGCATTAGTCACACCAAAAGGCATTACAGAATACTCATAATGTCCATACCTTGTTCTGAAAGCAGTCTTCTGAATATCCTCAGTTTTCACACGTATCTGATGATACCCCGATCTCAAATCTATTTTGCTGAACACACTCGCACCAACCAACTGATCCATCAAATCATCAATCCTCGGCAAAGGATACCGATTCTTGATCATCACTTTATTCAGTTGCCTATAGTCCACACACAACCTCATAGTACCTTCTTTCTTCTTAACCAATAACACTGGTGCACCCCACGGTGACACACTCGGACGAATAAATTTCTTATCCAACCGATCTTCCAACTGACTTTTCAATTCAGTTAACTCAACAGCAGACATACGGTACGGAGCCATCGACATCGGCCTAGTACCAGGTACCAAATCAATCGAGAACTCAACTTCACGCTCTGGCGGTAATTCATTCACTTCTTCAGGAAACACATCAGGAAAATCACACACCACGGCTAGATCGCAAATCACCATTTTATCTTTAGCCTCCAAAGTCGCTAACAACATAAACAACTCTGCCCCATCTGCTACCGCCTCATTCACCTGCCTTGCTGATAGAAACAAACTCTTTCCTTCCTCAATCTCGGGAAAGATTACAGTCTTATCAAAACAGTTGATATAAACTCGGTTAAACACCAACCAGTTCATACCCAGGATAACATCAATCTGCACTAGTGGAAGACACACGAGGTCCATCCCAAAGTCTCTACCAAAAATACTCAAAGGACAATCTAAACAAACTGAAGTAGTAGTCACTGAACCCTTCGCAGGAGTATCAATCACCATACTCCCATGCATCTCAGATATCTCTAATTTAAGTTTCACAGCACAATCCAAAGATATAAAGGAATGAGTCGCACCTGTGTCAATAATAGCTACAAGAGGAAAGCCATTAATATAACACGTACCTCGGATCAAACGATCATCTGCAGAAGTCTCAGAACCCGATAAAGCAAAGACCTTGCCTCCCGACTGGTTCTCTTTCTTTGGCTTAGGACACTGTGGACTGATATGACCCGCCTCTCCACAGTTGAAACAAGTCATAGTCTTCAACCGGCACTCTGCAACCAAGTGACCACCTTTGCCACACTTGAAACACTTCTTCTCCGCACTGGTACACTCATGGATACGATATCCAGCCTGACCACATCTGTAACACTTAGCAGGGGCACTGGAGTCTCCCCCACTAGGTCTCCTCATCCCACTCTGTCTCTGGAAACCTTTGCCAGCGGCATACGGCTTCCCACGATAATTCTGATTCTTGCCTTTCCTATCAACCCTCTGCTGATAGCTCTCCGCTCTGGCCTTGGTATCCTGTTCAAAAATCCTGCAGCAGTCAACCAAGTCAGAAAACACTCTGATCCGCTGATACCCAATAGCCTGCTTGATCTCGGGACGCAACCCGTTCTCAAACTTCACACATTTTGAAAATTCCCCAGTAGCCTCATCATAGGGAGTGTAATACTTCGACAGCTCTGTGAACTTAGCAGCATACTCAGTAACAGACCGATTGCCCTGCTTCAATTATAAGAACTCTATCGCTTTCTTTCCTCTGACAACCTCCGGAAAGTACTTTCTCAGGAATCTCTCTCTGAACACCGCCCAAGTGATCTCAGCACCCCCAGCAGCTTCCAACTCAGTGCGGGCAGCAACCCACCAATCATCTGCTTCCTCAGACAGCATATGCGTACCGAACCTGACCTTCTGGTTATCGGCACACTCAGTCACTCGGAAGATCCTCTCGATCTCCTTCAACCACTTCTGAGCACCATCTGGATCGTATGCTCCTTTGAATATTGGAGGATTGTTCTTCTGGAACTCACTCAGTTGACAAGCAGCTCCCAATCCCACAACATTCGGATTCCCTCCAAGTACTCCAGCTAGCATACCCAGAGCCTCAGCAATCGCAGCGTCGTCTCTACCTCTTCCAGCCATCTCTATTTTGAAAACCCAACAAGCTAAAACAATAAGTACTGATAGGGTTACACAACACCTATCACGTACAGGGAAACAGAATAATTACGACTCGACTCGACCGACTATGCTCTGATACCACTAATGTAACACCCTTCTAAAATACCCCCAATAATTAATTAATTCAACAAAATATAAATCAGAGTAGATATGCAATTTAAGGGTGTCACACTTGACACTTGACACCATTCACCATAATAACTTGTCATGCTCATTTATTAATCAAAATAAAACATTGCACAATTCGCAGCGGATAGAAATCAAATCAATCATGCAAACCATGTAACACATTACATGTAAAGTTGTTCAACAACCCAAAATGAAAACAAAGTAAAACATCCCGTCCTGATGTTACATAGACCAGAGCATGACCCACTAAGGAACTACACTAGACTCCAAGCACTAGCTTCTACTCAATCACTGCTCGTTACCTGAAACATAGTTGTAAGGGTGAGTTCCTCAATCGATATAATAAGCATTATAAAATATCATGTAATGCTAAGTAATTTAACACATTTCATCACCCAAATCAGATCACACATTCAGCAACGGCAACGTCAACTCAAAATCATAATCATACTCAACCCAACACAAAACACACGTATAATATTGGAATACTTCCATTCGTATTATACGCCATACATATATTATGCAATGAGACTCCATGCATGCGGTACCGACTATTCGTGAACACATAGTTCAACCTCACCGATCAAACCCAGATACGACTACCAAGCTCACTAGTCCCACTCATTTGAGACCTAGTGACTCACTCACTAATTCCTCACCATGGGAATTAGCTACCACCCCAAGGGCTATGCTATGCACGCTAAATCACCTAGCATGCAAACATCCACAACAATCCACAATAACTCACTCACTAATTCCTCACCATGGAAATTAGCTACCACCATAAAGGCCATACTATACACGCTAAATCACCTAGCATGCAACCATCAACAACAATCCACAATGGACATATGCTCACACTCTAAGCCATAAACAATCCATTCACAATTGCATACATAACAGATACATTCACAGTATTATGCATACCATCATACATCATCAACATATTTATCACAGAATCATATTCATATCATGCCAAATAATAAATCACAATATTAGCACACTCTACTAATACCTATACTGCTCAAAACAACGGGAAATGATCCCTACTATATCATACACCAATATAGGCTAAACGTCAAATATGTACACAATATTTGAATATCAAATTTTCACTTTTCCAACATTGTTAACCGGTTAACGCCCTGGGTTAACCGGTTAACGCAACACAGAACGCGCTTCCTGGCAAACTTTAACAGTGCTAACCGGTTAACGCCCTGGGTTAACCGGTTAACGCAAGACAGACAGCAATTTCTCATAATTCATAACAATGTTAACCGGTTAACACCCTGGGTTAACCGGTTAACGCAAGACAGAAAGCTGTTCCTGCGCTAACACGAACAGAATGCAGAATCCCCCGCATTTTTCGCCGTCGGAGGACTTCCGGACCTCCGATTTCAATTCCGTAAAAAGCTACACGTCCAGAAATTTACGACTCACCCACATATAGATTCAATTACAGTTTTAACATAACTTATTCATCACAATTTGCAACATTCATCATCCCAATTAGGGTCAATTCAATGGCTTATTACTACCCATTACATGTTAACCAATAATACCCATTAAACGATGATAAACCCCCCTTACCTGAGTTAATCCGGCAATTGATTCTTTGACCTTCAACAATCGTGAATCCTCCTCTTGAGCCCTAGCCTCTTCTTCTCCCTTTCTCAGTTTCTTCTCTTTTCTCCTTTCTCCACTTTTCTGTCGCTTCTCCCTTTTCACGTGAAAAAAAAACCCTTTTTACCAAATGGGACCATTATATATAACCCAACTTTATTATTCCAATAATAATAATTCCAATAATAATCCAATTATTTAATTAAATTAATAAATATACTATTAACTTAAATTAAATAATTATCATATTTTTATCGGGGTGTTACACCATTACTTCTGTGTTTCTTGCCATAACAAATTTGTCTCCCTGAATAACTTCTTTCCAAATATATTTTCTTTCCATTTGAAGTTGTAGTTGCCGTTACTCTTTCTGGATTAGGAGATCCTTCGTCAGAATCTACGTTAACTCTGTTAATCTGAGATTTGTGTTGGAGTTACATCAGAGCTTCTGATAGTCCTGGTCTTTTAGATCATCAACGTTGATTCCAGAGGAAGTTTAGAGCTTCTGATATTCTGCTATGCTGTTTTGCTCAGAGTCAGAACTTCTAGAGCGCGCTTCTTCTTTAGGCGCTTCTGATCTTCTGATACTTTGTATCTGATTTGATTCTGTATCTGATAAAGCACTCAGATTTCTTTGTTTTTGTTCAGAGTCCTGCACACTTAGAGAAATTTCGTTAGAGTGCCATTTTTGGTTTCATCCTTTGTCATCATCAAAATCCTGAAATCTGTTGTAGAACAATTTTTGTTCTTACAAAAGACCCACCAAGCAGGGTGATAAAGGGAAAGGCAAGGAAGTTGCCAAACCCAAACCCACTGCTCCTACTTTGAAGCCTAGTGGAGGCATAACAAAGGAAGGCACCTGCTTTCATTGCGGTAAGACCGGACACTAGAAGAGAAACTGCCCAAAGTACCTGGAAGATAAGAAGAATGGAGTAGAGACTTCAACTTCAGGTATCTTAGTTATTGAAATTAATTTATCTACTTCTGCATCATGGGTATTAGATACTGGATGCGGTTCTCACATTTGTACCAATGTGCAGGGGCTAAAAAGGAGTAGAGATTTGGCAAAAGGTGAAGTTGACCTACGAGTTGGCAATGGAGCAAAGGTTGTTGCTTTAGCTGTAGGAACTTATGTATTGACTTTATCTAGTGGTTTAATAATTCAGTTAGAGAACTGTTATTATGTACCTGCAATTAGCAGGAATATTATTTCCGTTTCTTGTTTAGACAAGTTTGGTTTTTCATTTATAATAATGAACAATTGTTGCTCTATTTTTGAATGATATATTCTATGCTACTGCACAAATGAACAATGGATTATATGTCCTTGATCTTGAAATGCCTATTTATAACATTAATACTATAAGGATGAAACCTAATGAGTTAAATCCAACTTACCTTTGGCATTGTCGATTGGGCCACATAAATGAGAAACGCATTTCCAAACTCCATAAAGATGGACTCTTGGACTCTTTTGATTATGAATCATATGAGACATGTTGATCGGAAAAATAGCAAGTGTACTATTTTTTCCGATGTAGTAATAAGAGGGATGTTTCCCAAAGATCGATCTCAAGGATTGCGAGCAATATAAGAGTAAACAGCCACTCAATTGAACAAAAGTAAGAGTTTGGGTTTGGTACAATTTACTGTAAGGAAGAATAAAACAAATAAATATTTTCAAAGATTAATATGATATGCCAAGGAAGGTGTATAAACATCTCATGTAATGACCCTTGAGTGTATATCTCCTTAATACTGAACATTGTTTAAATTGCCGGATCTTAAGATTATTTCCCCCTAAGACCTCGGAGGGAAACCTTTGGTATTCATTCTAACCTCTAAGTCCTTAGGTGATTATGATGAAACCAAGCATTTTAATTTAACAAGAATAATCCGGTAACCATAGGGTATCCCTAGTCCTAGGTAATATCTACTATGGTTTCACTGTATGAAAACCTTAACCATTGCAGTCCTGTTAATCGTTAACCATAATCAATCTTAATTTTTGCCATAAAGAAAGCATTACGCGAATCATACAGTGAAATTGAAATCAAATAACACATATTAAGCAAAATCAAACATCAAAGTCATTACATGATCAATTCAGGGACACCCCCCCCCCCCCCGACATTGGGGGGTTTAGTCTATCATATTACTCAAATCAGATACAAGATAAAATTGAGACATTACAAAAAGTTCGGAATTCCGTTGATCTTCAATCGCGTCCGCTCTTGAAGGATCTCCGTTCTTCTTCGCTTTTCACTCCTTCAATCTTGATCGTCTCCAATTTTCTATCATGTAAAAAGTCCCTTTCTCCATATTCAAATCTTCTGTAAATAGTTCCTGATGACAATTTTTCTCGCGTAAAAGTCCAAATTGCCCTCCGGGATAAGCTCTGCCAAAAACAACACAAAACTGGAAAATTAAGTGCCCAAGCCAACACTGGCCATGTCAGGCAACACGCCAGGTCGTGTTGGCTTCTGAGGCATAATGCCTTGACACGCCTGCTCAGGGATGCTGACACGGGTCGTGTCAGCTGACACAGACACTCGTGTCAGCTCCCTGTTTTCCTCTTCCATGCCCTTTCTCCTGACATGGCCCGTGTTGGCCAACACAGGTGGCCGTGTCAGGGCTACTATAAGTCCATTTTTCTTCTTCCGAAGGGCCCGGAATGCCTGTTTTGCTTGGCTATCCCTCCGGTACACTTGTTTACACCTGAAACCAAAAGAACTACCACAAAAGGACATAAAATGGAGTATGATGATGCATATAACATGTACTCATCAAATGGAGATAACAATATCAAACATATAAATAACTAAACAAAACAATAAAATAAGTGGACTAATATGTTACCGACCTCTTACAAAGGTGCCAAATGAGTGTCAGAAAACAAGGAGGGTTGGAGACTGATCACAACCCCAAACTTTTCTCATTTCTTGTCCTCAAGTAATGCTTGAGACATCTGGACGGTTTCCCCCAAATTTTTGCATCCATAATGCTACTGCGATCTTTTGCGATCTCCTGTTCACTTTTCAATCACAGTTTTACTCTTTCCCGATTTCCGACTTTAGCCACACTTTAACTTTGACATACCTTTTGGCGTGTAACTTTTCACACTCTCCCCAAATCTCTCGGGATCAAAGTGTTTACACTCAAGAAAACAGAGCATGCAAAGTCAACTCTTAGGTTTGAAATACAAATACCTTCATAACAAGCAGCACACCACACACATTATTTGAGGACTTTTTTCGGTTGTAGCGGGGCTAAGGTGTAAGGTGGGGAGTTAAAACAAAAAGGGAAATACTAGGGGTTCAGGCTCAAATTTCGTGTTGTTACCCTCGTATTGTTGTTCAAATTTAAAACTCAGAGGTACTTCTTTTGGACACCGTTCTTGTTGAGGTTCATTGGCGCATCTAATTGTCCGTTTCCGTGGACAGGATGATTCCGCATCTGCTTGCTTCCCTTTCGGCGGCATTTTTGTTTCCCGAAACACAATTTATCAACCAAAAAAAAGTTAAGGAAAATGGAAAAGATTACCGTAGCTTTGTAGAGGACGGCTAGTAGAACAAATTTCGTGAAGGGTGCCGGCAATTTGGACGGAGTATGACGGAAAAGATGAGAGCTTGTTGAAAAGTATATCTTCGGAAAATATTTTTATATCGTATCCACAGAGATTGGTTGTTATTACCGTTGTTCTATAATCCAAATTGTTATAAGTTTAGAAAGTAACCAAGTTGTTTTGTTTGGAAAGTTATCTTTTTGAGTAAAATGTCACTAAATCAATAAAATGGTTTTGATCAAATGTAAAAGCTTGGCAAGATTGGAGTTCACTATTCCAAGTGCTTATGATTCCTTAAGATAACTATATAGATTTAAGATTATTGATGATGTTCAAGTATCCTCTCAATATCATTTATGTCTAAATGATATTGTGATAATCACTATATTGATCCTTAGACGATCTCTCCACCTAAGTATAAATATAACAATCTTTAATGGTTGATACAAAAGAAGAGTAATGAATAAATCTATCTCTACAACTTATTCACTACTTGAAAACATATTTTCTGTCAAGACTTAAATAATCTCTTTCAACAACTACTCAAATTTGATATTCAACTTAGGTCAAAAATATCATTCAATACATCAACAATCTTTTATCATATATAAGAGCCAAATGAAATACATACACACATAGGAATAGCTACTACCTCCAATCTTGACAAAATGGGGTTTAGATCCTCATCATCATTTTGAAAAGCAAAAGGAAATGGAAGAAAACTCTGTTTTTCTCTCTTACAAAATATATCCAACTATCAATGAATGTGTGAATAATCCATGAACAATTTCCATTCTGATTTTCTAAAAAGGGTTGACATTTCCTAAAATGATCATTTCCATCTAAAGCTGAAAAGCCCTCCTAAGACAGACACCAAAATGGAAAAACACAGTTGGCCTTGAAAACAGCACACTTGGCCAAACCAGCTTGCTGGATTCGCAAGCTTCGCGGCGCGAACTGAAGCTACTTCAGCTTCCTTGCCTTGCAAGCTTCATCGAAAGAGTCTTCCAAGTGGTATTCTTCCAAGTTAGGCCTCCAAATTGCATTCAACACTTCTTTAAAATTATGATTGTGCATTCCAAAGTTCTCTTGCCCAAAAATTCTACAAAACTAACAAATATGTGAAATAACTATTCAAAACAACATAAATTAAACCTAATTGCATTTATACAAAATAGTGAGAATAAAAGTGTGTAATTACATCAAAACTTGGTAAAAGGGACCAATAAAATGATATAAAAAGTAGTACTAATTGGTCCCTAACAACTCTCCCCCCCAACTTAGCATTTTGTTTGTCCCTAAACAAAAGTTTCCACCATCACAACCAAAGCAATGACACAAAAGACTGAAACAAGGATTTACCAAGGACATTCAAATGGTTCAAAAGTGTTTAGCACTTTCTCAATCCACCTATCTCAATTCTAGACAAAACATGAATAAGAGAAATGGTTGAGTGCAAAAATCATTCCAAGGAATTCAAAGCCATATATGTCAAAATTGAATCAAACTTACACACACATCATAATAATGATGAATAACAAGAAGGGTTACTTTCACTCATCCAAGCAATTAAAGCAACAACAACTCAAATCATGCGGTTATCACAACAAATACCAAATCATGTGAAAAATGAGAATCAAGAGGTCTTTCAAAGGATGTAATGTGGCTTAGGTTACAAGAAAGGATATGATTAAGAGAATTCAACAAAGTTGCCTATCTTAAGGGAGCATTCCCAAACATTCAACTCTACACAATTTCCATTTCTTTGATCCCTATCTTTTTCTTTTTCTTTTTCTTTTTCTTTTCACATCCACACAACCATGAGCATTTTCTTTGCTTTTTTCTTTCTTTTCTTTTTCTTTGCTCTATGGTTTCAAGGGTGATTTCTTTTTCTTGTTTCTTTTCATATTTTCACCCTTTCATAAAAACTCACTTTTCCAAGTTTCTAATCACATCTTTTTACTTTACTCTCCCCAACTTTAGATTCCAAAACCAAATTTATTCAATAATGCTCCCTACTTAGACATAAGCAAAAGGCAAAATTTGCAAACAACTCGATTTGAGGGTTCAATTGATACGAAAGAAATTAGGATTCATTTATTCCAAAATTTTCAATTGATTTTACAATTATCAATCAAATGAATCCTAAAATAAGCTCAAAGGGGTTTAACTAAGGATTACTCCTAACAAGGTTAGTTGATTCAAACTTTTTGGTCACGTGGTTTTTCTCAACAAACAATGCCTCTATCATTTTCAAAATTTTCATACAAAAATAGATTGATGCATGATTTAGCATGATAAGAATGAGTTGAAATAATGCTCGGTTTCCCGCATTTTAGTGTACAATGGAAAGCTTCCTCACAATTGGTTAAGTCCTATTTTGATTCAAAAATGACATATATTTCAATGAATTTATGATATGGAATTTGCACATACCATTAAACTACTCATGTTAAGTCTAGAAAGCGATAAAGTGTACCTTGAAATGCCGACACTAATTCTTATCATCACCACTCGAAGTGTCCTATGCTTCTTTCTTTGCGAACATTTCTTGGTTGCTTTAAGCTTGACTTAAGAGTAAGAACAATTAAACAAAAAAATGTTGATAAACCAAATTGATTGTAACACACTTAAATCTCAAAGAATATTCATGCAATTAACAAAACAACTAACAAACTTAAGTTTTGGTGAACTAGAGCCACCCAAAAGTACATCAAATTTTTTCAAAAGCAAACTTAATACAAAGAAAACTCAAAATAAAACAAACTCCTCAAATTCACAAACTCCTCAATCTTCCTCCTCTTGGTCACCACCAACAGATCCAAGGACGTCCTCCATCTCATCATTATGGTTTGCACCACCTCCTGCACCCCCCATGAAAGTTGGCCTGTCCTCAGGCCAATTAGCATAAGCAACATATTCCGCCTGAGAAGGAAATGTGCGGGCTTCGGGTGCAAGAAACATGTTCTGGAATTGTTGCTGCATAGCATCAAAGATAAATGATTGAGACCTCCTAGAGGCCTCAAAGCTCTCACAGCAATAATTGGCAAACGTCATCTGGTCGAAGACTGAAGTAGTGCGGGCTCGGGGTCTAGAGGACGAAGTCCCAGCTCCTTCGGCTCTGTTCATCTGGATTTGGCAGAACCTATTCAGATAAGCATCGTTAATCACACTAGTGATATAGAAATGTACTTCATCCGGAATGGCAACATTCGCCCGTCGGCAAAGTCCCATAATCAGCCCCGGGTATGCAAGCACACCTGCTTTACCACCAAATTTTGTTCCGCTTATAGCCATCTTACGCATTTCCCCCGCTATGATTGATGCTACATCCACAGATTTGCCGATCATGATGTAATACAGCAAACACCCTACATCCAAAGGGATTGTGGTGCCGTGGCTCCTTGGCCGGATATTGTTCAACACCAGCACCAAAAATGCCCTTGCTTCCAGATTTAGATTTTCTCTTTTCCATGATTTTGGAAGTCCTTGATCATTTAGGTCAAATGTCTTTCCTTTAAGGCACAAGGTAGCACTCACCGCTGGAAGATCCCAAACGTTTGCCAATTCCTAGGTACGATACTCACACCGTTCATTCTCTCCCAAGGTTAGAGGATTACCAAGATATGAGTTAATTGAATCTCTGCCAAAAGAAATAATCCTGCCTCTAACCCTTGTTTGGTAGTTGAAAGCTACTCCCTCTTCAAGATGCATGGCGTTTGCATAGAACTCCCGTACAATATCATAATTGATTGCCGCCTCTGGTTCACAAAGTTTGGTCCACCTTCTTCTCTCAAAATTTGATACCAAATTCCGATAAGTCCCACCCGGTGATAAACAGATTAACCTTTCCGGTTGGATGGTTCTCTTGATTAAGTTTTCAAAACGTTCTTCATGTTCATCACTTGTGAACCGTCTCAATGAACGAGGATGAACGGAATCCGTGGTTTTGGTTCTCTTAGACATCTGCAATAAACATCAGAACAACCACACAACAAAACATGAAGAGAGTTAGCAATCAACAACATAAAACATGGTACTGGAATTTCCCAGTTCGCGGCGCGAAGGCCCGTTCGCGGCGCGAACCCTGCGAACCAGGAAAATTCCAGGAGCCTGCTAGGGTCCCTAGGGTTTTCACTACCAACAAAAATAATCACAATCTCTATCCTCATCCTAATCTGAATCCAAATTAGACATGCAAGGTTATTTCAAGTGTCAAGTTTCAATTTTTACAAAACCCTAACCTTACCTAAATGAGAACCCAAAAGGAATGGAGAAGAGAAATGAAAAGAACAACATACCTTATTGAATTGCACTTAATTCTTTGTTAACAAATGAGGATTTGGGAGATGGAGAAGGAAATTCTTGAGTTTTTAGAAGTTTTGGTAGTGGGAGTGGAAAAAGGGTTTCTGTTTTGAAAATAAAAGAGTGACTTTGAAAATAACCTAACAGAACTTAAGTGGTTCTGCCATGCACCGTTCGCGGGGCGAACTGTGTTCGCGGGGCGAACTGTGTTCGCGATGCGAACTGAGTCTTTGCATTCAGTCTGTTGGGCGAAAGATGGTCGCGGGGCGAACTGCAGTGGACAGAACCCAAGTTTCACAAAATTTAACACAGCAGAATATCAACACAGCAGAATTGAGAAAATTTAAAATGCAGACTTACAACGTTGGGTTGCCTCCCAACAAGCGCTTTGTTTAACGTCGTTTAGAGCTCGACGATCCAATGATTAGCCCGGTCCGGATAGAGAAATGACACACACATCCCGATTTACATCGCCACTATGGTAGACTTTGAGTCTTTGGCCATTTACAGTCCAACTCTCTTGTGACTTTGGATCCTCGATCACAATGGCCCCATAGTTGCGCACCTCTTTGACAACAAACGGTCCTGACCACTTTGACTTTAGCTTACTAGGGAATAACTTCAACCTTGAGTTGAAAAGCAATACCATTTGTCCAACATGAAACTCCTTATGACGGACCTTTCCATCATGGTATGCCTTTACCTTTTCCTTGTAAAGTTTATTCGAATGGTAAGCGTTGTTCCTTGATTCCTCCAATTCATGGAGTTGTCCTTTTCTTCTTTCTCCAGCTAAACTGGAGTCGAAGTTCAAGAATTTGAGAGCCCATAATTCCCTATGCTCCATTTCTACTGGAAGATGACAAGTCTTCCCATACACCATTTGAAACGGAGTTAGCCCAATAGGTGCTTTGTAGGCGGTACGATACGCCCACAAAGCTTCATCCAGTTTGAAAGACCAATCTTTTCTTGAATTCGAGATTGTTTTCTCAAGGATCCGCTTGACTTCCTGGTTAGAAACCTTCGTTTGACCATTCGCTTGTGGGTGGTAGGGAGTGGTCACCTTGTGCTTTACACCATAATGTTGCAAAACTTTTTCTAGAGGTGTATTGCAAAAGTGTGATCCTCCATCACTTATCAACACCCTAGGCACACCAAAACGTGAAAATATGTTTTTCTTTAAAAAATTTATCACTGTTTTGGCATCGGCCTTAGGTGAAGCAATTGCTTCCACCCACTTCGAAACATAGTCAACGGCCACTAGTATGTACTCATTTGAGACAAAAGAGGGGAATGGGCCAACGAAATCAATACCCCAACAATCAAAAACTTCTACTTCTAGCATGTTGGTTAGAGGCATTTTGTCCCGTTTACCTATTCCTCCACTCCGTTGGCATGTATCACAACTCTTCGTGTGTTCATATGCATCTTTAAATAAAGATGGCCAATAAAAGCCCGATTGGAGCACTTTAGTGGCTGTTCTCAAACCGCTATAGTGACCTCCATACGGAGAGTTGTGACAATGCCAAAGGATGTCTCTTGACTCTTCATTTGTTACACACCTTCTCAAAATATTGTCTACACCCACCTTAAACAGATAAGGATCATCCCAAACATAATATTTTGCATCCGCCAAGAATTTCCTTCTTTGATTGCAAGTGAGGTCTTCCGGTGTTAAACCGGTTGCCTTGTAATTTGCAAAGTCGGCAAACCAAGGTCTCACTTGAATCGCATACAGTTTTTCATCCGGAAATTCTTCTCTTACTTCCTCTTCTCTGTTTGTAATGTCCACATTGACCAAACGAGACAAATGATCCGCCACCAAGTTTTCAGAACCTTTTTTATCCCGGATTTCCAAATCAAACTCTTACAGTAAGAGAATCCAACGAATTAGTCTTTGTTTGGAATCCGGCTTGGTTAGCAAATATTTGATCGTCGAGTGGTCAATGTAGACTACAACTTTTGACCCGATCAAGTAAGCTCTAAACTTTTCCAATGCGTACACTATAGCTAGTAACTCTTGTTCAGTTGTCGCGTAATTGACTTGAGCCTCATTTAACATTTTACTAGCATAGTGGATAGCATGAGAAACTTTATCTCTTCTTTGACCCAACACCGCACCAACCGCATAATCTCTTGCGTCACACATAAGTTCAAAATCAAGTTTCCAATTTGGTGCCACGATTATGGGTGCGGTGACTAACTTTTCTTTTAGATCAAGGAAAGCTTTAAGACATGACACATCGAAAAGAAAATGCGTACCTTTGTTGAGCAAGTTACTCAATGGCTTTGCTATCTTTGAAAAATCTTTGATGAATCTCCGGTAGAAACCGACATGTCCGAGAAAGCTCCTTATTCCTTTTATATTTGTTGGAGATGGTAATTTCTCAATGACTTCCACCTTAGCTTTGTCAACTTCTAATCCTTCGGAGGAGATCTTGTGACCGAGTACAACACCTTCGGTGACCATAAAGTTGCATTTTTCCCAATTGAGCACTAAGTTGGTCTCCACACATCTTCCCAAAACCACATCAAGATGTTTTAAGCACAAATCAAAAGATGATCCTGTAGCGGGGTATTCGTTACCATTAGAGATATTGACTAAATCCAAGGTAAATCATACAAGTCGAGTCGCCACCGCACTTCTATTTATCCAAAGGAATGGTTAGAAAGCGAACAAAAACCCAAAAGTTTTATCGAATCAAAAACTAGTAAAAATGTCAGAGATCTGGGTAAGGGGGTTGGTTATGCAATGGGAAGGTATTAGGCACCCAAAGCATCCTAGGTACTCCTAGGGATCCCTTTTCACATTTGTTGCAAAGGTTGTTGTTTTTTTTTGTGAAAATTTATTTGTGCAAACATGATTGAAGGGATGAGAAAAGAATATACAAATTTATTTACATTTTGTGTTTGAATGGATGAACCCATTGCCTACGTACCATCTTAAAAAAAGATTAGGATCAAAACCTCGTAGTTCGGGGTAAAAAAATTCAAAAAAAAGTTGGTGAATTGATTGGTCCAAAAACCTTAAGGTCTTTTGTTATCAAAGGGAGAAAACTCAACCTAAAACCACAAATCCACCATGTGAGGATAACTTCAACATGCTAGTGAGGGGTTAACCCTATAATAAGCATGGAAGACTCATTGTCCATCACTAAGGATAAAGGTGAGTACTATATCTATCTCAAGGATAACTCAAACCTAATAACTAATGGTTATAAAAAAAAGGTTTGATTAAGAAGGTGGCCATTGAAACCATAAAAAGTATTTGAATGGGTTATATTTACCAATTAAAAGTATTTACAAAAATATGGTTAAAGTGGATTAAAAGGTTCAATTCAAAATAAGTGTTATGAAAAATAAGTTTTGAAAATCAAAAGCATAAGGCTTAGTTTTCTAATGTTGAAAACAAAAGTTATTGTTTGCACAAAAAGTTTTGGCTTGGGTTAGAATGGGGAAAAAAAAAGAAGGGTTAATTTCCTAAACATACAAGAGATAAGGGAAAAGAAAATAAAACCACATTAGGAGTTCCCCTCTTGAGATCATATTGATGATCCAAGTAGCTCCCATCCTTTGGAATAAGCAGTCACAAACAAATATCTCAAGCCATTAAGCACAGGTAATCGGAATAAACCTCCAGGGGGTATCCCCACAAATAAAGTGGAACACCAGGCCATCTCTGCAAGAGTCATGTGAGCCCTCACAAAAAAACTCAACAAACAGGTTAGAGAAACAAGATAGGGTAATCAAGAGTTGCCCCCAAATCAAAATGTAACCACATGAATCATGCCATTAAAATTCACAAAAAAAGCTCACAAAAAGCAACCAAGGGCAGGAGGCCTAAACCTCTTGTCAAACACATACATTAAAAGGGTATCAAAAAATTTCAGGTTGAAAGTATAAAGTAGTGGAAATAGGGCATACCTGATTGGAGAGGATCGATTAAAATTGAGTTGCACCCGTGAGTTTTGCAGAGCAATCTGAGGGTTTGCCTCTGGAGGTTGCTCTGAACTCTGTCAGCTCTTCTCTCACTTTCTTTTTCCTGCCAGGGTAATAGGAATGGCATCCTTTTGTTTCACTGAAACTCTGAATTTATAACCTGGTTTTTGTGGACCTGTGGGTTCAAATGAGAGAGGCCCAAGTCCAAAAATTTATTTTGTTATATTTTATTTATTTATTAATTTTTTTTTGTTTTTTTTTTGTTTTTTTGTTTTTGTTTTTTTTAGTAAACAAAAGTAAGAGAAACAATGATGTATAATTCAAGCATGCTTGGTGATCTCAAACCAATCACAAGGAGTCCCACCCAAAGGCAAAGGGAACCAAGATGCTCATGATCCTTGAGGCTATGCAAATGCAATGTTATGATTCCATGAGGGATCTTAGGGTCAAAATTGGGGTCTTACAGATCCGTAAACGGAGAAATCATCCATGAACACCTCAATGCATTCTTCTATTAAGTCCGAGAATATCGCTTGCATACACCGTTGAAATGTGGCCGGTGCATTACATAACCCAAAAGGCATTCTTCGGTAAGCAAAGATGCCAAAAGGACATGTAAAAGCCGTCTTCTCATGATCCGCCGGATTAACCGAAATTTGGTTGTACCCCGAATACCCATCCAAGAAACAGTAGAAATTTTTGCCTGCTAACCTTTCCAACATTTGATCCATGAAAGGTAGTGGGAAGTGATGTTTCCTCGTAGCTTGGTTTAGCCTTCTATAGTCAATACACATCCTCCACCCGGTTACCATTCTTGTCGGAATCAACTCATTTTTATCATTTTTGATAACCGTCATGCCACCTTTCTTGGGAGCAACTTGTACCGGACTCACCCATTCACTATCGGAGATAGGATAAATCATTCCGGCTTCCAAGAGTTTGACAACTTCTTTCCGAACTACTTCTTTCATCGATGGATTTAGACGCCTTTGAGGTTGAGCAACAGGTTTGAAATTCTCTTCCATCATGATCTTATGCATACAATAGGCCGGACTAATACCCTTCAAGTCGGATAATACCCACCCTATTGCACCTTCATTCTTTTTCAGCACTTGTACCAATTTGTATTCCTCTTTTATGGACAAGGTGTTGCTAATGATCACCGGTTTAGTACACTCGTCACCAAGGAACACATACTTCAAGTGTGAGGGTAGCATTTTCAACTCGAGTTTTGGTTCTTCCATTTTCTTTGTCGCATCCAAGTCTTCCTTTGTTTCTTCTTGATAAGCAAGCTCGCCACACGACTCTAACTCATGCAACATTGTTTCAATCTCTTTTTCTTCATTTTCGGTCAACACATTGTAGGCTCCGATAAGAGATCTTTCTAGAGGATTAGAAATATGAACTTGATTTGCGACCTCCACTACTTCCTCTTCTATTGCATCGATTCGGAAAGAATCATGCTTGTCATTTGGATGCTTCATGGCTTCAAAAAGATTAAAGGTCACCTCTTCATCTTGCACTCTCACCTTCATTAGTCCATCATCAATGTCAATCATCATCCGGGCTGTTTTCATGAATGGCCTTCCAAGAATTAGAGGAACATCACGATCTTCATCCATCTCTACTATCACGAAATCTACCAGAAACAAGAATTTGTCCACTTTCACTAACATGTCTTGAGCAATTCCATATGGTGAAGTCGTAGATTTATCGGCTAGTTGTAAAGTCATCCTTGTCGATTTGATCTCAACATTTCCCAATATTTTAACAATGGATAGGGGGATTAGATTGATGCTAGATCCCAAGTCAATCAAACCATTACCAATGTATGTGCTTTCAATGGTTACCGGTAAAACAAATCGGCCCGGATCGGATTCCTTCCTTGGGAGAGTCTTTTGAATGATGGCACTACAACGTGCATCAAGCAAGATGGTTTCGTCTTCCACGTGTCTCCTTTTCTTTGTAAGAATGTCCTTCATGAACTTTGCATACCGTGGCATTTGCTCTAATGCGTCGGCAAATGGAATATTGATTTGAAGTTATTTGAATATGTCCATGAACCGTGCATAATACCTAGCATTGTCCTTCTTCGATGGAGCATGCGGATAAGGTAGATGTTGGGTTGGAATGACGCTCACACCTTTCTCTCCTTTCTTCTTCTTTCTTGGTTCGGCATCCTTTTTCACCTCCAATTCAGTCTGCTTCTCTGTTGGCAGTTCCTGCTCTTTTCGCGGCGCGAAGGGGGATCGCGGCGCGAACTGAAGAGTTCCAGCCACTTTCTCCCTTCCACCAACCATATCCTCTTTTTCCAGCACCCCATCCATATCATTCTCTACTGTAATTTCCTCACTTTTTCCACTTGTCAACTCTTTACCGCTCCTCGTGACAATTGCTTTACAATTCTCCTTTGGATTGGTTTGAGTGTTAGTGGAAAAGGAAGATCCTGCGTTTTGTTCTGACAGTTGCTTCGCAAGTTGGCCTACTTGATTTTCCAGATTCTTAATTGCTGCTTCGTTACTCTTCTGATTTGCCATGGAAGCTTGCATGAATTGTTGAAGAGTGTCCTCTAGCTTGGAATTTCCTCCTTGCGATTGTTGGCCTTGAGAGTTAGGGTGTTGATAGGGACTTTGTTGCTGAAAATTTTGATTGTTGAACCTTGATGGTTGATAACCTTGATTGTTTCTTGGTTGATAACCTTGATTGTTAGGAGGTTGTCTTTGATAGCCTTGATTTTGATTGTTCACATAACTCACTTCTTCTAGTGGAGGACAAAAACCAGTAGGATGATCTCCTTGACATAATTCGCAACATGCTACTTGATGTCGAACTTGAGACCCTTGAATTTCCTTCATTTGCTGTGGGAGCTTGGCCATTTGTTGAGTAAGCAACTTCACTTGTTGAGAGAGTAGCTTGTTTTGAGCAAGAATGACATCATTGGTATTTAACTCAAGAACTCCCGGTTTACGTTGTGAAGGGCTACTGTCATGTTGACTTTGGCGATCATTGAGTGCCATCCGATCAATAATGACTTTAGCTTCTTCCGCATTCTTTGACATAAGAGAGCCACCCGCGGTAGCATCCAAAGGTGTCTTGTGAGTTGATTGGAGTCCATTTAGAAAAATATGGATTTGAGTGAGCTCATCAAAACCATGACCCTTGCATTTTCTCAACATTGACTTGAATCTTTCCCAAGCCTCATTTAGAGACTCGTTTCTTCCTTGAGTGAATACCGCAATAGCCGTTTTGGCTTCCATGAATCGGGATTGAGGGAAATATCTTTCTAAGAACTTTTCTTCTAGTAAATTCCAATCCGTCATCACTCTTGGTGCTTGATCAAGGTACCACTCCTTTACCTTTCCCACTAAGGAGTGTGGGAACATCCTTTTGAATAATCCCTCTTCACCCGTTTCATCAATTCCCGTAGAACCCGCAATCTCATAGAATTTGATGAGATGGGTATACGGATCTTCATGGTCCATTCCGGTGAACGGATTTGCATAGAGAAGTTGGAGGATTCCGGTCTTCATCTCCGTATTTCTTCCTCCACGGGCAAATTGAGCATTCCTTCTTGGACTATTAGCGGACATTTCGGTACGATTGTCATCCGCCATGTTTCCATCACAAGCCTCTACAACCACTTCTTCGATTTGAACAAGTGCGGAAGTAGATGCTTCTTCTCTCCGGTTCCTCTCTTCGGCTAGTTTCCTTCTTCTTCGTGTTTTGCTATTGAGCTTCCTAAGTGTTCTTTCAATTTCGGGATCGAATTGAAATTGCTCCTCGGTAGCTTTTCCTCGCATGCACTAGAATCTACAAAACTAACAAACCAAGTGAAACACAAGAGGGATAGTAATAAAAGTAACAAAACTTAAAACAATGAATTATTGCAATGCTTGTAATATCGAACACCAATCCCCGGCAACGACGCCAATTTGTTGAAAAGTATATCTTCAGCAAATATTTTTATATCGTATCCACAAAGATTGGTTGTTATTACCACCATTCAATAATCCAAATTGTTATAAGTTTAGAAAGTAACCAAGTTGTTTTGTTTGGAAAGTTACCTTTTTGAGTAAAATGTCACTAAATCAATAAAATGGTTTTGATCAAATGTAAAAGCTTGGCAAGATTGGAGTTCACTATTCCAAGTGCTTATGATTCCTTAAGATAACTATATAGATTTAAGATTATTGATGATGTTCAAGTATCCTCTCAATATCATTTATGTCTAAATGATATTGTGATAATCACTATATTGATCCTTAGACGATCTCTCCACCTAAGTATAAATATAACAATCTTTAATGGTTGATACAAAAGAAGAGTAATGAATAAATCTATCTCTACAACTTATTCACTACTTGAAAACATATTTTCTGTCAAGACTTAAATAATCTCTTTCAACAACTACTCAAATCTGATATTCAACTTAGGGCAAAAATATCATTCAATACATCAACAATCTTTTATCATATATAAGAGTCAAATGAAATACATACACACATAGGAATAGCTACTACCTCCAATCTTGACAAAATGGGGTTTAGCTCCTCATCATCATTTTCAAAAGCAAAAGGCAATGGAAGAAAACTCTGTTTTTCTCTCTTACAAAATATATCCAACTATTAATGAATGTGTGAATAATCCATGAACAATTTCCATTCTGATTTTCTAAAAAGGGTTGACATTTCCTAAAATGATCATTTCCATCTAAAGCTGAAAAGCACCCCTAAGACAGACACCAAAATGGCAAAACACAACTGGCCTTGAAAACATCACACTTGGCCAAAACAGCTTGCTGGATTCGCAAGCTTCGCGGCGCGAACTGAAGCTACTTCAGCTTCCTTGCCTTGCAAGCTTCATCCAAAGAGTCTTCCAAGTGGTATTCTTCCAAGTTAGGCCTCCAAATTGCATTCAACACTTCTTTAAAATTATGATTGTGCATTCCAAAGCTCTCTTGCCCAAAAATTCTACAAAACTAACAAATATGTGAAATAACTATTCAAAATAACATATATTAAACCTAATTGCATTTATACAAAATAGTGAGAATAAAAGTGTGTAATTACATCAAAACATGGTAAAAGGGACCAATAAAATGATATAAAAAGTAGTACTAATTGGTCCCTAACAGAGCTTTAAGGGAGTTTGGTAATGGAGGAATGTAAAGAAAATGAGAGGAAGGAGAAGGATGATGTGAAAATGAGAGAGAGAGTGAAAGAAAATCAGATTTTATTGGTGGATTAAGGGTAAAACGTGTTTAAGTGGTGAAAATTTTGGGTGGGGTCCACAAAAACACAAAAAGACTAAATTTGAAAAATATGGTCGTTGGGTCTGACACGGGCGGCCGTGTCAGGCCGCTGTAATTTGAGGCAACTCCCAGTAGGGCTGACCCGGGACGTGTCAGCTGACACGGGCGACCGTGTCAGCCTACTGTAAAATTTGATTTTTCCTTGCTTGCCTGACACAGGCCGTGTCAGGTGACACGGGCGCCCGTGTCAGGGCCCTGTTTTTTCAAAAAATTTCGACTTTTTCATTGTTTTTGGATTTATCCCTGTTCTTCTGGTGTCTGACAATCTTACTCAACCCTTCTCTTCTGAACTGCACGATGTAACTGTGAACCTACGAATGAACACGTAAACACACCAAACATGGAAATAGTTAGATAAAAACCGCGTGGGTTGCCTCCCACGAAGCGTTGCGTTTAACGTCGCATGGCTCGACGGTCTTCTCTCTCATCCTTTGAGACGAGCATTCTCAATCATACCACTTTCATGTCCCTGATAGTAGTGTTTCAAGCATTGTCCATTTACCTTAAAGGTGTCCCTATTATTTGGGTTTTTCAGTTCGATAGCTCCATGGGGAAACACTTTGTGAACCACAAACGGACCCGACCACCTGGATTTCAACTTTCTTGGAAAAAGATTTAATCTTGAGTTGGACAAGAGCACCAACTATCCCTCGACAAACTCTTTTCTCTGCAGCTTCTGATCATGCCATTTCTTTGTCCTTTCTTTGTATACCTTGGCATTTTCCTATGCTTGATTTCGAAATTCCTCTAACTCATGGAGCTGAAGGATGCGAGACTAATCTGTTTTAGCCAAATTATAATTCAAGAATTTGGATGCCCAAAATGCTTTGTGCTCCAACTCTAGTGGCAAGTGACAAGCTTTACCATAAACTAGATGATATGTGGACATACCTATGGGCGTTTTGAAAGCTGTTTTGTACGGCCATAGTGCATCTTCTAACTTTAGTGCCCAATCCTTCCTAGATGTACACACAGTCTTTTCCAATATTTGCTTAATCTGCCTATCGGACACTTCGACCTGGCCACTCGTTTGAGGGTGATACGGAGTGGTGATCTTGTGTTTAACATTATACTTCTTCAGCAGGTTCTCCATCAGTTTGTTCAAAAAGTGAGTGCCCTCATCACTGATAAGTGCTCTTGGCACCCTAAATCTCGAAAGTTATTGTTCTTCAGAAATGTCACCACTACTTTAGCGTCATTGGTGGGTAATGCCACAGGTTCCACCCACTTGGATACATAGTCAACTGCTACCAGGATGTAATTTTCCCCCCAGGATGGTGGAAATGGCCCCATGAAGTCTGTTCCCCATACATCAAACAATTCAACCTCAAGCATAACATTTTGCGACATTTGATTTCTCTTTGAAATGTTCCCCGTTCTTTGACATTTGTCACATTCTTTGACGATGTCATGGGCATCTTTGAACAAAGTAGGCCAACATATACTTGATTGAAGAACTTTGGCTGCTGTTCGGTGTCCACTGAAATGTCCTCCATAGTCTGAATAATGACAAGCTCTAAGTACATCCCTTTGCTCCTCCTCTAGGACACATCTTCTGACCATCCCATCCACTCCTTTTTTGTATAGGAATGGGTCATCCCACAAGTAAAACCTGCAATCATGAACAAACTTTTTCTTTTTGTTAGAATCAAAATCGTTTGGGATTACACCCCCCACCAAATAATTCGCGTCGTCTGGGAACCACGGGATACCGATAACAGCGAGGATGTGTTCATCAGCGAACTCATCCTTTATCGGTCTCTTTTCTTCTGTTTCTTCAATAGGTGACATACGGGATAGATGATCCGCCAATGTGTTTTCACACCCTCATTTGTCTCTAATCTCGACATCAAATTCTTGGAGGAGTACGATCCACCTGAGGAGTCTCGGCTTAGATTCTTGCTTAGCAAACAGATACTTCAAAGTGGTATGATCCGTATACACTACAACCTTTGATCCCAACAAATACTGCCTGAACTTTTCAAAAGTGTAAACCACTGCCAACAACTCTTTTTCCATGGTTGCGTAGTTCATCTGTGACGGGTTCAACACATGACTAGCATAGTAAATGACATGTAATAACTTCTCTCTTCGCTGTCCTAAGACTGCCCCTATAGCAATATCACTAGAATCACACATGATATCGAATGGTAGAGACCAATCGGGGGCAATAACAATAGGTGCAAAAATCAGCTTGCTTTTCAATGTCTCAAAGGCCATGGTGCATTCTTTGTTGAACAGAAACGCCTTATCTTTAACCAACAGAGTGGTTAGCGGTTTAACAATTTTCGAGAAATCTCTTATGAACCTGCGGTAAAAACCTGCGTGTCCTAAGAAACTCCTGATACCCTTCTCATTCACCGGGGGTGGGAGTTTAGAGATCACATCCACTTTTTCTTAGTCAACTTCAATTCCCTTATAAGAAATTTTGTGACCCAACACTATTCCCTCACGCACCATGAAGTGACATTTCTCCCAATTCAGAATGAGGTTCGTTTTCTGGCACCTGTCTAAAACAAGAGAGAGATTAGTCAAACATTTATCAAATGAGGATCCAAAGACTAAGAAGTCATCCATGAAGACTTCCATATGCTTTTCGAGCATGTCAACGAAAATGGAAGCCATGCACCGTTGGAAGGTGGCAGGAGAATTACACAACCCGAATGGCATTCTTCGGTAAGCAAAAACACCATACGGGCATGTGAATGTCGTCTTTTCTTGGTCTTCTGGCACTACAGAAATTTGATTATACCCAGAGTATCCATCTAAAAAACAGTAGTAGTCACGCCCGACTAACCTCTCCAATATCTGGCCAATAAAAGGCAAAGGAAAATGGTCCTTCCTAGTTGTTGTGTTCAACCTTCTGTAATCAATGCAAACGCGCCACCCGATTATTGTCCGCGTGGGAATTATCTCATTGTTTTCATTCCTTATTACGGTGGGCCCCCATTTTTTAGGGACAACATGCACCGGGCTCACCCATGGACTATCAGAAATGGGATATATAAGACCTGTATCCAACAATTTTAGCACTTCTTTCCGAACCACTTCCTTCATTGTCGAATTGAGTCTCCTTTGTGGTTGGACTATCGGCTTGTGGTCGTCTTCCATGAGAATTTTATGCATGCACACAGTAGGGCTTGTAGCGGTAAGTTCATGATCATCAAGATATGGATAAGCAAGACATCAAATAACAAGAGTCGCCACCGTGGTTTTATTGTTTCCAAGGGAAAAGGGAAAAAGTACGAACAAAACCCAAAAGTAAGAAGTTTTCAAATCAAAACTAATAAAATGTCAGAGATTACAGGTAAGGGGGTTAGTTACACAGAGGGAAGGTGTTAGCACCCAAAGTTTCTTAGGTACTCCTAGGGAGCCCTTTCTTGTGTGCATATGTATTTTGGACAAAGTGATGTTTACAAACAAATAGAATGGGGGGATGAGAAAAGAATTCATTGATTATATTTTTGTGTTTGACAAGACCTTCAGACTTGTGGCTACGTACCAACATAAAAATGAGGGATCAAAATCTTGTAGTTCGTGATACAAATTTCAAAGTGGATGCATTGCTTTTAATCAAAAATTAAGTTTGAAAGGTACAAGGGCCTAGAAAATGGTTTGAATGAGTTAGTTCTTTTTGGCTTTTGAAAATTTTAAGTCGAGTATAGTTAAGTTTATTTACAAGTTTGATTTAAGAAAAGAAGTTTGAAAATGCAATGGCATAAGGCCAAAGTTTCTAATTTGCAAAGTGGTCAAAGTTTAGAAAATAATAAGTTCAAACAAAGAAGTTTTTAAAAGGTGGGAGAGATTTTGAAATTAAAGAGATATGAAGGAGATGAAGAGACTAATCCTAAGCATAAATTTAAAAGTTATGAGTTGAAAAGATCTGACCGATGGGTAGCAATCCAATAGACAAGAATGTCATATAGAAACCCCACATTCCCTTGGACATTAGAATCAAGCAACAAATAATGCATACATTATTATCTTGAAGAGTAAAGGCATCAAATAAAGATAGCCCTATCCAAGCTTTAGCCACTCCATGATCTCCTTCAAATTTGCCCATGTAACTGATGAATTCCACAGGTCATAAGTTCAAAATAACAGCTTCACAATGATCATGTTGTAGATGAACTCAAATGTATCTTCAATGATGTATCATATGAAGTTTTAAATTGCAAGCACTTGGTTACATGAAAGTTGGCATTGGCCAAGTCCTTTTTGCATAGGGATGTTGCCTAAATTCTAAGTCAAATTGCCCATGATCAAACCAACAGTCCACAATAGTTTTTTAGGGTTTTTGTTTCTTATTTTGTACATTAATGGCCAAAGACCACACACGCAAACAAAATACACACAAACAAGATATATCACACAATATGGTCCAAGTGGACAAAGTGAAAAGGCATTAATATAAACAATTAGAATGATATGAATAATGGCAAATAAATAGAGGTTACAAATTAAAGTGCATTAAAAAGTAAAGGGATTGAAAGTAAATGTTAATTGTTAATGAGTTGGAAGTTAGTATTGCTTTTGCTTTTGCTTTTTTTTAAGTCATTCTTTGGATAACACTCAACCCACTTATCACCAGCATGAATCCTTGAACCAAGACATTTTCCAAAGGAAAGAAAAAAGGCCAAGTTTACATACAATACCATGAAAGAGGGGAGACTTACAATCTCACTAACTAGAATGCTATGTCTTTTGTATCAAAAATTTAGCGCTATGTTAAGCAATCGTAATTGGACTTATGTAGACGTCACAACTATTTGAGGCGGGGCAATAGAAATTTGGTGTTAATGCATGTTAGAGACATAGTATAATGGACTATGCTCATGAAACATACCACACACAAAAAGAATATGCAAAAGAGGTGGCCTAATCTCATCCATACTTATGTTAATTTTTCAATCAACTAGCCTTAGAATTTAGAGACATCATTGACCAAATGAAGTGGATGTATAAAGAAGGGGAATTAGATGAAGAGGGAGGGGAATGGACCAAAACTCAAATTGGTCAAAGGAGGACTTTTACCAAATTACATTCATTCATTTTGGGAGATGGAATGTACATTCCATCAATCCCCTAAATCCAATGATCTTAACCTAGCAAAGTGAAATCAACCTTGAATAAGGCCCAACAACACAAGTCAAACTTATACAAACCATCAAAATAGCTCAACACAATTATTTGGCATTTATTCAATTTAAAATACTAAAAATAATGCATTGAATTAAATATGGTTTGTCAAATTCCTAAAGCCTCATCAAAATACCAAAGAAATGACCATAAGATTTATCATAGGTCAAACAAGGTCAAAGGACCTTGGAGAAAAAGTTTCAGAATTTTTGGAGACTTAAAAGTATTTTTAAACAATTAAAAATATTCACAAAATCAATTAAATCAAGAAAATTATTAATAATGATCCAAAAAATAATTTTAATTTAAAATATGAAAGAGGATTTTATTTAAAAAAAATTGGTGAAACTCTCATATTTTTTGGATCAATATTAAAATTAATATAAATTAATGAAAATAAAATAAAATAAAATTTAAATTAAAAAATGAAAAAAACGTGGACCACTTGATCTCCCTCATTAATTGAGGTGGCAGATCAAGTGGATGGAAACGCGTGTTCCATGGTGGAACTTAGTCAGCGTGCCACACACGTGGTATTCACTACCAACACCCAAGATTAAAACAATTTAAACAAGATCAATGGCTCAAAACTTGTCCAGCAAACCACCGGTGCTGGACCTCCAGTCACCTTCTCAAGCGAGGTCCACTGGACTGGTTCACTCATCACCATCAAGAAAATGAAAAAAGAGGACATGATCTGAAAGAAAAAATGGCGTAGAGCATGATTCTAACCTCAATTTTAACTAACTCCACACATATAGAAAGATATGAGGAGTTGAAATTTGAGGTGTGTCAACTGAGTTGCTTCGATTTGACCTCAAAGCAATTCAATCTTCTTGCCTACATTGGTAGGACTTCAGACAACCAAAGATCCAAGAGAATTGATGAGAATTGAGTGAGAATCGAAGAGAAGAAGTTTTCTGAAATTTACCTTCAATGTTGTGCAGAAATGGATCTTGCTTGCTTCAAACTTGATCTGATCACACTTGAGAAGCTTGCAGAAGAGGTTTGGCAATGGTACAAAGCTTTGGGTCCTGGAGTTTTTGAATCTCCAAACAGTGAGATTCAAACTCAATTTTCAAGTTAAAAATTCTCAGGTTTTCCTTTGAATGGTGAGGGTTTCAATTGGGGGGCAAAGTTGGCGCACAAGGTGTGTTTGAATTAAGCTCCAAGGGCTTGTATTTATAGCATTTGAGAGTGATATTTGCACACTTGAAAAATTGCTAAGTTTGGCAATGTGATGCACAAGCTTACATGGGCGTGTACAGGCCCATGAAGCAATCCAATTTGATCCATGTACAACTGTTATGGAGTTCAAATGAGGCTTGGATGTCAATGCAATGCAATGTGAAGTTTTGGACATTTGATTTTTCCACTTGATGCAAACCTGTTAAGACCATGCACAGCCCTAGAAAATCTCATCCAAAATGCATGAAATTGGGTTCTTTGGAAATCTTAGATCAAGAGGAACAACTTTTATGTTGGACACTTTTTCATTTGGAACTTGGATCATGGTGAATTTTGAGGTGGAAGTTTGAGAATTTCAACATGTTGAAAAATTTTCTAAGTGTTAAGCCATATATCTTAATATTCCACCTTGCTTAACTTTTTATGTGAGCTTCAAATGAGAAATGTGTCTTCATCAACCTCGTAGATCTTTCAAATACCTTCAAAATGGTTACCAATTTCATGTCATTTGGATTTAAAATGATAGAGTTATGCATTTTTGAAGTTGAGGAAAATCACTTATTCAATGGTATAGGGAAAATATGACCTATAATGTATCCTTATATCACATGCTCATAAATATTGAATTATATCCCACTCCAAACATAAGAGTTGAAGTAGACATCTTGAATTTTATGTGCAACTTGGAAATCTTTCATCGCATAAAAATTGAGCAAGTTATGGCCTTGGGAAGTTGACTTTCAAATTAGGGTTTAGACAAAATGACCTATAATGTTTCAACATAGAAAATGACTTTCCAAGCAAAACTAGCTCTAGGTATCAACATGAAAGTTGCTTGGAATGTCATCTTGAGTAAAGTTTCTCTTAGAATCATTTTCGTATGGTGAAAATTGTAGGAGATAGGGTCTAGGGAGACCCAGTTTTGATCAGATGAATTCATCTGGCCAACCACCATCAACCAACTTGCTAGCCTCCAATTATCTTGACTTTATAGGCTCATGGTAGATCATATATGCATAATATGATGAATTTTGAAGTTTCCCTTGAAAAATTTGATCAATTGGTGAGATATCTTACTGAAGAAGTTACTCAAGATACCCAGTCAAACTAGGGTTTCCAAGGCAAATCACCTTCAAACTCTTGAAGAATACTTGATCAATATGACATGTAGTGATCATTGATACTCATATATGATGCTTTGAGACATTGTGGATCAATATTTTATTGTGCTCTTAGCCATGAGGGTCTTAAACCCTAGGTGTGAACTTGCTAGATCAATGGTGATCATGCGCTTCCTACAAAAGAGTTAGGCAAATGCAAAGACATATTTTTGGTATTTTGGTTATATGCAAGTATGATATAATCACATGGTGCTTGGTGATCTCTCCCATAACAAACCCAATGAACAAAGGGGTAAGGATAATGCCAAGGTATGATCCCAATGCATATGATGAATTTGCATGAGGGATCTTAGGGTCAAAATTGGGGTCTTACAGCTGCCCCTATTTAAGGACGTTCTAACTGAGGAGATGAAGGTTAAAATCTTCGTATCGAATCAGTAGATAAATAACAACATAGAAACAAACTTTGGTCCCTAAGAGACCTCATGATGCATATGGTATGAATGTAGAAGCAAATTCTCTATGGGGAAATATTGCCACAAAGGAGAAGAAATCAGAGAGACCGAATATCCGCAGGAGCATAATGCATTCCATAAGAAAAAGTCATCGGGGGGACAAAAACTCTAGGGTAGAAAGAGGTTATGCGTAGGCCAGGCTACGACTTGAAAACTGCTGGGGGGACTAGGGGAATTCCATAAAAATGGAAAGACTCGGTCGGGGAAACAAAACGTCTGCAGGGGAAACAAGTAGATCAAGATAACAATGACATGCTTGAATCATGCAGGAAAAATGATTTCACTAAGGAAATGCGCACTCAACTCAACTGGGGAAGAAATAAACTTCAACACAGGAGGAGCAGAAATCTATTATCCACTACCTGTCACTAGGTAAGGAGATAATAAAAGTATGACAGAGAGGACACCCGTCATCGGTTAGGATGAACATATCAAGGGTGACTCATTGGGAACCGCCAGGAGGGAATATTCATTACCGGTTACTGGGTAAGAACAACCTTGCTGGGGAAAACTGCAGAAATAGGATTTACATCTACCAGTTACTGGGTGGAAGACCAAGGACGAGAATATTTGTCACCGGTTAGGGTGAACATATCAAGGATAGACTCAAAAGGAAAGAAAATCCGTCATCGGTTAGGATGAACATACCAAGGATAGACTTTCCTGGGATGTCATGAAGGATATCCATTACCGGTTAAGATGAACATATTATAAGACCCTAATTTTGATCCTAAGATCCCTCATGGCATCATGTTATTGCACAAGTACATTGCCTCAAGGATTATAACATGTTTGGCTCCTTAACCCTAGGGTTGGGACTTGTTTGAATGTTTTGAGACCACCAAGCATGCTTGTATTGTATATTATTGATTTTCTTATTTGATTACTAACCAAAAGCCCAAAAATATGTCACTAACTCTTTTTGTTTTGAAGCTCAAGTGATCATGTGCTCCAATGCTCCTAGGAGGCTCCTAAGCCCAATGAAATGGCTAGATGAAGATGAGAAAAAGCATTAAAATGGTCTACAAAGCTCCTAATAATCATATATGCCTCCCAAGTATCTCAATTTTCCAATTTGATCAAGATAACCCAAAGGGCTTGAAGATTGTTTCCCAAGGAAACCCTAATTGCAATGTGCCTTGCCCATGAAGCAACCTCAACCTATGATCGAACTTAATCAGAGGAAGTTCTTTCATTCATCATTTTATGCATTTTTGAGCCTATTTGACGCCCCTCAATCATTTATTCATCAAGATTGGAAGTTTGGCTTTGAAAAACTTGACCAGTCAAGTCATCTGACTAAGCTGGGCACCATTGAGATATAACTTTTGATGTGTTTGTCAAATGAATATGATCCCAAGAGAAAACATGTTCCTAAGAACCATATGAACAACTTTCAAGTTCATTAAAAATCCATTTGAAACATGGAAGGTCATCATTAATTTCAAAACATTATAGGTTATTTTGACTGAAACCCTAATTTTGGGTCAACTTACCAAGGGCATAACTTCCTTAATTTTTATGATTTTGAGGTGATACCAAATTCATTGGAAATCTAGATATGTCTACTTCAAATGTTAGGTTGGACCAAATTATATTATCGTAAAATAAATACATGTGATAATGCAAAACATTATAGGTAATATTGGACCTAATTCATTGAATTTGAAAAAGTACCCAACTTCAAATGCCCATAACTTCGTCATAGAAAATCCAAATGATGCAAACTTTGAGTCTATATTGACTATATTGAAAGTATAGACAACGTTAATGTTGTAGATTTTTCCATTTGAAGCTTGTATCATGAGGACAAAGGGGTTTGATTAAGCTTGTTTTTGGTGAAATTTTTCAAAATGACTTGAATATGTTTTGTACTTGAATTTTCACAACCATTTTTCATCAATTTGAACATGCCAAATGAATTTTTGCACAACATGACTTTTGTTACTTATTTCAGGGGCTTTCCAACCATTACTCACATTACTCTTTTGGATTCACCATTTGTGAGTTTTGAATTCATTTCCATTTATGTGCATTTTGGTATTTTATGATGAAACTTGAATATGCAAGCTTGTTCAGTCCAATGCACACGACCATTTTCCCTTCACTTGATCTCAGCAAGCTTTTGCATTCATCATTGGGCCTTCCACACGCTTGCACAGGCCCATGCATCCAAATTCAAATTGCCATGCACATGAAAGAAGCGTGAGATTCAGCCACATTCAGTTATAAATAGAGGCGCCATGAGCTTCATTCATCAACCTTTTGGAGATCCCAAGTGCTGCAGAAGTAAAACCACACCCTCACCAAAGGAATTATTCAAAAATTGTTCTTACTTTCGAGCCTGAAATTCAGCATCATTAGCTGAGTTTTAAAGCCTAATTCCTTAGCCTTTCACTTCCACTACATCCATAGATCAAAGAGGAGCAAGGAACGTGAAGGATTCGTGGCCAGAAGTGCTTCAATTCAAAGGTTTATTCTTAAACTTTTTGGATCTAGAACACTTAATTCAATGTAGAATTCTTGTGTTTCTGCGGTTTTCTGAAGTCCTCACACTTGAGGCAAGTTTGTGATGCTTTCAATTTTCCATTTCATGAACTTTCAGTTTGAACACCATGATTTTCTCCTTCACATTTCTCTCAATATAGGAAGAGTGAGGGAGATCCATTGGTACAATGATGATCTCCATCACACGAGCTTCATTTCCATGGCCTTGTTTTTAATTTTCATTAAGATTTTATTTCCTGTAACTGGTGGCCGGAATTTGTTGTCTGGCCGGAGAAGATGGTGGTTTCCACCACCTCCACCACGTGTGCACACTTGGACCATTGGATCACCTTGCCACGATCTAATCTCACACGTTCATTTTAAATACTACATTTAATACCTTGTGTAACACGTTTGACTCAAGCCCAACGTGTGTCCTCAGATCTGAATCATCCATAAGCGCCACGTCAATTAATGAATGCATCATGTGGCTGCGCTTTTTTTCATTTATTCCATTTGCTTTTTATTTTCAGTTAATTCATTTGATTTTCAAAAATTCATTAAAACTTCATTTGAAGTCATAAAAATATGAGACCAACTCCAAAAAAATTCTTGAAAAATCTAGTTTCATATTTTGACTTTTAATTATTTTTGTGACTTCATTTGATATTTTTTGTGAATTATTTGGTTTTTAATGGTTTTAATTCATTTTAAAATACTTTCTGACTTTTAAAAAATCCAAAAATATTTTCATAGCATTTATGGATCATGAAAAGTCAATGAAAAATAGTCTCAACAATTTCTTGATTGTTTTAAGATTATTTGAGATTTTAATTCATATTATACTATTTTTAATTGTTTTTAATTGTTTTTAATTGCTTTCTGATTTCAAAAATTGGTGAGAAAATTAGTCAAGACTTGTTTGACTATGTTGAACCTATGAGAATTTAATTGGACTCATTGAAGTTATTTTGAATTGAATTTGAGGTTTGACCTTATTTGTTTATTTTTTATTTGCATTTTATTTTAATTCAAAAAATACCAAAAAATATGGTTGACCTCTTGACTTGCTATCTTCATTTCTCTTCTGTTTGGTGTTGGTTGATGTTGTATTGATTCACATTTGATTAATTAGATTTGGTTGTGGTCTTCTTTCCCCCCCCCCCCCCCCCCCCCCTTTCATCTTCATCCCTTTCTTTCCATCAATGGCCAATGAGTTAAAGTATTGAAGTTGGTCTTGACAAATGAGAAGTTTAACCTTCTTTTATCCAAACCAAACTCAACTTGATCCATGATCAAGTGAGTTGTTTTGTGTCCAAGATAGGTTGCTTCTTGGTCAAGCAAATAACTAAAAGTCAATACAAGGCCCTTCCCCTTTTTTTTGGCATGACAAGTTTATGGAGCTTGGCTTACTAGTCATGATCTCTAACTTGTGTTCTTTGCTTATATTTTTATTGACCGGCCTCAAATAGGTGTGACTACTATATTAGTCCACTTACGATTGCTTAACATTGTGCTACATTGTCTTATGACAAACTAACATAACTCTACTAATTACTAACTTTAATTTGAGCTTTTAATTTCTTGCCATTTACTCTTAATCTCATTTATTTCTTGCTCATTATTCATATTGATTTTCATCTTTGCTCACTCGAGCATATATTTTATGTTTGTATCATTTTTCTTTTGCTCATTTGAGCTCATAATTGTATATAAATATATTGCTTTTTTGTGTTTCTTTGTGATTGTTTTGTGTGAACCAAATGCAAAAGGAGAAAGGACTTAGAATTAGGACTTACCTATGCTTAAAGGAGTTCAAGAGCAACTAGGCCTCACGCATTTAGAATGCAAAACTTGTTGAAGAGCAACTAGGCCTCATGCCTTTAGAATGCTAAAATTCAAAGTTTATCTCAAAGGACTTCTCCTCCAACTTATTCTTTGTCCATTCCCTTTATTGTGTTGTGAACTTTTTGGTGTTTGCTTTTGTGTGATAGGGATCCCACCTTGAGATTGTTAAAAGAGGACCATTATCATGAGTAGCCAAGTTAAGAGCCAAGCCAAGTGGAGATCCTAGGAGCTTGAATTCAAATTGTTTGGTTGCTTGTTTGTGTGCTAAGCCCAAAGGAAAGGAGCATCTTGAGTCATCTCTATGACTCCAAGAAAAGGAACTCCAAGGATTTTATCTTTCCCCTCTTATCTTTGTATGCTTTAGGAATAACCATTCTCTTCTTCTCCCCATTCTAACCAAGCCAAAAATCATTTTCAAAACTTTGACTTTATTTCGAATTAGAAACCTAGGCCTTAAGCCTTTGACTTTTCAAAACTTCTTTTCATAAATACTCATTGTAAATGAACTTTAATCCAACTTTGACTTCATTTTTTGTAAATAAATTTAACTTGTAAATATAACCCACTTCAAGTTGTTTTGTGGTTCCAATGGCTACTTTGTTAAAACCTTTTCATAAACATTAGTCATAGGTTTGAGTTATCACAGTGGTTGATGTAAATCTCACCTCATCCTTAGTGGTTGGATTATAAGTCTTCCATGCTTGTTATATGGTTAACCCCTTACTAGCATGTTGAAGCCTTCCTCACATGGTGGATTGTTGGTTTAGGTTGAGTTTTCTCCCTTTGATAACAAAAGATCTTAAGACTCTTGATCAAATCAATTCACCAATCTTTGAGATTTTTACCCCGAACTACGCGGTTTTGATCCTCCTTCGTGATGGTACGTAGGCAATGGGTTTAGCCATTCAAACAACAAAGTTTGTAAATATAATCTTCTCTCTTCTCATCCCTCCAATATTTTTGCACAAATCTTTTCTCAAATACCAACCTACAACACATATTTGCAAAAAGGGTTCCCTTAGAGTACTAAGGATGTTTTGGGTGCGTAAAACCTTCCCATTTCATAACCAACCCCCTTACCTAGATCTCTGACATTTTTATTAGTTTTTGATTTGAAAAACTTCTTACTTGGCTTTTGTTCGCTTTTTAGCCTTTCCTTTGGACAAATAAAAGTGCGGTGGCGACTCGAATTCTATGTTGACTTTTGGTTTAGTCAATAAACCTAAAGGTAACGACAACCCCGCTACAGAAAAATGGCGACTCTGCTGGGGAAATCACCTCCCTAGTGGGTTTAGCCTATTTTTTGTTTGTATGTGTTGTATGTTTGTATTTATTTGTGACATATTTTTGTGCAAAATTTGGGATGAATGTATTGTTTGTAATGTATAAATTGCTTGATATATTAATTGCTTGTATGCTTGGTGGTTTCTTGTGAGATGAGTTTTATACCCGAACTCGAGTGCACTTATGATAGGAGAATGACATAGTCTTGTTGACTTGTGTGGAGTTATTCCTTAACAAGTTAACTTGCAAGTCCATTCACTTGGTGGAGGTTTTTATTGGGATCACTTATGTCACACGAGTAGTCATGGTTAGACATTACTCTTTCCAATAGAAACCCTATAAGCCAAGGACCTTAGATACCTAGCCCATCTTGGCCTATTTTAGGACGTAGTGCGAAGGTCGTTCAAGTGTAAGACTTGAGGCGATTGTTATGCGATACTACACTCATAAGAGTCTCTCTTGAGAATATTTTTGGAGGACGAGTAGTCGTTTTATCCGATAATATCCGAAAGATGGGATGATGACTATGGGGACCTTTTAGAACATGATTGTCAGGTTTAACCATAGTACACTCCCATTGGGTGGTTCTTAACCAAGACCCCGTGCTCGTGACTTACAACAAACTCGTGATTCGCGGTCGATCCGTTCTCGTATATCCTCAATATCAATAGAACTTGGGTGTTGATAAGGTGTAAACCATAATCCACCAAAATGGATGATTGATATTGATGATGACTTGAGCCATCCCGTGACCTTTATATGGTGTGACTTGCTTGATCCTTGAGTATGTTTGTTACATCCATGCATTCATTCGCATTCATGTCATCAACAATAAAGATTTTTCAAGGAACTTAAGAGGTTTATTTGCAAATTTTCAGACATGGATAAGCAAAGAAGGAATACGAAGAAGTATAGTTTCCGACAACCTGACTTGAAAGAGTTAAGAAGTTTGGCATCTTATGTATTAGAGCCTTTGGAGTTCAAAGCTCACCATGGGAAGCTTCTGTCTATTCTTTCTACCAATGTGGATGAAGGTCTGATGAGTGTGTTGGTGCAGTTCTACGATCCTCTGTATCGGTGCTTCACTTTTCCGGATTTCCAGATTTTGCCTACACTAGAGGAGTATGCTTATCATGTGGGTATACCTATTCTGGACCAGTTGCCGTTCAGTGGTTTGGAGAAGATTCCGTCTTCTCAAGAGATTGCTGACATGCTTCATATGGAGGTATCTGACATTGTTGCCAATATGACTACCAAAGGTGGAATTAAAGGTCTCCCGTCTAATTTTATGATTGCCAAAGCTACCTTGTTTGGGAAGGCCATGAGTAAGGAAGCTTTTGAAGCCATATTTGTACTCCTCATCTATGGGCTAGTGTTATTTCCCAACATCGACAACTTTGTGGATGTGAACGCCATTAGGATATTCTCTTCTCTTAATCACGTTCTGACTCTGTTGGGTGACACTTATTTCTCTTTGCATATGAGGAATGCAAAGGGTGGTGGTTCCATTATGTGTTGTCTGCCTCTATTGTACAAGTGGTTTATTTTGCACTTGCCTCAGACGCTTACCTTCAAGGAGAACAAGGGATGTCTACGGTGGTCCACGAGACTTATGTCTCTCACTAATGATGATATCTCTTGGTATAATCGTGTTTACAATGGCGTTCAGATTATTGACTCTTGTGGTGAGTTCTCCAATGTACCTCTTCTTGGTACATGTGGTGGAATTAACTACAACCCTACTTTGGCTCGCCGTCAGCTTGGGTTCCCCTTAAAGGATAAACCTAACAACATTTCGTTGGAAGGCTTATTCTTTCAAGAGGGTAAAGATCCCCAAAACTTGAAGGATAGGATGGTTCGCACCTGGCGCAAGGCTCATAGGAAAGGGAGGATTGAGCTTGCTCCAAAGAATTGTGTTACTTTGGAACCTTACACCTCTTGGGTAAGGAAGATAGCTCTTGAGTACCGCATGTCGTACGAGTATCCAAGACCTACCCCTATGGTTATGGTTGGGACTTCAACCCTCCCTAATCAAGGAGTAGAGGAGTTAAGAGACAAAGACTGTTCGCGTGCTTGGGTTCGTGAGCGTGAGGAGCTTCTTCAGCAGCTTAAGGATAAGGATGCAGTGATAGATTTTCTAGAGCATCAGGTTATTGATGAGCCTAATGATGTGGTTACTTCTCTCCTGCCTCACTCGTCTAGGTTTTAGAAGAAGAGGTATGATCAGCTCGCCAAGGAGAAGGCCGACATGGAAGCATCTTATGAGAGAGAAGTGAAGAGGCTTCGTGCGATGTATCTTCCGATCTCGAAGGCTTTGGACGATTGCTTCTAGGGATCCATAGGATGTTTATTCTCCTTTTCTCTTGTATTGTATTTGGTTACCGAGACTGTACTACTTCCTTGGTGTAAAAAGTTTCCAAATATTATATTGCTATGAGTATTCCGTAGATGTCGTTAAAAAGTTGAATATTTCTCAAACATTTGCAAATAGATCTTTATAAAGTTCCTCTGATAAAAAACAAATCATATGCACAAGCATTGCATGCATCATATGCATAAGCAGGTTTTGGTTCTGAGCCCTTGATGCAGTGGTCTAACTCTTTGCTCTTCATTTATTTTGAAGACAAGCTGACGCACCGGTACAACACCCGAGCAAATCATCAGAAGATCATGGAACATCTCGAACAAGAGAACAGAGATCTGAAGGAGGAGATTGCCAGGTTGGCTGCCATGATGGAGTCAGTCCTTGCTGCACAAAGTCAAGCTTCTCCAACTCCTGCAACTCCTCCCGCGAGGACTGTCGTCTTTGAAGTGGTTACCTCAACAGTGCTTGCTGCCACCGCCCACTTCGCTCCTAGTATGCCTGCTGGATTCCATTGGGGAATGCCATCTAATTTCATGCCAGAGGGTTTCGCTCCCACCTTTGCTTCTTTGCCGGCATCTAGCCCGGTCCTGTCTGTACCGCCACTTGTAGTGCATACCTTACCTCGTGTGGAAGACACCATTTATCATTCAGAGCCGTTTGAGGGCCCAGACATATATGAAAAGATGGATGAGATGAAAGATCAATTTTTTGAGTTGCGCAAGGAGTTGAAAACTTTTAGAGGTAAGGACCTTTTTGGGAAGAGTGCTGCTAAATTGTGCTTGGTGCCCAACGTGAAGATCCCGGTTAAATTCAAAGTGCCTGACTTTGAGAAGTATAAGAGAAACACATGTCCACTCAGCCATCTTGTGATGTACGCTTGCAAGATGTCGACCTAGACATATAACGATCAACTGTTGATTCACTATTTTCAAGACAGCCTGACAGGTGTTACGCTCCGTTGGTATATGGGGCTGGAGAGTGCAAGCATCCCCACTTTCAATGATCTTGGAGAGGAGTTTGTGAAACAGTATAAATACAACATAGACATGGCTCCAGACAGAGATCAGCTAAGAGAAATGTCCCAGAAGGATAAAGAAATCTTCAAGGAATACGCCCAGAGGTGGCGAGAATTGGCAGCTCAGATAGTGCTACCCTTGGAAGAGAAGGAAATGACAAAGATCTTTCTGAAGACTTTGAGCTCTTTCTACTATGAGCGCATGATTGCTAGTGCTCCCTCGGACTTTACCGAACTGGTAAATATGGGGATGAGGCTAGAAGAGGGAGTCCGCGAAGGACGTCTGTCCCGCGAAGATAATTCAGCAAAGAAATATGGGGGATTTTCCAGGAAGAAAGAAGGGGAAACTCATGTTGTTTCTTCCTATATTAAAAGAAGACCCTCTGTAAGGAGGAAGGAAGTCCGACCAACTGTTAACCAACACCAGGTGGCTCATATAGCACCTGCTTTCAGAGAAGCTCAACAACCATAACAACAACATCGTCAACAACAACAGGCTTACCAGCCTCGCAACAATAACAACACCAGTACCAACAACTATGAGAGGAAAAAGGCGACTTTTGACCCAATTCCTATGACCTATGCTGAACTTTATCCTTCCTTAATCGATAGGAAGTTGATAACTCCGCAAGATCCTTCTGCTGTGCCAGCCAATCCTCAATGGTGGTACAAGCCCGAACTTTACTGTGTGTATCATTCCGGTGCGCCCGGACATGACGTGGAGAATTGTTTTCCTTTGAAGACCAAGGTGCAAGATCTTGTGAGGAGTGGCATACTATTCTTCGAGGATGTAGGCCGAAATGTGAAGAAGAACCCATTGCCCGAGCACGGGAAGGCAACTGTGAATATGGTTCAGGGGTGCCCTGACAAATATAAAGTCCTTTATGTGAATGACATAAGGCAATCCTTGGTAGAGATGCATAGGCTGTTTTGTGAGTACAGTCATTATGAGCATGATTATGATAGGTGCCAGGTGTGCACTATCAACGAAAGAGGATGCCGCAAAGTAAGGAAGGACATCAAAGAGATGCTAGACCAAGGGATGATTGAGATACTTCAGAATAGTAATGAGGATGAAGTTGATGTTATCACTACAGTATTAAAAATTCCTGATCCTGTTGTCATCAATTATGATGGCAGCAAGAAGAAGGTGTCGCCATCTCTTGTGATCAAGCCAGCGGGCCCTGTCCCGTATGTATCAGATAAAGCGGCCCCGTACCGTTATAATACCATTATGCTGGAAGATGGGAAGGAGGTGTCGTTGCCCTCAACTTCTGTGGTAAGCATTTCCGATGTTAGTGGAGTGACCCGTAGTGGTCGTGTTTTCTCGGCTCAGCCGAAATCCCATGAAGATGTCGTGAAAAGAGCCGTTGTCAATCTTGTCGGTCCCGTCGGGACTTCTTCTTCAAATCATTTTATTCCTGTTGTGAAGGGTGTTGACCCTGTTGTTGTTAAATCCAATAATACTCCTATCCTGGTTGGCCAGTCTGGCATGTTAAAAAAGGACGGTGATGAGATGTTGAGGCTCATCAAGAGGAGTGAGTACAACGTTGTGGAGCATTTGCTTCAAACTCCATCAAAGATATTTGTCCTATCTTTGCTGATGAATTCAAAGCCACACCGTGAAGCGTTGCAAAGGGTGTTGGACGTGGCATATGTGGATCACGATGTCACAATTGAACAGTTTGACATCATTGTTGTGAATATAACTGCCTGCAATAATTTGAGCTTCTGTGATGATGATCTTCCCGAGGAGGGGAAAGACCACAGTTTGGCTTTACATATCTCCATGAACTGTAAAGACGATGCCCTGTCCAATGTGTTGGTGGACACATGGTCATCACTTAATGTATTTTCGAAGTCCACTCTTGCCAAACTTTTGTATCAGGGGCCTCCCATGAGGCAGAGTGGAGTGGTAGTGAAAGCTTTTGATGGATCGTGTAAAACTGTGATTGGTGAATTAGACCTCCCGATCAAGATTGGACCTAGTGATTTCCAAATCACTTTCCAGGTTATGGATATAGATCTGTCATATAGTCGTTTGCTTGGTCGACTATGAATTCACGAGGCAGGTGCCGTGACATCCACCATACACCAAAAGTTGAAGTTCGTTAAGAACAAGAAGTTGGTGGTGATAGGGGGAGAGAAGGCTCTCTTGGTCAGCCATCTATCTTCCTTTTCCTACATTGATGCTGAGGATGAGGTTGGAACTCCATTCCAAGCCTTATCTATTGCTGAGCCTTCTAGGAAAGGACTTTCTTCATTTGTCTCCTATAATGACGCGAAGTTGGCCATTGAGCATGGTGCAACTACTGGTTTGGGGAAAATGATCAAGTTGGAAGATAATAAATCCCGGGCTGGTATAGGGTATTCTTCTGCTGTATCTAATGATCTTGGGTTGTTTCAGAGTGGAGGTTTCATCCATACCGTTGAAGATCAAGAAGTTGTTGCCATCGTTGAAGAAGATGAAGAGGAAGACCTTGGTAACTTTGTCATACCTGGAGGAATCTGCCAAAATGGATCCGATCAACGTAATGTGTTCATTTTGTTTAAAAACCCTTCTCCCATGCCAAAAGGAGAAATGAAGACATTGTTGGCATAATTTGATTAATACAATGATATTCATTCAATAATCACATGTTAAATGTTTGTTTTCTCAAATTATTTTTCCTTTTTTCTTTTTGCATGAAATTGGTGATCACCATAAAACCCTAAAAAAAAAGAATAAAATCAATTTTTCATCTGCATAATGATTTGCCTTGTTTGAATTCTGAAATCTCTTTTATACTTAAAATCATTATGCCGGTTGATCAAACCCTTTGAACATAATGATCCAACACCATCTCCCAACTTTGAGTTCCCTGTATTTTAGGCAGAAGAAGATGATGTTGAAGAGAATCCTGATGAGATTACCCGTCTGCTTGAGCACGAGGAGAAGATCATTCAGCCACATCTTAAGAATCTGGAAACAATCAACTTGGGGTCTGAAGACTGCGTTCGTGAAGTGAATATTGGGGCACTCCTTGAAGAGTCTGTCAAGAAGGGGTTGATTGAGTTGCTACGAGAATATGTCGACGTCTTTGCCTGGTCGTATGAAGACATGCCTGGTCTAGATACTGATATCGTGCAACATTTCTTGCCGTTGAAGCCTGAGTGTGTGCTTGTGAAGCAGAAGCTCAGAAGAACTCATCCTGATATGGCAGTGAAGATTAAAGAAGAAGTTCATAAGCAAATTGATGCGGGGTTTCTGGTGACTTCTACATATCCTCAATGGGTGGCCAATATTGTGCATGCGCCTAAGAAAGATGGAAAAGTCTGAATGTGTGTGGATTACCGTGACTTGAATAAAGCTAGTCCAACAGATGATTTTCCTCTACCACACATTGATATGTTGGTAGACAATACGGCTAAATTCAATGTCTTTTCATTTATGGATGGATTTTCCGGTTATAATCAGATTAAAATGGCACCCGAGGATAGGGAGAAGACAACATTAATCACACCTTGGGGAACATTCTGTTATCGAGTGATGCCCTTCGGTTTGAAGAACTCCGAAGCCACGTATCAACGTTCTATGACTACCTTGTTTCATGAGATGATGCATAAGGAGATAGAGGTGTATGTTGATGATATGATTGCAAAGTCGAAAATGGAAGTTGAACATGTAGAGCACTGGTTAAAGCTTTTCCAGCATTTGAGGAAGTACAAACTCCGCTTGAATCCGAACAAGTGTACATTTGGAGTCCGTTCCGGCAAGTTATTGGGATTTATTATCAGCGAGAGAGGTATTGAAGTTGATCATGCCAAGGTCAAAGCAATACAAGAGATGCCTGCGCCCAAAACTGAGAAGTAAGTCCGAGGTTTTCTTGTCCACTTGAATTACTTTTCGAGATTTATATCCCACATGACTGCCACATGTGCGCCTATATTCAAGCTCCTCCAGAAAGATCAACGTCATGATTGGACCGAGGATTGCTAAAAGGACTTTGATAGTATCAAGGAGTATCTGTCTGAGCCTCCGATTTTGTCTCCACATGTTGAAGGGAGACCATTGATTATGTACTTGACTGTGCTTGATGATTCCATGGGTTGTGTCCTTGGTCAGCAAGATGAATCAGGAAAGAAAGAATATGCAATATACTACTTGAGTAAGAAGTTCACATACTGTGAGTCTCGGTACTCAATGCTTGAGAAGACATGTTGTGCTTTGGCTTGGGCTGCTAAGCGTTTACGCCAGTATATGTTAAATCATACAACTTGGTTGATATCCAAAATGGATCCGATCAAGTTTATCTTTGAGAAGCCTGCTTTAACTGGGAGAATTTCCCGTTGGCAGATGTTGTTATCTGAGTATGATATCGAGTATCGATCTCAAAAAGCCATTAAAGGTAGTATCTTGGATGACCATTTGGCGCATCAACCAATTGAAGATTATCAGTCTGTGCAATACGACTTCCCTGATGAGGAGATTCTGTATTTGAAGATGAAAGATTGTGATGAGCCTACGCTAGATGAAGGGCCAGAGCCTGGTTCCCGATGGGGTATGGTGTTTGATGGCGCTGTCAATCAGTATGGAAATGGTATTGGGGCAGTGATTATTACTCCTCAAGGCACACATTTTCCTTTTACAACAAGGCTAACTTTCAAATGCACGAATAATATGGCGGAGTATGAGGCTTGTATTATGGGTTTGGAAGAATGTATTGATCTTAGGATCAAACATCTTGATGTTTATGGCGATTCAACCCTTGTTGTTAATCAGATTAAGGGAGAATGGGAGACGAATCAGCCTGGCCTCATCCCATACAGAGATTATGCAAGGATGATTTCAACTTTCTTTACTAAGGTTGACTTTCATCACATTCCTCGAGATGAGAATCGGATGGCGGATGCTCTCGCTACGCTTGCTTCAATGATTGCTGTCAATTATTGGAATGAAGTCCCAATTATTATTGTGATGCGCTTGGATAGACCAGCTCACGTGTTTGCAGTCGAAGAAGTGAAAGATGATAAGCCGTGGTATTATGATATCAAGTGTTTTCTCCAAAGTCATACTTACCCGCCTGGGGCATCTGTCAAAGGTAAGAAGACTTTGAGGAGATTATCTGGAAGTTTCTACCTTAATGGTGATGTGCTTTACAAGAGGAATTTTGACATGGTTCTGCTCAGATGCGTGGATAGACACGAAGCAAACCTGTTGATGACTGAAGTCCATGAGGGTTCATTTGGTACTCATTCCAATGGAAATGCCATGGCTAAGAAGATGTTGAGAGCAGGCTACTATTGGCTGACAATGGAGTATGACTGCTGCAAGTTTGTGAAGAAATGCCACAAGTGTCAGATTTATGCAGATAAGATTCATGTTCCCTCGACACTTCTGAATGTTATTTCCTCACCATGGCCTTTCTCCATGTGGGGAATTGACATGATTGGTATGATTGAACCTAAGGCGTTGAACGATCACTGTTTTATTCTCGTAGCCATTGATTACTTCACCAAGTGGGTTGAAGCGGCATCGTATGCGAATGTGACCAGGCAGGTGGTTGTGAGGTTTATTAAGAACCAACTCATCTGCCGATATGGTGTGCCAGACAAGATCATTACTGATAATGGATCTAAATTGAATAATAAGATAATGAAAGAGCTGTGTAGCGAGTTCAGATTGTACATCATAATTCTTCTCCCTACAGACCCAAGATGAATGGGGCTGTTGAAGCTGCTAACAAGAACATCAAGAAGATTATTCAGAAGATGGTTGTTACATACAAAGATTGGCATGAGATGCTGCCATTTTCTTTGCATGGCTATCGTACATCTGTCCGCACTTCAACAGGGGCAACCCCTTTCTCTCTTGTATATGGCATGGAGGCTGTGCTCCCCGTGGAAGTCGAGATCCCATCAATGAGAGTCCTGATGGAAGCCAAGTTGACTGAGGCTGAATGGGTTTATAGTCGTTATGACCAACTGAATTTGATCGAAGAGAAGAGGTTAAATGCCATGTGCCATGGTCAGTTGTATCAGCAAAGGATGAAGAAAGCCTTTGATGATAAGGTCAAGCCTCGTTTGTTTCGAGAAGGTGACCTCGTGCTCAAGAAAGTCTTATCTTTCGCACCCGATTCGAGGGGCAAGTGGACTCCAAACTATGAAGGTCCATACGTTGGCAAGAGAGCCTTTTCAAGCGGTGCTTTGTTGCTCACAACTATGGATGGGGAGGATTTCACTCTTCCTGTGAATTCAGATGCAGTCAAGAAATACTTCGCCTAAAAATAAAAATAGAATAGCTCGCTAAGTTGAAAACTCAAAAGGGCGGCTTACGCAAAAATGAGCGTCTTGGTGGATTGAAAACCCGAAAGGGCGGTCCAGGAAAAAGTTAGAGACATGAGAAAAAATGAATGAATATATATCCCGCTAGATTGAGTACCTCACCCTGGGGCAATCTAGGAAAAAATTAGGGATTTGGCAAGTAACTGCATCCTGACAAGACTCTGTTCTACAACTGTCGTCTGTCAAAGATTCTCGCTCAATCATTATCAACTGAAGTTTCGAATACAGTGGATTCAGAGTTGGTGGAGAAACAGTCATTATGTCCAGTGTAGCCCTTTTTCCATGTATATCACCAATTTCAAATTTGTAAAGATCCATGGAGTCTCACCATTTGCGGACTACCATTCTCTTAAATAAATTTGAGCCTTTATCCAATTCTTGGCACTCTTATTTGTTTCTGTTTAACAAATGTTTGCATGTTTTAATTGATAAATATCATTATTTTAAACAAATAAAGTTTTCATAAATAAACTACTTTAAACAAAATGAACATTCACAATGACTGAAAATATAAGTGGAATATCCTTAGTGCTTTCCCAAGGATAGTATGATTACCAAAAGGTAAGACATTTATTCATATTCTGGCATTTTTTATATCCTCTTCATCAGCTTTCAAGTTGTCTCCCCAGCGAGCGTAGAAAGAATGACACATCATCAGCTTCCCAGAGAGTCTGATATGAGAAGTTCTCTTTGATGGCAGTGGATTGATCTATCTTATTGGATTTCTTTCCCCTAGCAGGATTTGTGGATGCTCATCCAACGCATTCCCGGATAGTTTGTTTGTGCGTACATGTTTGTTTCCCCCGTGGAGTCTTAGCAATCCATGATTGGTTATATGGTTGATATATGGATGATCTCTTCTGTTCTAGTTCTTGCCTTGATCTTTTAGAGACGTGTATCCCTCTATATCAGGCACTAGCATTTGTGTTTTATCAATTATATGGTTGTCATCCCTTGTGTGGATTGACCTAAAATCCGTTATAGATTGATAAAAGTTGGTATACTTTGAGTTGAGAATTTTCCTTGCCTCACTATTTACTCATGAGGAAGATCGTCTTTCCCCAGCCTGAGTAGGAATCTCCAGGAGTGTGAGCATGTGATAATCATTTCCCCAGTGAAGTTTCCAGTTGATGAAGGGATTATTTACCATTTCATTTTGAAAAGAAGTATCCCCGGTATGTCGCTTGTGGATGATGGATCCATTTCCAGTCTCTCCAGCCAGGGTAGTTCCCTCGAGAGCATTTGCAGCTTGTCTCCAGTAGGGTTGCCAGATCAGAGCTTGATGTTTGTATCCCCTCCGAGTCTGAAGATTTCTTCTAGCATTGAAAGTTGGTGGTGAAGATGTTTATTTCCTTCCCTAGTGGAGCAAAATGCTATTTCCCCCTTTGCAGAGTTTCCTCTCCAGCAGTTAGAAGGGAGTGTTTTAATTGATGTACAGTCGATTGGTGGTTGTTCCCCATGGAGTTTCACATTATTCCTTGATAAGCTTCCCCAGTAGAGTTTCTTCTCCGGTGAATCTTATTGTTGTAACTACCTATCCCCGAGAGAGTTGATGGAAACTCCCCGCTAGATTTTCTGCATCTTCTTTTTGTCAGGATTGCTTGCTCCTGGAAGTCTTCCCTTGTTTATTCCTATTCCAGAGATGATCCCCATCAGAGTTGAGTTCTCTGTTTTATCATCTTCTTTCGCTGCTCCTGAATACATCTTCTTTGTATCCTCAACGAGTTTAGATTTATGGTTTAATATCCTCGATGATTTATTTTCATCACTCTCTGGTTGTTCCCAAGCTTGAGTTCTCCAGTAGGCTTTTCCCTTCTTGTCGAGATGTTTGCCGAGTGTTTGCTCGTGATTCTTGGACTTGTTTGTGTTAGATATGTTTGTTTGTCAGCATTAATCATACACAAATCATGCATATAAATGCATAATCATAGCATTCAGATATTCATGATTGCATTCTTTGCCATATATCTTTGCTTGTCATCTCCTGCTATTGGTGAAATATTCTTCCCCAAGCAGTTATTTATGTCTGATCTCTCCATATAGAGTCAGCCCCATAAGCAGAAAGTGCCTATCTTTTCTTCTTTCTTCCCCACTGAGTTACGTCCTCGTGGATGATTATTATTTGAGTTTCCTCCCCAGTTGTGTATCGGGATGGAATTACTCCCCTGAGTTATATCCTCACCGGGTTGAGTCTTGTTTAATTGTGTCTTTCTAGTTTGTTCCTAGATTGATTTCCTTTCTTGTTATCCCCTGCAGTTCCTTGTGGTTCGGTTGTTCAATTGCTCAGTAACCAGTAATTGTTCATCCTTTCCCTAGTGGATCTTGTGGCCTTTTACCCAGTAACCGGTAGTTGTAAGTCCTATTTCTGTGGTTTTCTACCCAGTAACCGGTAGATGTAATCCCCTCTTTGTTGGTTATCTTTACCCAGTAACTGGTATTGATATTTCTTCATTTTTGAGTATACCACCCAGTAACCGGTGATATATCTCTTGGATAATTTCTTTTGTTAAGCAATTTATCCCTAGCGAGTCATCTTTCATTTACCCTTGTTTAGTAATGATTATTTCTCCTTTTGATCGGTCATCACTTTATACCCAGTAACCGGTATCCCGACATCCTTTCTTTGCGGTCGATTTATCCTTTATTAACCCAGTAACTGGTTGTGGATAATCTTCCATGCGAGTATGTTATCTACGTTTTTACCCATATAACGGTAGTAGATAATATATCACATACGCTCTTCAGTCGAAGTCTTTTCTTCCTTAGTCAAGTAAGATTCGTATTTCCTTGTGGAATCGAATGTCCATCCTATAAGTCGAGTTTGCTTTTTCAGCCCTCCTTTCGGATGATGAGTGTCTTGGATATGTTCCCAATTCACGCCTGGTTGGTCACCTATTATATACCCAGTAATCGGTATCCCTGGTGTTCCTTCCTTCTACTCCCTATCATGACTTTTTGTCCCCTGTGGAGTCAGATTTTCCTGAGTTGAGAAGTGCCTTTTGGGTCCTCCCCAGATGTTTCGGATGATTGATATCTTTCACCCTTATACCGGTCTTAGATATTCTTTCTCCCTGAGTGTGTTGTTCTCTCACCCAGTAACCGGTGTTTTGATAACATGGCTCGCTTTGAGTATATTACCCAGTAACCGGTAATATCTCGTTGTTTCTTTCTCAGTTGAGTCCTATGTGGACAACCTCCTCTGAGTCCGGATTTTTATCCGATGTGTCCATTGTGGATAGTTTTGCTGTATTGGCATTTTCCCCAATACATGTATCTTTGCGTCAGCTCGAGTCTTTCCATTGATTTATTTTCATGGAATCCCTTCATGTCTCCCAGCAAGTTTTCAAGTCGTGACCTGCTCATGCACTTTTACCTTAATTTCCCCCCAAAGTCTCTATTTCCCTAGTGAGTGTGTTACTCCTATGGATTTTCAGTTTCTCACGATTTCTTTTCCTTTGTGGCAACTATTCACCATGAAGATTTTATTTTTTGCATGTATACATTTGCATCATGAGGTCTCTTAGGGACCAAAATTCGTCTCTTTGTTATTATTTAAGCTCATTCTATCTCGTCGAGACGAAGATTTTAACCTTCATATCTCCGGCTAGAACGACCTTAAATAGGGGCATCTGTAAGACCCTAATTTTGACCCTAAGATCCCTCATGGCATCATGTTATTGCACAAGTACATTGCCTCAAGGATCATAGCATGTTTGGCTCCTTAACCCTAGGGTTGGGACTTGTTTGAATGTTTTGAGACCACCAAGCATGCTTGTATTGTATATTATTGCTTTTCTTATTTGATTACTAACCAAAAGCATAAATATATGTCACTAACTCTTTTTGTTTTGAAGCTCAAGTGATCATGTGCTCCAATGCTCCTAGGAGCCTCCTAAGCCCAATGAAATGGCTAGATGAAGATGAGAAAAAGCATGACAATGGTCCATAAAGCTCCTAATCATCATACATGCCTCCCAAGTATCTCAATTTTCCAATTTGATCAAGATAACCCAAAAGGCTTAAAGATTGTTTCCCAAGGAAACCCTAATTTCACTGTGCCTTGCCCATGAAGCAACCTCAACTTATGATCAAATTTAATCAAGGTAAGTTATTTCATTCATCATTTTATTCATTTGTGATCATATTTGAGGCCCCTCAATCATTTATTCATCAAGATTGGAAGTTTGGCTTTGAAAAAGTTGACCAGTCAAGTCATCTAACTAAGCTGAGCACCATTGAGATATAACTTTTGATGTGTTTGTCAAATGAATATGACCCCAGAAAAAAAATATTCCTAAGAACCATATGAACAACTTTCAAGTTCATCAAAAATCCATTTTAAACTTGGAAGGTCATCATTCTTTTCAAAACATTATAGGTCATTTTGACTGAAACCCTAATTTTGGGTCAACTTACCAAGGGCATAACTTCCTTAATTTTTTATGATTTTGAGGTGAGACCAAATTAGTTGGAAATATTGAGATGTCTAATTCAAATGTTAGGTTGGACCAAATTTCATAATCCTAAAATAAATACATGTGATAATGCAAAACATTATAGGGCATATTGGACCTAATTCATTGAATTTGAAAAGGTACCCAACTTCGAATGCCCATAACTTTGTCATAGAAAATCCAAATGATGCAAACTTTGAGTCTAGATTTACTATCTTGAAAGTATCCATAATGTTAATGTTGGAGATATTTCCATTTGAATCTTTTATCATGAGGACAAAGGGGTTTGATTAAGCTTGTTTTTGGTGAACTTTTTTAAAATGACTTGAATATGTTTTGTACTTGAATTTTCACAGCCAGTTTTCATCAATTTGCACATGCCAAATGAATTTTTGCACAACATGACTTTTGGATTCACCATTTGTTAGTTTCGAATTCATTTCCATTTATGTGCATTTTGGTAGTTTATGATGAAACTTGAATATGCAAGCTTGTTCAGTCCAATGCACACGACCATTTGCCCTTCACTTGATCTCAGCAAGCTTTTGCATTCATTATTGGGCCTTCCACACGCTTGCACAGGCCCATGCATCTAAATTCAAATTTCCATATACATGAAAGAAGCATGGGATTCAACCACATTTAGTTATAAATAGAGGCGCCATGAGCTTCATTCATCTACCTTTTGGAGATCCCAAGTGCTGCAGAAGTAAAACCAAACCCTCACCAAAGGAATTATTCAAAAATTGTTCTTACTTTCGAGCTTAAAATTCAGCATCATTAGCTGAGTTTTAAAGCCTAATTCCTTAGCCTTTCACTTCCACTACATCCATAGATCAAAGAGGAGAAAGGAACGTGGAGGATTCGTGGCCAAAAGTTCTTCAATTCAAAGGTTTATTCTTAAACTTTTTGGATCTAGAACTCTTAATTCAATGTAGAATTCTTGTGTTTCTGCGGTTTTCTGAAGTCCTCACACTTGAGGCAAGCTTGTGATGCTTTCAATTTTCCAATTCATGAACTTTCAGTTTGAACACCATGATTTTCTCCTTCACATTTCTCTCAATATAGGAAGAGTGAGGGAGATCCATTGGTACAATGATGATCTCCATCACACGAGCTTCATTTCCATGACCTTGTTTTTAATTTTCATTAAGATTTTATTTCCTGCAACTGGTGGCCGGAATTTGTTGTCTGGCCGGAGAAGATGGTGGTTTCCACCACCTCCACCACGTGTGCACACTTGGACCATTGGATCACCTTGCCACGATCTAATCCCACACGTTCATTTTAATACTTCATTTAATACCTTATGTAACGCATTTGACTCAAGCCCAGCGTGTGCCCTCAGATCTGAACCATCCATAAGCGCCACGTCAATTAATGAATGCATCATGTGGCTGCGCTTTTTTTCATTTATTCCATTTTATTTTTATTTTTTGTTAATTCATTTGATTTTCAAAAATTCATTAAAAATTCATTTGAAGTCATAAAAATATGAGACCAACTCCAAAATATTTCTTGAAAAACCTATTTCATATTTTGACTTTTAATTATTTTTGTGACTTCATTTGATATTTTTTGTGAATTATTTGGTTTTTAATGGTTTTAATTCATTTTAAAATACTTTCTGACTTTTAAAAAATCCAAAAATATTTTCATAGCATTTATGGATCATGATAAGTCAATGAAAAATAGTCTCAACAATTTCTTGATTGTTTTAAGATTATTTGAGATTTTAATTCATACTATGCTATTTTTAATTGTTTTTAATTTCTTTTAATTGCTTTCGGATTTCAAAAATTGTTTAGAAAATTAGTCAAAACTTGTTTGACTATGTTGAACCTATAAGAATTTAATTGGACTCATTGAAGTTATTTTGAATTGAATTTGAGGTTTGACCTTATTTGTTTATTTTTTATTTGCATTTTATTTTAATTCAAAAAATACCAAAAAATATGGTTGACCTCTTGACTTGCTATCTTCATTTCTCTTCTGTTTGGTGTTGGTTGATGTTGATTTGATTCACATTTGATCAATTGGATTTGGTTGTGGTCTTCTTTTTCCCTCCCTTTCATCTTCATCCCTTTCTTTCCATCAATGGCTAATGAGTTAAAGTCTTGAAGTTGGTCTTGACAAATGAGAAGTTTAACCTTCTTTGATCCAAACCAAACTCAACTTGATCCATGATCAAGTGAGTTGTTTTATGTCCAAGATAGGTTGGTTCTTGGTCAAGCAAATAACTAAAATTCAATACAAGGCCCTTCCCCCTTTTTTTGGCATGGCAAGTTTATGGAGCTTGGCTTACTAGTCATGATCTCTAACTTGTTTTCTTTGCCTATATTTTTATTGACCGGCCTCAGATAGGTGTGACTACTACATTAGTCCACTTACGATTGCTTAACATAGCGCTACATTGTCTTATGGCAGGCTAACATAACTCTACTAATTACTAACTTTAATTTGAGCTTTTAATTTCTTGTCATTTACTCTTAATGTCATTTATTTCTTGCTCATTAATCATATTAATTTTCATCTTTGCTCACTCGAGCATATATTTTATGTTTATGTCATTTTTCTTTTGCTCCTTTGAGCCCATAATTATATATAAATATATTTTTATTATGTGTGGCTTTGTGATTGTTTTGTGTGAACCAAATGCAAAAGGAGACAGGACTTAGAATTAGGACTTACCTATGCTTAAAGGAGTTCAAGAGCAACTAGGCCTCACGCCTTTAGAATGCAAAACTTGTTGAAGATAAACTAGGCCTCATGCCTTTAGAATGCTAAAATTCAAAGTTGATCTCAAAGGACTTCTCCTCCAACTTATTCTTTGTCCATTCCCTTTATTGTGTTGTGAACTTTTTGATGTTTGCTTTTGTGTGATAGGGATCCCACCTTGAGATTGTGAAAAGAGGACCATTCTCATGAGTAGCCAAGTTAAGAGCCAAGCCAAGTGGAGATCCTAGGAGCTTGAATTCAAATTGTTTGGTTGCTTGTTTGTGTGCTAAGTCTAAAGGAAAAGAGCATCTTGAGTCATCTCTATGACTCCAAGAAAAGGAACTCCAAGGGTTTTATCTTTCCCCTCTTATCTTTGAATGCTTTAGGAATAACCCTTCTCTTCTTCTCCCCATTCTAACCAAGCCAAAAATCATTTTCAAAACTTTGACTTTATTTCGAATTAGAAACCTAGGCCTTAAGCCTTTGACTTTTCAAAACTTCTTTTCATAAATACTCATTGTAAATGAACTTTAATCCAACTTTGACTTCATTTTTTGTAAATAAATTTAACTTGTAAATATAACCCACTTCAAGTTGTTTTGTGGTTCCAATGGCCACTTTGTTAAAACCTTTTCATAAACATTAGTCATAGGTTTGAGTTATCACAGTGGTTGATGTAAATCTCACCTCATTCTTAGTGGTTGGATTATAAGTCTTCCATGCTTGTTATAGGGTTAACCCCTCACTAGCATGTTGAAGCCTTCCTCACATGGTGGATTGTTGGTTTAGGTTGAGTTTTCTCCCTTTGATAACAAAAGACCTTAAGACCCTTGATCAAATCAATTCACCAATCTTTGAGATTTTTACACCGAACTACGAGGTTTTGATCCTCCTTTGTGATGGTACGTAGGCAATGGGTTCATCCATTCAAACAACAAAATTTGTAAATATAATCTATTCTCTTCTCATCCCTCCAATCTTTTTGCACAAATCTTTTCTCAAATACCAACCTACAACACATATTTGCAAAAAGGATTCCCTTAGAGTACTAAGGATGTTTTGGGTGCGTAAAACCTTCCCATTTCATAACCAACCCCCTTACCTAGATCTCTGACATTTTTATTAGTTTTTGATTTGAAAAACTTCTTACTTGGCTTTTGTTCGCTTTTTAGCCTTTCCTTTGGACAAATAAAAGTGTGGTGGCAACTCGAATTGTATGTTGACTTTTGGTTTAGTCAATAAACCTAAAGGTAACGAAAACCCCGCTACACATATCAAGGATAAACCAACTGAACAGGAAGTAGGAATTACATCTATCGAATACTGGATAGAATACCAACAAAGAGAAACTCCGTCACTGGTTAGGATAAACATATCAAGGATAGACTCTGTTGAGGGAAAGTAGGATTTACAATTATTGGTTACTAGGTAGAAAACCACAAAGAGAAGGAAACCTATCATCGGTTAGGATGAACATATCAAGGATTAACTCTCTGGGGAACAAAATAGGGATTACAACTACCTTTTTACTGGGTAGAATACCACATGACGAGAGTATCCGCCATCGGTTAGGATGAACATATCAAAGAAAAACTCAAACAGGGGAAGAAAGATATCTATCACCGGTTAGGATGAATATATCAAGGATATACTTTCGGAAAAAATGAATCCACTGGGAACTCTACTGATGGGGAAAACATGGGTACTTTTGCCGGTTATTGAGTAAGAAGTAACGAACTGCAAACTAAGAATAATACCACAAGTTACTGGGTAATAAACTCTTAGGGGACCCAAAGCATCTATCTAGGTAAGAGCTAGAAAGAAACGGTCAATCAAAACTCAACCCAATGAGGATATAACTCAAGGGGAGTGATTCCATCCAAATAATCAACTGGGAAGGAAACTAAAACAATACTCATCCATGAGGAAATAATTCAGTGGGGAAAAGGAGAAAGGTTAAAGTCTTTCTGCTTAAGGGGATGATACTCTAAAATTGAAGAAGTGCAGACGCCAGATTTCTATGGGATAAAGTACCGCCATAACAGAGAATAAGAATCTCAAACAATGAATCAGTAAATATGATAATGCAATTATGAAATCATGAGTGTATATGTATATGTACATGTATATATGATGATTATGCTGACAAAACGATCGCAAAAGATACAAAGGTGTCGCGAAATTTGAATCATCGGTACAATCCTCGGTCAATCCACAAAATGAGGAGACAAAAGCTGGAGAAAAGAGAGATCAACATCCCACAGGCTCAACCCTAACCGGGGAAGGAGGGGATCTGCTGAGGAAAGGAAACGTTATCGAATCTGCGGGGAATTTTAAGTCAATACCATATTAAATAGGGAGACAATCGTACAGAGGATAAACGCAAATAGCTGCTCAAAAGCCAGGAGGAAACTTTGACTGGGAGTGAGTCGGATGGCAACTGGTGAGGAAAACAAAGTTATACTGCCATCACGCAAACTACTGAGGAAACCCTCCTCACTCTGCTGGAGATCAAAACTAGCTGGGTAATCACCGATTCTGTCGGGAACTTATGCACAAACCTCGTTGGGGACAAACACTCCGTAGGGGAACTGAATTGACCAACTCAGCTGGGGATAACCGAGGGTTAACTGCTCGGGAACCATTAATGCTTCACACTTAGGACTTGCCATTTTTCGAAATGCTGTTGATATTGCTTTTAAAATTGCTTTAAAATCCTTGCTTTTATATGTTTTAATAAAAAATGACTTTGATTTAAAATTTTAATTTCAAAGATGATCATAAAATTTAAACTATCTGGCTGAAACAAATAAGAGTAGAAATAATTGGATAAAAACTCAACTTTATTTAATAGAATGGTAGTCTGTAAATGACAAGACTCCATAGATCTTTACAAAGTTGAAAATGGTAATTTACATGGAAAAGGGTTACATTGAATACAATTGACCACTAATCCTTCTACCAACTCTTGATGTCCACTGTGCTTTTGGCCGCTATTGGGGGCGATGACTTGATGTCAACCCTTGTGCTTAACAAAGTTTTTCCAAAACTGGAAGATCAGCAGAATGCATTTACTTGCCAAAATCCCTAATTTTTGCATAAGTTTCCCCAAGGTGGGGTACTCAACTTATCGGGAAAAATTCTTTCTATTTTATGTCTATAACTTTTGCCTGGATCGCCCTTTCGGGTTTTCAATCCACCAAGACGCTCATTTTTGCCTAAGTCGCCCTTTCGGGTTTTCAACTTAGCGAGTTGTTCTTTTTATTTTTAGGCGAAGTATTTCTTGACTGCATCTGCATTCATAGGACGAGTGAACTCTTCACCATCCATAGTTGTAAGAATCAAAGCACCACCTAAAAAGGCTCTCTTAACAACATATGGGCCTTCATAATTAGGAGTCCATTTGCCTATAGAATCTGGTTTGAAAGATAAAATCTTCTTGAGCATAAGGTCACCTTCACTGAATACCCGAGGTTTGACCTTCTTATCAAAATCTGTCTTCATCCTTTGTTGATATAACTGACCATGGCACATGGCAGTCAATCTCTTCTCCTCAATCAAATTTAACTGATCATACCTGGTTTGACATCATTCAGCCTCAGTCAACTTGGCTTCCATGAGCACACGCAATGAAGGAATCTCAACCTCTACAGGGAGCACTACTTCCATACCATATACAAGAGAGAAAGGGGTTGCCCCTGTTGAAGTGCGGATGGATGTATGATACCCATGCAAAGAAAATGGGAGCATCTCATGCCAATCCTTATATGTCACAACCATCTTCTGAATAATCTTCTTGATGTTCTTATTTGCAGCTTCAACAACCCCATTCATCTTGGGTCTGTATGGAGAAGAATTATGATGTGCAATCTTGAAGTCTTTACAAAGAGCTTCCACCATATTATAATTCAAGTTCGATCCATTATCAGTAATGATCTTACTTGGCACACCATAATGGCATATAATCTGATTCTTGATAAACCTTACAACAACTTGTTTGGTTACATTCGCATACGATGCTGCTTCAACCCATTTTGTGAAGTAGTCAATTGCCACCAAAATGAAATGATGCCCATTCAAAGCTTTAGGCTTAATCATGCCAATTGTAGCGGTGTATTCGTCGCTTTATGATTTATTGATTAAATCAAAAGAAAAGCATACAAAGAATCAAGTCGCCACCGCACTTTTATTTATCCAAAGGAATGGCTAAAAAGCAAACAAAAGCCTAAGAAGTTTTACACATAGAAAACTAATGAAAAGATCAGAGAATCTGGGTAAGGGGTTAATTACGCAATGGGAAGGTGTTAGGCACCCAAAACGTCCTAGGTACTCCTAGGGAGCCCTTTTCACACTTGTTGTATAAAAAGTTTATTTGTTTATGACATATTGTGCAAACATGATTGGGAAGATGAGAAAAGAATATACAAGTTATTATTTTTGTGTTTGAACGGATGAACCCGTTGCCTACGTACCTTCCATGAAAGGTAAGGATCAAAACGCCGTAGTTCGGCTAAAAGATTTCCAAAATATGAATGGGTTCATTTTAAAACAAGAGCACTAAGGCTTTTCATTATCAACGGGAGAAAACTCAACCAAGACCAACAATCCACCATGCGAGGATGGCTTCAACATACTAGTGAGGGGTTAACCCTATAATAAGTATGGAAGACTTACAATCAACTCACTAAGGATGTGTTGAGATTTACATCAACCACTATGAGAATTGAAACCTATGGCTAATGTATGAAAACATATCAACCATGGACAAAGCCACAAAACAATTGAATGAGTGAAGTTAATTGATTATGAGTATTCACAAAAGGATGGTCAACGTATGATTAGTATTCAATTCAGAAAGAAGTGTTATGAAAATGAAGTTTGAAAAGTCAAGGACTTAAGGTCCAGGTTTCTAATTTGAGAAGACATGAAAAATGTTTGCACACTATGTCAAAGTTTTTGAATTAGCATGTGAAAAGGGAGTTTTGGAAACACACACAAAAATGGGAGGGTGAGGAAGTAAAACTTCTTAGGTGTTCACCTCTTGAAATCATATAGAAGATGATTCAAGTGTGTCCTTTGGAATAGGCAACAAAGCAAGTAAGCAAATAAAAGACAAGGTGATACCGGATTCCAATCAATGGACTTACACCAATCTCACAAACAAAGGTGGATACCGAATACCAATCAATGGATTTACACCAATCTCCTAAAACAAAACAATGATACCGGATGCCAATAAATGGACTTATACCAATCTCACAAAACAAAACAATGATACCGGATGCCAATAAATGGACTTATACCAATCTCACAAACAAAGGTGGATACCGGATACCAATCAATGGATTTACACCAATCTCCTAAAACAAAACAATGATACCGGATGCCAATCAATGGGCTTATACCAATCTCACAAAGCAAAAACAAAACATGGATATCAGATGCCAATTTATCTGGGCTTATACCAATCTCCAAAGGATGATCATAGGAATACAAATGCCAACAACATGGACTTACAATTGCATCCTCACATACCACAAACAAACAAAAGCATTAAGCAAAGAGGACATGAGTGGCCAATGAAATGGTGTTACACTCAATCCCTTCCCAATCATAGGAACAAAGGCCAATGAATGGACTTACAGTTGATTCCTCAATGGACAAACAAAGATGTGTCACAAAGATATGAAATGATGATAAATGCACAAAGCACACAAGCAAACATGTACAGATGAACCAATAAGCAATCAATGATTCAGTTAGCACACACTATGTACAAGCAATTAGGCTCAAGCAAGGGTTAGACTTTAAAGTCAACTGGAATGGGGTAAATGGTGCTCTTAACCTTAACATTGAGAGTTAAGGTGAAGCATATGAGATAGAGATGAGGGGTATGCCTCATAGCTTCTATCCCTGGTCAAGGAGAGCTTTGAATATCAGAAGGTGTGGGAGTTCAGAAAGTTGGAACTCTCTCCACAAGTTAATGCCTCTATAGATCTGAATGTTTATGAGTACGCATGAATATGCGTGATTTATGATTGATGAATGCTGACAAAACAGACATATCTAACACAAACAAGTCCAAGAATCAAACGCCCGGTACTACACTTCCAGAGGAAGAACCAACTGGAAAGCCAATCTGCTGGAGATCCACATGCTAAAAAGCAAAGATCTGAGGGGAGGTAAAAAATCAAAGAATATCACAAAATCTCTGAGTGATGGATCTACAATCAACCCAACCAGGTCACAACAGGCAACAAATGCCACCAAGGCAAATCTGTTGGGGAATGGGAGAAATCCCGAGATATCTGCAGGGGATCCTCAGTATCAAAAGTTCACTGCACAAGCGAGAACTACTATGAAAGCAAATCCACACCACTCCACTAGGGAACAACCCACAAAGGGAGAACAGATCATCCATGTAGAATCTACTGCACAAGCAACTCTACCTGGGGAGAACACAAATAGCCACTCCATCGGGAATACACCCACTGAAGGAAAAACAGATCACACAAGTAGATTCTGCAACAAGCCACACTACTGAGGATCAAGAGCAATCAGGGAATCAACCCAATCTCTGGATGCTAGACCACCAACTAACCCTACTGGGGAAACAAAGATTTCAAGAAGAAGAAACTGCCATAAAAACAACTTTGTCGAGGATACCAGCTCTGGCGGAGACTCTGAGAGTATCATCACAAATGCAATCCTGACTTTATTGGGGATACCAACTCTTTTGGGGATTTTGCATAAATACAATCCACCAAACCACAAATCTACTGACGGCTAGGGAATCCACTGAGGGACCCACTGGGGATATGGAGGAGAGCTGGGGATCAACCACCAAATAATGACTCTTCTGAACACAAATGAACAACTGCTGAGGAGGAAAATAATCACTTCTCTACTGAAAGCTAAACGCTCTGATGGGGAGATAGCAACAACTCCGCCAGCGACAAAACTGAGGAAAGTGGTAAAGTACCGGGATATCAATCCACCAACCACTGAATCTTCAAAAAGAAAGCAACCATGCTGAGGAGAGAAACAACAACTCCACTGGCGACTGCACTGGAGAGAGACGGGGTACCAGGGTTTCAAACCACCAACCACCGAATCTACCAAAAGGAAAACACCCATGCTGGGAGAGAATACTGCTGGAGAAGAAAACGAAGTCTTCAACAAGCACTCTGCTTGGGGAACAACCCACAACAACAACTCTGCTTGGGGAACAACCCCAACAACAAAGCAGGATAAAGAGGATACAACCAAGCCAGGAATATGAACAAATGTCTTACCTGTTGGAAATCATGCCACCCTTGGGAGAGCACTGAGAAATTCTTAAGTATCCTTTCATCATTGTGAATGTTCACTTTGTTTAAAACAACAAATTTGAAAAATTTATTTGTTTAAAACAATGACATTTTATCAATTAAAACATGCAAACATTTGTTGAATTGAAACAAGTAAGAGTGCAAATAATTGGATAAAAAGCTCAAATTGATTTGATGGAATGGTAGCCTGCAAATGGCAAGACTCCATAGATCTGTACAAATTTGAAATCAGTGATATATATTGGAAGAGGGCTACATTGAACATAATGATCCTTTCTCTACCAATTTGAATCTCGATGTATTCGAAGCTTCAGTCGACGACGAATCGAGAACCTCTGACGAAAAGACGGCTGCGGACAGAAAGTCTTGTCAGGATGCAGTTACTTGCCAAATCCCTAATTTTTGCCTAGATTGCCCCAGGGTGAGGTACTCAATCTAGCGGGATGCAAATATTCTTTTTTTTTCAAGTCTCTAATTTTTGCCTGGATCACCCTTGCGGGTTCTCCACCGAGACGCTCATTTTTGCCTAAGCCGCCCTTTCGGGTTTTCAACTTAGCGAGCTATTCTGTTTTTCATTTGCATATACTTTTTTTTAGGCAAAGTATTTCTTGACTGCATCTGAATTCACAAGACGAGTGAAATCCTCCCCATCCATTGTTGTAAGCATCAATGCACCGCCTGAAAAGGCTCTCTTAACAACGTACGGACCCTCGTAGTTTGGAGTCCACTTGCCCCTGGAATCGGGCGCGAAAGACAAGACTTTCTTGAGCACAAGGTCTCCTTCTCGGAACACACGAGGCTTGACCTTCTTATCGAATGCTTTCTTCATTCTCTGCTGATATAACTGACCATGACATATGGCAGTCAATCGCTTCTCTTCAATCAAATTCAGTTGGTCATAACGACTCTGAATCCATTCAGCATCAGTCTACTAGGGGTTTGAGGGTATCATTTTTCCTCTTATTTTCTTTCTTTTATTTGAATTTTTTTTTTGATTTTTGACTTTTCATTTTGTTTTTCACCCTCTCTCTTTTTTTTATTACATTTGTAATGTCCCAGTTTGACTGTTTTGCTGATTTTCAAGATACAGCTGAATGAGCTTCTTTTCATGCTCAAGAAGACGGGTAAGCTCATCAGGAATCCCCTTCAACATCATCTTCCTCTGCCTCAAATACAAGGAATTCAAGATTGGGAGATGGCGTTGGATCATTATGTTCAATGGGTTTAGAAATCCCTGCATAATGATTTTGGTTAATAAAAACTTCAGAATTTAAACAAGCAAATCATTATGCAGATGAAAAGATTGCTTTTATTCTTGTTTTTATGGGTTTTTTGTGATCACTGATTTCATGCAAAAAGCAAAAAGTGAAAACAAATGGAAAAACAAATGTTTAACAATGCATTAATTGAATGAAAATATCATTGTATAAATGCTGCCAACAATGTCATCACTTCTCCTTTTGGCATGGGAGAAGGATTTTAAACAAAGTGAACCATTACTCTGATCTATGGATGACTGTAGGAACATCTACAGCGACCCAATTGTGGCAGACACCACCAGGTATGATGAAGTTGCTCAGATCTTCTGCATCCTCTTCCAAGATAGCAGCAGCTTCCTCAGGTTGATCAGCATGGATGAATCCTCCACTCTTGAACAGCCCATGCTCGTTGAATGCCCCAGAAGAATAGCCAATGCCAGCCCGGGATCTATTGTCTTCAAGCTCAATCATCTTCCCCAAACCAGCAACTGCACCACATTCAATGGCCAGTTTCGCATCACGGTAGGAAGTGAATGAAGGAGACTTCTTCTCAATCGGCTCGGCAATAGATAAAGCTTGGAAAGGAGTTCCAACTTCATCCTCAGCATCAATATATGAGAAAGAAGACAAATGGCCAACCAGGAATAAACCCATCAAAAGCACTCTGTCTGGCAAATTCCTCCATGAGTTCACAATTCTCTTGCTCAAGATGATCCATCAATCTCGAAGAATCGGCTCTGGTGTAGTACCGGCGAGGTGCGTCTTCAAAATAAATGAAGAGCACGGGGATTAGACCACAGGACCAAAGGCTGAGAACAACACCCACTTATGCAAATGATGCATGAAGTGTTTGTGCATATGCTTTGTTTTTATTTCAAAGGAACTCGAGGGTTTTATTTGCAAACTTTGAAATATTAATCATTTTATCGCATATGGAAATTATTTCATTGAATAATTCTTTGTCTTTCCATATCTGAAATTTTTTTGCAAAGAAACCCCTTAAGTTCTTTGAAAAAAAATTCTCATTTTTTGATGATATGGATGCAGATGAATGCATGAATGCATGAATGCAACAATCACACTCAAGGATCAAGCAAGTCACACCAGACAAAGGTCATGGGAAAGCTCATTGTATCCTTAATATCAATCATCCATTTTGGTGGATTGTGGTTTTCACCTTATCGACACCCAAGTTCCATTGATATTAACGGTACATGAACCGGCTCAATCATCCTTAATATCAATCATCCATTTTGGTGGATTATGGTTTGCACCTTATCGACACCTAAGTTCCATTGATATTAAGGATGTCTGAACGACTCAACCACGAATCACGGGTTTGTTGAGAGTCACAAGCATGGAGTCTCGGTTAAGAACCACCCAAAGGGAGTGTACTAGGGTTTAAACCTGCCGAACATGTTCTACAAGAGGTTCCCATAATCATCGTCCCATCTTTCGGATATTATCGGAGAAACGAATACTCGTATTCCAAAAATATTCTCAAGAGAGACTCTTATGAGTGTAGTATCGCGTAATAATCGCATCAGATCTGACATCTGAACGACCTCCGCACTACGTCCTAAAAATAGGCCAAGATGGGTTTGGTAAACTACGGTCCTTGGCTTCTAAGGCACATGATTGAAAGAATAATGCCTAACCACAAATAACTTGTGTGACATTATTAATCCAACATGACCTCCACCAAGTGAATGGACTCGCAAGTCAACTTGTTAAGGAATACTCCACACAAGTCGACGAGACTATGCCATTCTCCTATCCTAGAGTGCACTCGAGTTCGGGTATAGAACTCATCTCACAGAGATCACCAAAGCAAACAGCAATTGTATATCAAGCAATTCAAACATTACAATCAATACAGTTATCCCAAATTATACAAAAATATATCAAATAACACATAAACAAATATCATACAACAAGGGTGAAAAGTAGGCAAAACCACCAAGGAAGGTCTAATGCTGTCCCCAGCAGAGTCGCCACTTTTCTGTAGCGGTGTATTCGTCGCTTTATGATTTATTGATTAAATCAAAAGCAAAGCATACAAAGAATCGAGTCGCCGCCGCACTTTTATTTATCCAAAGGAATGGCTAAAAAGCGAACAAAAGCCTAAGAAGTTTTACACATAGAAAACTAATGAAAAGATAAGAGAATCTGGGTAAGGGGTTAATTACGCAATGGGAAGGTGTTAGGCACCCAAAACGTCCTAGGTACTCCTAGGGAGCCCTTTTCACACTTGTTGTATAAAAAGTTTATTTGTTTATGACATATTGTGCAAACATGATTGGGAAGATGAGAAAATAATATACAAGTTATTATTTTTGTGTTTGAACGGATGAACCGTTGCCTACGTAACTTCCATGAAAGGTAAGGATCAAAACGCCGTAGTTCGGCTAAAAGATTTCCAAAATATGAATGGGTACATTTTAAAACAAGAGCACTAAGGCTTTTCATTATCAACGGGAGAAAACTCAACCAAGACCAACAATCCACCATGCGAGGATGGCTTCAACATACTAGTGAGGGGTTAACCCTATAATAAGTATGGAAGACTTACAATCAACTCACTAAGGATGTGGTGAGATTTACATCAACCACTATGAGAATTGAAACCTATGGCTAATGTATGAAAACATATCAACAATGGACAAAGCCACAAAACAATTGAATGAGTGAAGTTAATTGATTATGAGTATTCACAAAAGGATGGTCAAAGTATGATTAGTATTTAATTCAGAAAGAAGTGTTATGAAAATGAAGTTTGAAAAGTCAAGGACTTAAGGTCCAGGTTTCTAATTTGAGAAGACATGAAAAATGTTTGCACACTATGTCAAAGTTTTTGAATTAGCATGTGAAAAGGGAGTTTTGGAAACACACACAAAAATGGGAGGGTGAGGAAGTAAAACTTCTTAGGTGTTCACCTCTTGAAATCATATAGAAGATGATTCAAGTGTGTCCTTTGGAATAGGCAACAAAGCAAGTAAGCAAATAAAAGACAAGGTGATACCGGATTCCAATCAATGGACTTACACCAATCTCACAAACAAAGGTGGATACCGAATACCAATCAATGGATTTACACCAATCTCCTAAAACAAAACAATGATACCGGATGCCAATAAATGGACTTATACCAATCTCACAAAACAAAACAATGATACCGGATGCCAATAAATGGACTTATACCAATCTCACAAACAAAGGTGGATACCGGATACCAATCAATGGATTTACACCAATCTCCTAAAACAAAACAATGATACCGGATGCCAATCAATGGGCTTATACCAATCTCACAAAGCAAAAACAAAACATGGATATCAGATGCCAATTTATCTGGGCTTATACCAATCTCCAAAGGATGATCATAGGAATACAAATGCCAACAACATGGACTTACAATTGCATCCTCACATACCACAAACAAACAAAAGCATTAAGCAAAGAGGACATGAGTGGCCAATGAAATGGTGTTACACTCAATCCCTTCCCAATCATAGGAACAAAGGCCAATGAATGGACTTACAGTTGATTCCTCAATGGACAAACAAAGATGTGTCACAAAGATATGAAATGATGATAAATGCACAAAGCACACAAGCAAACATGTACAGATGAACCAATAAGCAATCAATGATTCAGTTAGCACACACTATGTACAAGCAATTAGGCTCAAGCAAGGGTTAGACTTTAAAGTCAACTGGAATGGGGTAAATGGTGCTCTTAACCTTAACATTGAGAGTTAAGGTGAAGCATATGAGATAGAGATGAGGGGTATGCCTCATAGCTTCTATCCCTGGTCAAGGAGAGCTTTGAATATCAGAAGGTGTGGGAGTTCAGAAAGTTGGAACTCTCTCCACAAGTTAATGCCTCTATAGATCTTGGGTTAAGATCCACAATGTATCCACATGTAATGTGAGCAAGGGATGACACACAGAATAGTAGGAGATGGACTACGCATCTCTTTTATCTACCAATTGCCTTATCAAAAGGACTTTTCCTGCTTGGGGACAAAGATAAACAAACACAAGCATTGCCTCTTAAGGAGGACTTCAGACAGGTGCCTGGCCACATAACAAGCCAGGTCTTCCAGACTACATGAAGAAGGGAGGTTATACCTAAAGTGGTTAAGCAACCAAGCAAAAGTAAGTTCAAAGTGAACTTAAGCAACTAATGTACCTGTGGAAACATCAAACAAATCAGTATACTATACAGACAAACAACCAACAGTTAATGCAACAGACAACCAATATAGGCAAAGGCATAAGCCACAAGTGAATCTCAATTGAATCAACATCAACCTACAAAAAACACATTAGTAATCAAAAGCAAATATCAAATGCTCTCAAGATGAGGCATCATCAATTGTGTAACTTGCATGTGCAACCTGAAACAAAGCTTCAAAGATGAGAGGCAAACCACTAGGTCAAAGCCTAGGGTCAAAGAAGGAGAAAAAATTTAAAACAGAAGCTGAAAATTAACATGAATCAACTTCAAACACATCTTAAGACAATCCAAAAGGTCTCACATCAATATCATATACCAAAAGTATTTCACAATCAAATGAAGTTCAAAGCAATTTCAAAGCACCAATGTGACCAACCAGAATGAAAAATCTTAATAAAATCAGAAATCAATCAAATAATTCCAAGAAAATTCATGCTCATTCACAAAATCCATAGCAAGCATCACATAAAAAATTAGGACATTTGGAGATCATTTGGCATGGCAAACACATCACTCAAATTGAACATCAAAAGGTATGACACAAATTGTCAGACCAACTTAACATGATCATAAAACAGAAATGATACATGGGAAAAATGTCAAACCAAAGCCAAGACGTCCAGAAAAGTGTCTAAAATTAGCTTGCAAAATTTCACATTCATTGGATCAAAGACCAGCATTTCACAACATGATAACCAAGGCAAGGTCAAATAAGCATACATGATCACATAACCTAGCACCAAATAATATCCAGCCACGCAAAAATATGGAAATTATAATGATAAAACACTAGATGGAACAAGGAACAAACAGCAAAAAACCAGGTATTTTTTGGATCAATTTTCAATTTAATATGAATTTTTGAAGTTTGGAAAACAACATTAAAATAAAATGGACAATGCATATGGAAATTGGAGAGAAAGATTAAATGGATTTAAGTTTGAAAATATGCTGCAGGTGATACGCGTATGGTGCACAGTGATACGCGTATGGCACACATGGTGCCCAGTGATACGTGTATGGCGCACAGTGATACGCGTATGGTGCACAGTGATACGCGTATGGCGCATAGTGATACGCGTATGGCCAGTGGTGGTTTCCACCATCTTCTTCGCGAAGACGGCGGAGCTACAGTGCATGTGTTCAGAAAATTTTCCAGAATTTCGCCAAAAAATTATATCAACAGAAAGCTCTTCCAATGGAGATTACAGATCAATCAACATCTAATCCTAATTCATCAAGATCAAAGAGAAATGAGCAAAAACATTTTGACATGTCAAACTTTAATCAAGCATAATTCATTCGTTTCTCATCCATTTCACTCGAATTTTATATCAGATCAATCAGCATGAAAAGCTCTACCTAAACATGGCAATGGATTGAAGAATTAAGAGACTCGAATTTTTACCTCTTGAAGAGCAGAACAATAAAACCAGCGATTCAAGCTCCTAAAGTGTCCAGATCCACTCCTATATTGATAACTTGAAGCTTTATGACGAAATTGGAGCTTGCAATGGCTTAGATCTTGATTAATTTTCCACTTCCATCTTCATGAATTTGCTTGGAGTATGCTTGATTTCTACTCGAATTCAATGATCCAATGCTTGATTCTTCATCCACTACACTCAATAAACCAGAATATGGAAGAAAAATGCTATGCTATGTGGAGAATTTTCAAGTTTTGATTGAGAGAAAATTTTGGAGGGAAAAAGCTTCTAGATCCAAAAATGGTGAAAAAGGGATTAACCCCTCAAATTCTGTTATGATTAGAGTATTTATATGTTGTACTAATTATCTCTTAATCCAAATTAATCATGCTTAGTTGAAATTAAGTGAATTAGCAAGAGTGTGGTGCATATGCAAAATTAGGATTTTCACCCTATGCATGAAATGCATGGTGAATAGTGCACGAATTTGGATTAAATTTCACTTAAAATTTCATTTTGGAGCTATTGGCAATGATAGAATGTTCAAATAATGCACCAATTTTAAACTTTAAAAATTCCCTCCAAAAATCAAGTGAATTGGCACATGTTCATATGATGACAATTGATGAAATGCAATGTATGTTTTGGAAACTAGAGGTCAAGAGAAGAATTTAGCAAAAAGAACCACTTGAATTGGAGTTTTGGTTGAAAAGTTATGCTCATTTGAAATCCCATGCAAACTTGGCAATGATTTGATCATATCTCCTTAACCACACATGAGAAATCCTTGATCTTGGACTTTTTGGAAATGGGAGAGAAATATCTACAACTTTCATGTTCAACAAAATTTCATTTGACGCTTCTTTTGATGACGTAAGATTGAGTTGAAGTTGGTCCAAAACTTTCCATTTTTGGCAAATTTGAATTATAGATCACTTTCTATTTTTGGAAAGTTTTGACCTGACTTTATTTTCTTCAATGTTGATGTTTGAAATGTCAAATGAGACTTGTTTGAACATGAATGAAGTATTTCTAATCACTCCCCACCTCCAAAAATCACAGTTGACTTGCAGTTGACTGGCTAGGGTTTCAGTTGACCTGGCTATGCTCAGTTGAAATTCAAGCCTCTTCCACTTGGGATTTTGCTTCAAAATGATGTCATAGCTCATATGAACTCTTATGAATGATCATGGGGTCCAAATTCTTCAAAATGGCCACCATCTATTGCTCAATGACTGCCTTTGACTGCCTTGACCTGTGATAGCTTCATCTGCAAGTAACAAGGTTAGATGACATATTTTTGTACTTTTGGTTAGTAAACAAATGAAAAGCAATGACACACAAATGCAAAACATGCTTGGTGATCAAGAATCACTCTCAAAAGGATAGCCAACCCAAAAGGAAGGAAGGCAAGGTGCACAATGATCCTTGAAGCAATGATATGATATGACATGATGCCATGAGGGATCTTAGGGACAAAATTGGGGTCTTGCAGATGCCCCTATTTAAGGTCATTCTAGCCAGAGAAGTGAAGTTTAGAAATCTTCATCTCGACGCGGTAGAATGGGCTTAAATAACAGTAATGAGACAAATTTTGGTCCCTAAGAGACATCATGATGCAGATGTATGCATGCAAAAGAAACAAACTCTGTGGGGAATATGGGTCCACAAAGAAGAAAAGACAATCCAACGGAGTAATACACTCACTAGGAACAGAGATGCTAACAAGACTCTCACGGGGACTCTTATTGGGGATAGAAAGAAAAAGAATGCGTGAGCAGGACACGACTCTGAATTATTGGACAAACTGACACTGCGTGAATGAGACACGACTGGACTAGAGACCTCACTGGGAAGTAAAGGACTCACACTGGGAAAAAAGAAGAATTCCAAAGGACAACACATCCACTGGAAAGACTCAAGCTGACTCAAACTATCCACAAAGGATACTTCAGATAAAAATCCGGACTCGGACCAGGAAACGATTCACAAAGAACCTCCCTGCCGGGGAAAAATTGCATATATTGGGGAAAACGCCAATACAGCAAAAGGGTAAAATCACAACGGAAACTCCACTGGAGAAGATCTAACAAAGAGACTTTCACGGGGAAGCAACAAAGAATGAGGTGTTACCGGTATAAGGGTAACAAACTCAGGAAGAATGAATATCTAAGACCGGTATAAGGGTGAGAGATATCAATCAACCAAACATCTGAGAAAAACCTGAAAAAGGTACATCAACTCAGGAAAATCTGACTCCACAGGGGACCAAGGTCATAATAGGGAGCAGAAAGGAAGGAACACCAGGGATACCGGGGTATATAATAGGTGACCGACCTAGTCGTGAATTGGTATATATGCCAAAACACTCATCATCCGAAAGGAGGGCTTGAAAAAGTAAATCGACTTACAGGATGGACATTCGACTCCACAACGGGAAAACGAATCTTGCTCAGCTGGGGACACAAACCCAAAGAGCGCATGAGATATAATATCCATTACCGCCAGAACGTGGATAGAATACTCGCATGAGATATATTATCTATTACCGTCAGAACGTAGATAATATCCTCGCATGGAAGGAAACACCAGGGATACCAAGGTATATAATAGGTGACCTACCGAAAACGTGAATTGGTATATATGCCAAAACACTCATCTTCCAAAACACAAACTTGTTAAAGGATGGAATATTCGATTCTACAAAGAATACGAATCTTACTGTACTGGGGAATATCAACAAAGGATTCCAACCAAAGAGTGAAAGAGATATATTATTCATTACCGTCAGAACGTGAATAATACACTCGAAAAGGAAGAGACACCAGAGATACCGGTTAGGGCAAATAATAGGTGACTAACCAAAAAGAGAGACAATCGATACCAAGCAACAGGGTAAACGAAAGATAACTCACAAGGGATAAATTGCAGGCATCCGGCAATTATCCAACAAACAACAAATATTCGACTCCACAAAGGGAAATAACGAATCTTACTCGACCGGGGAAACACAACAGGCTTCGACTGAAGAGTGCATGAGATATATTATCCATTACCGTCAGAACGTGGATAACATACTCGCATGGAAGATTATCCACAACCGGTTACTGGGTTAACAAAGGATAAATCAACCGAAAAGAAAGGCATCGGGATACCAACTAGGTATATAATGATGACCAATCAAAGGGAGCAACAATCACTACCAATCAAACGGGTAAATGAAAGAAGACTCACCGGGGATACATTGATACAAAATCAATGATCCGGGGATGAATTTCATAAACAACAATTATCCGGGCACTTACTGGAGACTTCAAAGAAGATAACATTGCAAGCATACCCAATGATCCAGAAGACTGCTGGGGATACAATTGCTAGAAACCGGCAATTATCCAGAAGCAAGGGAGGAATATCAACATTAAATACTGAATGAAGATAACCACAAAGAGTAACCAACATCGGTTAGGATGAACAACAAGGTTAACTCTGCAAAGGGGAGAAATTAGGGTTTACAACTACCGAATACGGGTAGAATACCAAACTCTTGCTGGGGATAGGGTTGCTAGCAACCGGCAACTATCCACAAGAAGCACAGACTCCGTTGGGAATAAAACCACAACAACATAGGATTTACAACTACCGAATACTGGGTAGAGGACCACAAAATCCACCATCAACCAGACTGAACCACAAAGGTTACCTCTGCTAGGGGAAAAAAGATAGGACTTACAACTATCGTATACGGGGTAGTAGCCAACAACTCTGATGAGGATAAAAAGATAGGGTTTACATCTACCGAATACGGGGTAGAAGACCACAACTCCGCGTGGGAATGAAAGAATCACAATTCCGCACGGGACACAAAATAGGGTTTATAACAAACCACCAACTGCTGAAGAGCAGAAAAACTAGGATTTACAACTACCGAATATTGGGTAGAAAACCAAAGATATTGGGTAGAAAACCAAAGACTCTTGCTGAGGAATAAAAGGTATATAACCACAAATTCCACCAAGAAGAGGGAACATAGGACTTACAACTACCGGTATAAGGGTAGAGGCCCAAAAAGATTCCGCTGGGGATAAAAGAATTAATGCCGGTTACTGGGCAATTCATTCATTTATTCCACAGGGAAGCACAGGAAACAGTTGACAAATGGTCTATTCGGGATCAATCCGAAAAGACAGACTGAATCAAGACACGTCCTAATGAGGATATAACTCAATAGGAACATCCATCCCAATATATGTGTTGGGAGGAAACGAAAGAAACCATCATCCACGAGAATATATCTCAGTGGGGAGCTGCAGAAAGAAAGACAAACACTTTCTGCTTATGGGGCTGACTCTATATGGAGAGATTAAACGCCTGACATCTGCTTGGGAAGATCTATTGGAGATCTATATCACCCATAGCAGGAGACACACAAACAAGAGATATATGGCAAAAATGCAACATGAATATCTGAATGTTTATGAGTACGCATGAATATGCGTGATTTATGTTTGATGAATGCTGACAAAACAGACATATCTAACACAAACAAGTCCAAGAATCAAACGCCCGGTACTACACTTCCAGAGGAAGAACCAACTGGAAAGCCAATCTGCTGGAGATCCACATGCTAAAAAGCAAAGATCTGAGGGGAGGTAAAAGATCAAAGAATATCACAAAATCTCTGAGTGATGGATCTACAATCAACCCAACCAGGTCACAACAGGCAACAAATGCCACCAAGGCAAATCTGTTGGGGAATGGGAGAAATCCCGAGATATCTGCAGGGGATCCTCAGTATCAAAAGTTCACTGCACAAGCGAGAACTACTATGAAAGCAAATCCACACCACTCCACTAGGGAACAACCCACAAAGGGAGAACAGATCATCCATGTAGAATCTACTGCACAAGCAACTCTACCTGGGGAGAACACAAATAGCCACTCCATCGGGAATACACCCACTGAAGGAAAAACAGATCACACAAGTAGATTCTGCAACAAGCCACACTACTGAGGATCAAGAGCAATCAGGGAATCAACCCAATCTCTGGATGCTAGACCACCAACTAACCCTACTGGGGAAACAGAGATTTCAACAAGAAGAAACTGCCATAAAAACAACTTTGTCGAGGATACCAGCTCTGGCGGAGACTCTGAGAGTATCATCACAGATGCAATCCTGACTTTATTGGGGATACCAACTCTTTTGGGGATTTTGCATAAATACAATCCACCAAACCACAAATCTACTGACGGCTAGGGAATCCACTGAGGGACCCACTGGGGATATGGAGGAGAGCTGGGGATCAACCACCAAATAATGACTCTTCTGAACACAAATGAACAACTGCTGAGGAGGAAAATAATCACTTCTCTACTGAAAGCTAAACGCTCTGATGGGGAGATAGCAACAACTCCGCCAGCGACAAAACTGAGGAAAGTGGTAAAGTACCGGGATATCAATCCACCAACCACTGAATCTTCAAAAAGAAAGCAACCATGCTGAGGAGAGAAACAACAACTCCACTGGCGACTGCACTGGAGAGAGACGGGGTACCAGGGTTTCAAACCACCAACCACCGAATCTACCAAAAGGAAAACACCCATGCTGGGAGAGAATACTGCTGGAGAAGAAAACGAAGTCTTCAACAAGCACTCTGCTTGGGGAACAACCCACAACAACAACTCTGCTTGGGGAACAACCCCAACAACAAAGCAGGATAAAGAGGATACAACCAAGCCAGGAATATGAACAAATGTCTTACCTGTTGGAAATCATGCCACCCTTGGGAGAGCACTGAGAAATTCTTAAGTATCCTTTCATCATTGTGAATGTTCACTTTGTTTAAAACAACAAATTTGAAAAATTTATTTGTTTAAAACAATGACATTTTATCAATTAAAACATGCAAACATTTGTTGAATTGAAACAAGTAAGAGTGCAAATAATTGGATAAAAAGCTCAAATTGATTTGATGGAATGGTAGCCTGCAAATGGCAAGACTCCATAGATCTGTACAAATTTGAAATCAGTGATATATATTGGAAGAGGGCTACATTGAACATAATGATCCTTTCTCTACCAATTTGAATCTCGATGTATTCGAAGCTTCAGTCGACGACGAATCGAGAACCTCTGACGAAAAGACGGCTGCGGACAGAAAGTCTTGTCAGGATGCAGTTACTTGCCAAATCCCTAATTTTTGCCTAGATTGCCCCAGGGTGAGGTACTCAATCTAGCGGGATGCAAATATTCTTTTTTTTTCAAGTCTCTAATTTTTGCCTGGATCACCCTTGCGGGTTCTCCACCGAGACACTCATTTTTGCCTAAGCCGCCCTTTCGGGTTTTCAACTTAGCGAGCTATTCTGTTTTTCATTTGCATATACTTTTTTTTAGGCAAAGTATTTCTTGACTGCATCTGAATTCACAAGACGAGTGAAATCCTCCCCATCCATTGTTGTAAGCATCAATGCACCGCCTGAAAAGGCTCTCTTAACAACGTACGGACCCTCGTAGTTTGGAGTCCACTTGCCCCTGGAATCGGGCGCGAAAGACAAGACTTTCTTGAGCACAAGGTCTCCTTCTCGGAACACACGAGGCTTGACCTTCTTATCGAATGCTTTCTTCATTCTCTGCTGATATAACTGACCATGACATATGGCAGTCAATCGCTTCTCTTCAATCAAATTCAGTTGGTCATAACGACTCTGAATCCATTCAGCATCAGTCAACTAGGGGTTTGAGGGTATCATTTTTCCTTTTATTTTCTTTCTTTTTTTTGAATTTTTTTTTTGATTTTTGACTTTTCATTTTGTTTTTCACCCTCTCTCTTTTTTTTATTACATTTGTAATGCCCCAGTTTGACTGTTTTGCTGATTTTCAAGATACAGCTGAATGAGCTTCTTTTCATGCTCAAGAAGACGGGTAAGCTCATCAGGAATCCCCTTCAACATCATCTTCCTCTGCCTCAAATACAAGGAATTCAAGATTGGGAGATGGCGTTGGATCATTATGTTCAATGGGTTTAGAAATCCCTGCATAATGATTTTGGTTAATAAAAACTTCAGAATTTAAACAAGCAAATCATTATGCAGATGAAAAGATTGCTTTTATTCTTGTTTTTATGGGTTTTTTGTGATCACTGATTTCATGCAAAAAGCAAAAAGTGAAAACAAATGGAAAAACAAATGTTTAACAATGCATTAATTGAATGAAAATATCATTGTATAAATGCTGCCAACAATGTCATCACTTCTCCTTTTGGCATGGGAGAAGGATTTTAAACAAAGTGAACCATTACTCTGATCTATGGATGACTGTAGGAACATCTACAGCGACCCAATTGTGGCAGACACCACCAGGTATGATGAAGTTGCTCAGATCTTCTGCATCCTCTTCCAAGATAGCAGCAGCTTCCTCAGGTTGATCAGCATGGATGAATCCTCCACTCTTGAACAGCCCATGCTCGTTGAATGCCCCAGAAGAATAGCCAATGCCAGCCCGGGATCTATTGTCTTCAAGCTCAATCATCTTCCCCAAACCAGCAACTGCACCATATTCAATGGCCAGTTTCGCATCACGGTAGGAAGTGAATGAAGGAGACTTCTTCTCAATCGGCTCAGCAATAGATAAAGCTTGGAAAGGAGTTCCAACTTCATCGTCAGCATCAATATATGAGAAAGAAGACAAATGGCCAACCAGGAATAAACCCATCAAAAGCACTCTGTCTGGCAAATTCCTCCATGAGTTCACAATTCTCTTGCTCAAGATGATCCATCAATCTCGAAGAATCGGCTCTGGTGTAGTACCGGCGAGGTGCGTCTTCAAAATAAATGAAGAGCACGGGGATTAGACCACAGGACCAAAGGCTGAGAACAACACCCACTTATGCAAATGATGCATGAAGTGTTTGTGCATATGCTTTGTTTTTATTTCAAAGGAACTCGAGGGTTTTATTTGCAAACTTTGAAATATTAATCATTTTATCGCATATGGAAATTATTTCATTGAATAATTCTTTGTCTTTCCATATCTGAAATTTTTTTGCAAAGAAACCCCTTAAGTTCTTTGAAAAAAAAATTCTCATTTTTTGATGATATGGATGCAGATGAATGCATGAATGCATGAATGCAACAATCACACTCAAGGATCAAGCAAGTCACACCAGACAAAGGTCATGGGAAAGCTCATTGTATCCTTAATATCAATCATCCATTTTGGTGGATTGTGGTTTTCACCTTATCGACACCCAAGTTCCATTGATATTAACGGTACATGAACCGGCTCAATCATCCTTAATATCAATCATCCATTTTGGTGGATTATGGTTTGCACCTTATCGACACCTAAGTTCCATTGATATTAAGGATGTCTGAACGACTCAACCACGAATCACGGGTTTGTTGAGAGTCACAAGCATGGAGTCTCGGTTAAGAACCACCCAAAGGGAGTGTACTAGGGTTTAAACCTGCCGAACATGTTCTACAAGAGGTTCCCATAATCATCGTCCCATCTTTCGGATATTATCGGAGAAACGAATACTCGTATTCCAAAAATATTCTCAAGAGAGACTCTTATGAGTGTAGTATCGCGTAATAATCGCATCAGATCTGACATCTGAACGACCTCCGCACTACGTCCTAAAAATAGGCCAAGATGGGTTTGGTAAACTACGGTCCTTGGCTTCTAAGGCACATGATTGAAAGAATAATGCCTAACCACAAATAACTTGTGTGACATTATTAATCCAACATGACCTTCACCAAGTGAATGGACTCGCAAGTCAACTTGTTAAGGAATACTCCACACAAGTCGACGAGACTATGCCATTCTCCTATCCTAGAGTGCACTCGAGTTCGGGTATAGAACTCATCTCACAGAGATCACCAAAGCAAACAGCAATTGTATATCAAGCAATTCAAACATTACAATCAATACAGTTATCCCAAATTGTACAAAAATATATCAAATAACACATAAACAAATATCATACAACAAGGGTGAAAAGTAGGCAAAACCACCAAGGAAGGTCTAATGCTGTCCCCAGCAGAGTCGCCACTTTTCTGTAGCGGTGTATTCGTCGCATTATGATTTATTGATTAAATCAAAAGCAAAGCATACAAAGAATCGAGTCGCCGCCGCACTTTTATTTATCCAAAGGAATGGCTAAAAAGCGAACAAAAGCCTAAGAAGTTTTACACATAGAAAACTAATGAAAAGATAAGAGAATCTGGGTAAGGGGTTAATTACGCAATGGGAAGGTGTTAGGCACCCAAAACGTCCTAGGTACTCCTAGGGAGCCCTTTTCACACTTGTTGTATAAAAAGTTTATTTGTTTATGACATATTGTGCAAACATGATTGGGAAGATGAGAAAATAATATACAAGTTATTATTTTTGTGTTTGAACGGATGAACCGTTGCCTACGTAACTTCCATGAAAGGTAAGGATCAAAACGCCGTAGTTCGGCTAAAAGATTTCCAAAATATGAATGGGTTCATTTTAAAACAAGAGCACTAAGGCTTTTCATTATCAACGGGAGAAAACTCAACCAAGACCAACAATCCACCATGCGAGGATGGCTTCAACATACTAGTGAGGGGTTAACCCTATAATAAGTATGGAAGACTTACAATCAACTCACTAAGGATGTGGTGAGATTTACATCAACCACTATGAGAATTGAAACCTATGGCTAATGTATGAAAACATATCAACAATGGACAAAGCCACAAAACAATTGAATGAGTGAAGTTAATGTATTATGAGTATTCACAAAAGGATGGTCAAAGTATGATTAGTATTTAATTCAGAAAGAAGTGTTATGAAAATGAAGTTTGAAAAGTCAAGGACTTAAGGTCCAGGTTTCTAATTTGAGAAGACATGAAAAATGTTTGCACACTATGTCAAAGTTTTTGAATTAGCATGTGAAAAGGGAGTTTTGGAAACACACACAAAAATGGGAGGGTGAGGAAGTAAAACTTCTTAGGTGTTCACCTCTTGAAATCATATAGAAGATGATTCAAGTGTGTCCTTTGGAATAGGCAACAAAGCAAGTAAGCAAATAAAAGACAAGGTGATACCGGATGCCAATCAATGGACTTACACCAATCTCACAAACAAAGGTGGATACCGAATACCAATCAATGGATTTACACCAATCTCCTAAAACAAAACAATGATACCGGATGCCAATAAATGGACTTATACCAATCTCACAAAACAAAACAATGATACCGGATGCCAATAAATGGACTTATACCAATCTCACAAACAAAGGTGGATACCGGATACCAATCAATGGATTTACACCAATCTCCTAAAACAAAACAATGATACCGGATGCCAATCAATGGGCTTATACCAATCTCACAAAGCAAAAACAAAACATGGATATCAGATGCCAATTTATCTGGGCTTATACCAATCTCCAAAGGATGATCATAGGAATACAAATGCCAACAACATGGACTTACAATTGCATCCTCACATACCACAAACAAACAAAAGCATAAGCAAAGAGGACATGAGTGGCCAATGAAATGGTGTTACACTCAATCCCTTCCCAATCATAGGAACAAAGGCCAATGAATGGACTTACAGTTGATTCCTCAATGGACAAACAAAGATGTGTCACAAAGATATGAAATGATGATCATGCAATAATGAACAATTAATGATGATAAATGCACAAAGCACACAAGCAAACATGTACAGATGAACCAATAAGCAATCAATGATTCAGTTAGCACACACTATGTACAAGCAATTAGGCTCAAGCAAGGGTTAGACTTTAAAGTCAACTGGAATGGGGTAAATGGTGCTCTTAACCTTAACATTGAGAGTTAAGGTGAAGCAGATGAGATAGAGATGAGGGGTGTGCCTCATAGCTTCTATCCTTGGTCAAGGAGAGCTTTGAATATCAGAAGGTGTGGGAGTTCAGAAAGTTGGAACTCTCTCCACAAGTTAATGACTCTATAGATCTTGGGTTAAGATCCACAATGCATCAACATGTAATGTGAGCAAAGGGATGACACACAGAATAGTAGGAGATGGACTACGCATCTCTTTTATCTACCAATTGCCTTATCAAAAGGACTTTTCCTGCTTGGGGACAAAGATAAACAAACACAAGCATTGCCTCTTAAGGAGGACTTCAGACAGGTGCCTGGCCACATAACAAGCCAGGTCTTCCAGACTACATGAAGAAGAGAGGTTATACCTAAAGTGGTTAAGCAACCAAGCAAAAGCAAGTTCAAAGTGAACTTAAGCAACTAATGTACCTGTGGAAACATCAAACAAATCAGTATACTATACAGACAAACAACCAACAGTTAATGCAACAGACAACCAATATAGGCAAAGGCATAAGCCACAAGTGAATCTCAATTGAATCAACATCAACCTACAAAAAACACATTAGTAATCAAAAGCAAATATCAAATGCTCTCAAGATGAGGCATCATCAATTGTGTAACTTGCATGTGCAACCTGAAACAAAGCTTCAAAGATGAGAGGCAAACCACTAGGTCAAAGCCTAGGGTCAAAGAAGGAGAAAAAATTTAAAACAGAAGCTGAAAATTAATATGAATCAACTTCAAACACATCTTAAGACAATCCAAAAGGTCTCACATCAATATCATATACCAAAAGTATTTCACAATCAAATGAAGTTCAAAGCAATTTCAAAGCACCAATGTGACCAACCAGAATGAAAAATCTCAATAAAATCAGAAATCAATCAAATAATTCCAAGAAAATTCATGCTCATTCACAACATCCATGTCAAGCATCACATAATAAATCAGGACATTTGGAGATCATTTGGCATGGCAAACACATCACTCAAATTGAACATCAAAAGGTATGACACAAATTGTCACACCAACTTAACATGATCATAAAACAGAAATGATACATGGGAAAAATGTCAAACCAAAGCCAAGACATCCAGAAAGGTGTCTAAAATTAGCATGCAAAATTTCACATTCATTGGATCAAAGACCAGCATTTCACAACATTATAACCAAGGCAAGGTCAAATAAGCATACATGATCACATAACCTAGCACCAAATAAAATCCAGCCACGCAAAAATTTGGAAATTATGATGATAAAAAACTATATGGAACAAGGAACAAACAGCAAAAAACCAGGTATTTTTTGGATTAATTTTCAATTTAATATGAATTTTTGAAGTTTGGAAAACAACATTAAAATAAAATGGACAATGCATATGGAAATTGGAGAGAAAGATTAAATGGATTTAAGTTTGAAAATATGCTGCAGGTGATACGCGTATGGTGCACAGTGATACGCGTATGGCATGCATGGTGCCCAGTGATACGCGTATGGCGCACAGTGATACGCGTATGGTGCACAGTGATACGCGTATGGCGCATAGTGATACGCGTATGGCCAGTGGTGGTTTCCACCATCTTCTTCGCGAAGACGGCGGAGCTACAGTGCATGTGTTCAGAAAATTTTCCAGAACTTCACCAAAAAATTATATCAACAGAAAGCTCTTCCAATGGAGATTACAGATCAATCAACATCTAATCCTAATTCATCAAGATCAAAGAGAAACGAGCAAAAACATTTTGACATGTCAAACTTTAATCAAGCATAACTCATTCGTTTCTCATCCATTTCACTCGAATTTTATATCAGATCAATCAGCATGAAAAGCTCTACCTAAACATGGCAATGGATTGAAGAATTAAGAGACTCAAATTTTTACCTCTTGAAGAGCAGAACAATAAAACCAGCGATTCAAGCTCCTAAAGTGTCCAGATCCACTCCTATATTGATAACTTGAAGCTTTATGACGAAATTGGAGCTTGCAATGGCTTAGATCTTAATTAATTTTCCACTTCCATCTTCATGAATTTGCTTGGAGTATGCTGGATTTCTACTCGAATTCAATGATCCAATGCTTGATTCTTCATCCACTACACTCAATAAACCAGAATATGAAAGAAAAATGCTATGCTATGTGGAGAATTTTCAAGTTTTGATTGAGAGAAAATTTTGGAGGGAAAAAGCTTCTAGATCCAAAAATGGTGAAAAAGGGATTAACCCCTCAAATTCTGTTATGATTAGAGTATTTATATGTTGTACTAATTATCTCTTAATCCAAATTAATCATGCTTAGTTGAAATTAAGTGAATTAGCAAGAGTGTGGTGCATATGCAAAATTAGGATTTTCACCCTATGCATGAAATGCATGGTGAATAGTGCACGAATTCGGATTAAATTTCACTTAAAATTTCATTTTGGAGCTATTGGCAATGATAGAATATTCAAATAATGCACCAATTTTAAACTTTAAAAATTCCCTCCAAAAATCAAGTGAATTGGCACATGTTCATATGATGACAATTGATGAAATGCAATGTATGTTTTGGAAACTAGAGGTTAAGAGAAGAATTTAGCAAAAAGAACCACTTGAATTAGAGTTTTGGTTGAAAAGTTATGCTCATTTGAAATCCCATGCAAACTTGGCAATGATTTGATCATATCTCCTTAACCACACATGAGAAATCCTTGATCTTTGACGTTTTGGAAATGGGAGAGAAATAGCTACAACTTTCATGTTCAACAAAATTTCATTTGACGCTTCTTTTGATGACGTAAGATTGAGTTGAAGTTGGTCCAAAACTTTCCATTTTTGGCAAATTTGAATTATAGATCACTTTCTATTTTTGGAAAGTTTTGACCTGACTTTATTTTCTTCAATGTTGATGTTTGAAATGTCAAATGAGACTTGTTTGAACATGAATGAAGTATTTCTAATCATTCCCCACCTCCAAAAATCATAGTTGACTTGCAGTTGACTGGCTAGGGTTTCAGTTGACCTGGCTATGCTCAGATGAAATTCAAGCCTCTTCCACTTGGGATTTTGCTTCAAAATGATGTCATAGCTCATATGAACTCTTATGAATGATCATGGGGTCCAAATTCTTCATAATGGCCACCATTTATTGCTCAATGACTGCCTTTGACTGCCTTGACCTGTGATAGCTTCATCTGCAAGTAACAAGGTTAGATGAAATATTTTTGTACTTTTGGTTAGTAAACAAATGAAAAGCAATGACACACAAATGCAAAACATGCTTGGTGATCAAGAATCACTCTCAAAAGGATAACCAACCCACAAGGAAGGAAGGCAAGGCGCACAATGATCCTTGAGGCAATGATATGATATGACATGATGCCATGAGGGATCTTAGGGACAAAATTGGGGTCTTACACCAATCATATCAATTCCCCACATGGAGAAGGGCCATGGAGAGGAAATGACGTTCAACAGTGTCGGAGGAACATGGATCTTATCTGTATAAATTTGACACTTGTGGCATTTTTTCACAAACTTGCAACAGTCAGATTCCATTGTCAGCCAATAGTAACCTGCTCACAACATCTTCTTCGCCATTGCATGTCCATTGGAATGAGTACCAAAGGAACCTTCATGGACTTCAGTCATCAACAGGTTGTCTTCGTGTCTATCCATGCATCTGAGCAGAACCATGTCGAAATTTCTCTTATAAAGCATATCACCGTTCAGGTAGAAGTTGTCGGCTAATCTTCTCAAAGTCTTCTTATCTTTCACAGATGCCCCAGATGGGTAAATCTGACTTTGGAGGAAACACTTGATGTTGTAATACCACGGCTTTTCATCTTTGACCTCTTCAACAGCAAACACGTGAGCTGGCCTATCAAGACGCATCACAGTCAAATTGGGAACCTCATTCCAATATTTCACTACGATCATTGAAGCCAACGTTGCAAGAGCATTTGCCATCCGGTTTTCATCTCGAGGGATGTGATGAAACTCAACTTTTGTAAAGAAAGTTGAAATGCTCCTCGCATAATCTCTATATGGTATCAAACCGGGTTGATTCGTCTCCCATTCACCTTTGATCTAATTCACATCCAAAGCTGAATCTCCAAAGACATCTAAATGCTTGAATTTGAGATAAATGGCCTCTTAGAGCCCCATAATGCAAGCTTCATATTCTGCCATGTTGTTTGTACACTTGAAAGTCAATCTAGCTGTAAATGGAAAATACGTGCCTTAAGGAGTAATAATCACTGCCCCAATGCCATTACCATACTGGTTAACAGCTCCATCAAATACCATGCCCCAACGGGAACCAGGTTCTGGCCCTTCTTCAAGCACTGGTTCATCACAATCTTTCATGTTTAAGTACAAGATCTCTTCATCGGGAAAATCATATTGTACTGACTGGTAATCTTCAATCGGTTGGTGAGCCAAATGGTCAGCCAAGATACTACCTTTGATCGCTTTCTGAGAGTGGTATTCAATATCATACTCTGATAACAACATCTGCCAACGGGCAATCCTCCCAATTAAAGCAGGCTTCTTAAATATATACTTGATTGGATCCATTTTGGATATCAACCAAGTGGTATGATTCAACATATACTGACGCTGACGCTTAGCAGCCCAAGCCAATGCGCAACAAGTCTTTTCTTTCCAGTCTCATCTTGCTGACCAAGAAAACAACCCATACTATCTTCAAACACAATCAAATACATGATCAACAGTCTTCCTTTAACAGGTGGAGACAAAAGCGGAGGTTCAAGTAGATATTCTTTGATACTGTCAAAAGCTTTCTGGAAGTCTTCGATCCAATCACAAGACTGATCTTTCTAAAGAAGCTTGAATATAGGCGCACATGTGGCAGACATGTGTGAAATGAATCTTGAGATATAATTCAAGCGGCCGAGAAAACCTCTGACTTGCTTCTCAGTTTTGGGCGCAGGCATCTCTTGTATTGCTTTGACCTTGGCAGGATCGACTTCAATACCCTTCTCGCTGACAATAAAGCCCAACAACTTACCAGAACGAACACCAAAAGTACACTTATTGGGATTCAAGCGGAGTTTATACTTCCTCAAACGATGGAATAACTTCAAGAAATGCTCAACATGTTCCTCTTCATCAATAGATTTATCAATCATGTCATTGACATAAACTTCAATCTCTTTATGCATCATATCATGAAAAAGAGTAGTCATTGCTCTTTGGTAAGTTGCACCAGTATTCTTTCAACCGAAAGGCATCACTCTATAATAGAATATTCTCCAGGGTGTAATGAATGTGGTCTTCTCCATATCTTCGGGTGCCATCTTGATCTGATTATATTTGGAAAATCCATCCGTAAATGAAAAGACTTTGAATTTAGCAGTATTGTCTACCAACATATCAATGTGTGGCAGGGGCAAATCATCTTTCGGACTAGCTTTATTTAAATCTCTATAATCGACACACATGCAAACTTTTCCATATTTCTTCGGCACAGGCACAATATTGGCCACCCATTGCGGATACTCAGCGGTCACAAGGAAACCAGCATCAATCTGCTTCTGCACTTCTTCTTTGATCTTCACTGCCATATCAGGATGCGTCCTTCTCAACTTCTGCTTGACTGGCAGGCATTCTGGCTTCAACGGCAATCTATGCTCCACAATCTCAGAATCCAAACCAGACATGTCTTTATAGGACCAAGCAAACACATCTGAATACTCTCGAAGAAGATCAACCAACCCCTTCTTCGTATCTGGACATAGTCGAGATCCAATCTTAACTTCCTTCACATCATCTTCGGAACCCAAGTTGACTAACACAATCTGCTCTTCGAAAGGCTGAACTATCTTTTCATCATGCTCGGAAAGACGAGACAATTCATCACTCACTTATTCATCACTTTCCTCCTCGACCTCAAACACAGGGAATTCAAAATTTGGAGAAGGAGAAGGATCAATGTATTCAATGGGGTTAGGAACCAACCTGCATAATGATTTGATATTTTGATTTTAGAGAAATGAATTTGTGACCAAATATTATGCAGATGGACAATTATATTATTTATTTATGTTTTTTGTGATTACCATTTTCAGAATAAAGCAAAAAGTAAAAATAAAACATCATAGATGTGGATGAATAGAATTAATTTTATTGATGATCAAATTTGAAATGCCTAACAATGTTCACTTCCCTCTTAGGCATAGGAGAAGGATTTTTTTAATATATAAAAGCAATTACTTAGATCGATGCAAAATAATACGAATGTCAACAGCGGTCCAATTGTTGCAAGCCTTTCCATGCGTCGCAAAATTGGTGCATTCTTCCTCTTCTTTATCTTCTATCACAACAACTAAGTTTTGTTCATTTCCATGAATGAACCCTCCACTATGGAAGCTAAGTTGCATATCCTCTGATCTCGCAGTAGACAATCCTTGCTGAAAACCCAGATCGGTTCTACCTTTGTTGTCGGAGACCTCTACCATGCGCCCCCACTGATCAACATTGCCTTCTTCAACAATCTTCCTTGCATGTTTCAATGAGGACATAGGTGCCCCAACTCTCTTTTCAGCAGTAATAGATAAGGCTTGGAACGGAGTTCCAACCTCATCCTCAGCTTCAACATAAGAGAAAGATGACAGGTGGCTAACCAACAACACCTTTTCCCCACCAACAATGACTAACTTTCCATTCTTAACAAATTTGAGCTTCTTATGCAATGTGGAGGTAACAACTCCTGCCTCATGGATCCATGGCCTTCCCAACAGACAACTGTAGGCCGGGTGGATGTCCATTACTTGAAAAGTAATCTGAAAATCACTCGGACCTATCTTCACTAGAAGGTCCACTTCACCTATCACTGTTTTGCGTGAACCGTCAAAATCTTTGACGATTACACCACTCCTTGATATGATAGCTTTGAAAGAGTTGACTTTGGCAGTACGTTTAATGAAGACCCGGTGTGAACCAATACATTGGAGAAAGCATCACCTTTGCAATTCATGGAAATATGCAAAGCCATATGTAGCGGTAAATTCGTGATCATCGAGCTATTGACAAGCTAGAGATCAAATAACAAGAGTCGCCACCGCGCTTTTATTGTTTCCAAGGGAAAATGGAAAAAGTACGAAAAAAACCTAAAAATTAAGAAGTTTTCAAATCAAAACTAATAAAATGTCAGAGATTACAGGTAAGGGGGTTGGTTACACAGAGGGAAGGTGTTAGCACCCAAAGTGTCCTAGGTACTCCTAGGGAGCCCTTTTTGTGTGCATATGTACTTGGTATAAAGTGATGTTTACAAACAAATAGAATGGGGGGATGAGAAAATAATTCATTAATTATATTTTTGTGTTTGACAAGACCTTCGGTCTTGTGCCTACGTACCAACATAAAAATGAGGGATCAAAACCTCGTAGTTCATGATACAAAATTCAAAGTGGATGCATTGTTTTTAACAAAAATTAAGTTTGAAACACACAAAGGTCTAAAAGATGGTTTGAATTAGTTAGTTCTTTTTGGCTTTTTTGAAAGTTTAGGTCGAGTATAGTCAAGTTTATTTACAAGTTTGATTTAAGAAAATAAGTTTGAAAATGCAATGGCATAAGGCCAAAGTTTCTATCTTTTTGCAAAAGTAGTCTAAGTTTAGAACAAAAGTAGTTCACACAAAGAAGATTTTAAAAAATGGAGGAAGAGATTTTGAAATTAAATAAATGGGGAGAAGATGAAGAGACTATCCTATGTACAAAATTAAAAGTTTAGAGTCGAAAAGATCTGACCAAATGGGTAGCAATCCAATAGACAAGAATGTCAATAGAAACCCAGAATTCCCTTGGAATTTTAGAATCAAGCAACACACAAATGCACAATTATATTATCTTGAAGAGCAAGGCATCAAATAAAGATGGCCACATCCAAGCTTATCCCTTCCATGATCTTCTCCAAAATAGCCCATGTAACCGATGAATTCCACAAGTCACTAGTTCAAAATAACAGCTTCACAATGATCATGTTGCAGATGAACTTAGAGATGTCTTCAAAGATGCATCAGATGAAGTTTCAAATTTCAAGCACTTGATTTCTCAGCAAGTTGGCATTGGCCAAGTTCTTTAGCATAGGAAGGTTGCATAGATTCTAAGTCCATTTGTCCAAGATCAAGCCAACAGTCCACTCAAAAGTTTTTTAGGGTTTTTTGTTATTATTATGTACATTAATGGTCAAAGACCACACAAACAAGCAAAGTATACACAAACAAAATATATCACACAATATGGTCCAAATGGACAAAGTGAAAATTGCATTAACATAAACAATTAGAATGATATGAACAATGGAAAATGAAATAGAGTGCTAAAAGTAAATTGCAATAAAGTAAAAGCTTGAAAATAAAAGTTAGTAGTTAATTGGTTAGAGGTTAATATTGTTTTGCTTTTGCTTTTGCATTTCATTTCAAGACATTCTTTGGAGAACACTCAACCCACTTATCACAAGCATGAATCCTTGAACCAAAACATCTTCCAAAGGAAGGAAAGAAAGCCAAGTTTCCACACAATACCATGAAAGAGGGGAGACTTACAATCTCACTAACTAGAATGCTTATGCCTTTTATGTCACAAATTTAGCGCTATGTTAAGCAATCGTAATTGGACTTATGTAGAAGTCATAACTATTTGAGGTAGGGCAATAGAATTTTGGTGTTAATGCATGTTAGAGACATAGTATAATGGACTATGCTCATGAAACATACCACACACAAAGAGAATATGCAAAAGGTATGGCCTAATCTCATCCATACTCATGTCAATTTTTCAATCAACTAGCATTAGGACTTTGAGATATCATAGGCCAAAGGGAATGAATGAACGAAGAAAGGGAATAAGATGAAGTGGGAGGGGAATGGATCAAAACACAAATTGGTCAAAGGAGGACTTTTACCAAATTAATATCATCCATTCATTTTGGGAGATGGAATGTACATTTTAGCAATCCCCTAAATCCAATGATATTAATTTGACAAAGTCAAATCAACCTTGACCAAGGCCCAACAACAAGAGTCAAACATAAACAAGTCATCACAATTGGTCAACAAATTTATTTGGCATTTATTCAAATTAAAAATACTAAAATAGTGCATTTAAATTAAATATGGTTTGTCCAATTCCTAAATTCCTAAAGCCATATGTCTCAATATTCCACCTTGCTTAACTTTTTATATGAGCTTCGAATAAGAAAAATGTCTTCATAAAAGTTGTATCTCTCTCAAATAACTTCAAAATGGTCACCAATTTCATGTAATTTAGATTTTAAATGATAGAGTTATGCATTTTTGAAGTTTGGAAAAATCACTTGATCAATGGTATAGGTCAAAAGTGACCTATAATGTAACCTTATATCACATACTAAAAAAGGTTGAATTAGCTCCCACTCCAAACATCAAAGTTGAAGTAGACACATTGAATTTGATTGTGCAACTTGGAAATATTTTATCTCATAAAAATTGATCAAGTTATGGCCTTCGGAAGTTGACTTTCAAATTAGGGTTTAGACAAAATGACCTATAATGTTTCAACATAGAAAATGATTTTCCAAGCAAAAATAGCTTTAGGTATAAACATGAACATTGTTTGGAATGTAGTTTAGAGTAAGTTTTCTCTTGGAATCATTTTCATATGGTGAAAATTGTAGGAGATAGGGTCTAGGGAGACCCAGTTTTGATCAGATGAACTCATCTGGCCAACTACCATCAACCGACTTGCTAACTTCCAATTCTCTTGACTTTTTTGGCTCATGGTAGATCATATATGCATAAGATTATGAATTTTGAAGTGTCCCTTGAGAATTTTGATCAATTGGTGAGATAGCTTATTGGAGAAGTTACTCAAGATACCCAGTCAAATTAGGGTTTCCAAGGCAAATCACCCTTAAACTCTTGAAGAGAACTTGATCCATATAACATGTAGAGAACATTCAGACTCATATATGATGCTCATAACCATTCTTGGATCAATTCTTGGTTGTGCTCTTTGTTCATGAGGGTCTCAAACCCTAGATGTGAACTTGATAGATCAATGGAGATCATGCCCTACCTATAAAAGAGTTAGGCAAATGCAAAGACATATTTTTGGTATTTTGGTTAGTGAAATGATAAAATACAAGTATGATACAATCACAAAGTGCTTGGTGGTCTCTCCCAAAATAAACCCAATGAAAGAGGGTTAAGGAGGATACCTAGATATGATCCCAATGCTAATGCTTATGATGAAATTGCATGAGGGATCTTAGGGTCAAAATTGGGGTCTTACACCAGATTATGATTCCTACCCTCCTCAGGGAGTTCTTCATCACAAAAACTGAGGTTATTGCAAGAAGTGATGTTAGCTATTGTATGATCAAACTAATCCACCGTAACATCATGTTCCACGAACGCTTGCTCTAGAACTCTTTGTAGTGCTTCTTTGTGCGCTTCTGAATTCATTAGCAGAGACAGTACTGAAACCTTTGAGGGGGTTTGGAGCAGCTTCTCCACCATATTAAACTCTCTTTTCTTTATTAGACAAAGTACCTCATCATCATCATCAGCCTTCAAATTACGGGATTCACCAGACTGACACTTTGGAGCACTAACCGGATCTACAGCATGCACTTCCACCTTCTTATTGACAGTTGATTCTTCCTTATCTTTTGGGAACACCGGCCCAAACACTCGACCACTACGGGTCACCTTAGTAACATCAACAATACTCACTACAGAACTGGTCATCGGCAATGGAACTTCTTGACCATCTTTCAACATCGTCGCATTGTACTGATATGGGACAGCCTTATCGGATGAATACGGGACTGACCCCGCTAACCGTATGACCAATGGTGATACCGATCTTTAACTGTTGTTGTTACTATTACTGTTTTCCTACTGAATGACTACTCTTTCCAGATTCTTGAAAACGGGCACTATGACATTCACATCGTCATCTACATGACGGGATTGAACATTTTGGATCATGCCTTCATCCATCAACCGCTGGATGTCCCTTTTCACTACCACACAACCCCTCGGGTTGACACTGCAGATAGCACAACCGTCATGGTCATGCTTACAATCACTCACCATACAAATGTCCTTATGCATTGCAACTAAGGACCTCCGAATGAAACAAACATCAAACACTTTAAATTCTCCGGGACAACCATCCACCATATTAATAGAAGAATTTCCATGAGCGGGCAGTGGATTTGCTTTCACGTTCGGCGCACGGTCATCGAAGGATACCATTCCACTCTTTATCATCTTCTAAACTTCGTACTTGAGCGGATAACAGTTCTCAATGTCATGTCGGGGTGCCCCTTGATGAAAAGCACAACGAAGTTCAGGTTTGTACCACCATGGAAGTGGTTCTGGAATTTGTGGCGGATTTCTCGGTTGGAGTAGGTTCTTAAGAACCAAAGATGGATAAAGTTTTGCATACGTCATAGGAATCGGGTCAAAAGAGACCTTCTTCCTCTCGAAATTTTGCTGATGATGATTGTTGGTATTGTTGTTGTTGTAGGTGTTTGTTCGCTGTTGTGGTTGTTGCTGTTGACGTTGTTGTTCTTTCTGAATTGATGTTGATTGACTGTTCGAAAATACTGGAATTACTGAGGATACTTGATGATCGTGTTGACGGGATAGTTGACTCTTTCTGATCTGAGGCCTCCTCTGCCTCCCACTAGAGATTGCATTAGCTTCACTGTCATTCTTCTTCCCGAAACAGTTGCCATATCTCTTACTTAATGATGCTTCCTCTTTTGACAATCGTCCTTCTCGGACACCTTCTTCAAGCCTCATCCCCATGTTTACCATTTCGGTAAAGTCACTGGGGGCACTGGCGATCACGCGTTCATAGTAAAACAAACTCAAGGTTTTCAAAAAGATCTTTGTCATCTCCTTCTCTTCTAAAGGAGGGGTGATCTGAGCAGCTAATTCTCTCCATCTCTGTGCATATTCTTTGAATGTCTCCTTATCCTTCTGAGACATAGACCTCAATTGGTCTCTATCAGGCACCATGTCCATATTATACTTATACTTCTTGACAAAAGCTTCTTCCAAATCGTTGAAGGTGCAGATGCTTGCACTGTCCAACCCCATATACCATCTGAGTGCAACACCGGTCAGACTGTCTTGGAAGTAGTGAATTAACAGCTGATCATTGTCAGTTTGGGTAGACATTTTGCGGGCATACATCACCAAATGACTGAGTGGACATGTGTTCCCTCTGTATATTTCAAAGTCAGGCACTTTGAATTTCACCAGAATCTTCACATTTGGCACCAGACATAACTCAGCAGCACTCTTCCCAAACAGGTCCTTACCTCTCAACGTCTTCAATTCCTTGCGCAACTCAAGAAATTGATCCTTCTGTAAGACCTCAATTTTGACCCTAATATCCCTCATGTAATTTCATCATATGCATTAGCGTTGGGATCACACCTTGGCATCATCCTTACCCCTCTTTCATTGGGTTTGTTTTGGGAGATATCACCAAGCACCATGTGATTGTATCATACTTGTATATTATCATTTTACTAACCAAACTACCAAAAATATGTCTTTGTATTTTCCTAACTCTTTTATAGGTAGAGCATGATCCTGATTGATTTATCAAGTTCACATCTAGGGTTTAAGACCCTCATGGCTAAGAGCACAATCAAAGATTGATCCACAATGTCTCAAAGCATCATATATGAGTCCCAATGATCTCTACATGTTATATTGATCAAGTATTCTTCAAGAGTTTGGAGGTGATTTGCCTTGGAAACCCTAGTTTGACTAGGTATCATGGGTAACTTCTCCAATAAGCTATCTCACCAATTGATCAAATTTCTCAAGGGAAACTTCCAAAGTTCATCATCTTATGCATATATGATCTACCATGAGCCTAAAAAGTCAAGAGAATTGAAGGTTAGCAAGTTGGTTGATGGTGGTTGGCCAGATGAATTCATCTGATCAAAACTGGGTCTCCCTAGACCCTATCTCCTACAATTTTCACAATATTAAAATAATTCCAAGAGAAAAGCTACTCTAAGTAACATTCCGAACAACTTTCGTGTTGAGACTTAGAGCTAGTTTTGCTTGGGAAATCATTTTCTATGTTGAGACATTATAGATCATTTTGTCTAAACCCTAATTTGAAAGTCAACTTCTCAAGGCCATAACTTGCTCAATTTTTATGATATGAAAGTTTTCCCAGTTTCATAATCAAATTAAATATGTCTACTTCAACTTTGATGTTTGGAGTGAGAGATGATTCATTTTTTATGAGCATGTGATATGAGGATACATTATAGGTCACTTTTGACCTATACCATTGAACAATTGATTTTCCCAAACTTCAAAAATGCATAACTCTATCATTCTAAATACAAATGACATGAAATTAGTGACAATTTTGAAGGTCTTTGAAAGAGCTACAACTTTGATGAAGACACGTTTCTCATTTGAAGCTCACATGAAAAGTTAATCAAGGTGGAATATTGAGATATATGACTTGACACTTAGAAAATATTTCAACATGTTGAAATTTCCAAACTTCCACCTCAAAATTCACCATGATCCAAGTTCCAAATGGAAAAGTGTTCAACATAAAACTTGCTCCCCATGATCTAAGCTTTCCAAAGAACCCAAGTTCATGCATTTTGGATAAAGTTTGATAGGGTTGCACATGGCTTTAATAGAGCTGCATGATTGGAAGAAATCAAATGCCAAAAATCACATTTCGCATTGCCTTGACATCCAAGCCTCATTTGAACTTCAGAATGATTGTACATGAATCAAATTGGATTGCTTCATGGGCCTGTACACGCCCATGCAAGCTTGTGCATGAAATGTCCAAATTTAGCAATTTTTCAAGTGTGCAAAAATCAGTCCCAATTGCTATAAATACAGGACCTTGGAGCTTAATTCAAAAACACCTTGCGCGCCAGCTTTTCCCCCCAATTTAAACCCTCACATTTCAAAGGAAAGCCTGATAATTTTCAACTTGAAATTTGAGTTTGAATCTCACTGTTTGGAGATTCAAGAACTCCAGGATCCAAAGCTTTGTACCATTGCCAAACCTCTCCTACAAGCTTCTCAAGTGTGATCAGATCAAGTTTGAAGCAAGAAACATCAAGTTCTACAAAACATTGAAGGTAAATTTTAGAAAACTTCATCTCTTTGATTCTCACTCAATTCTCATCAATTCTCTTGGATCTTTGGTTGTCTGAAGTCCTACCAATGTAGGCAAGAAGATTGAGTTGCTTTGAGGTCAAATTAAAGCAACTCAATTGTCACACCTCAAAATTCAACTCCTCATATCTTTTTATATATTTGGAGTTAGTTGAAATTGAGGTCAGATTCGTGCTCTACGCTATTTTTTCTTTCAGATTATGTCCTTTTTTTTGTTTTGGTGATGGTTGAGGGTGGACCAGACCGGTGAGGTCCACCAGAGAAGAAGACCGGAGCTCTGGCTCCGACGGTGTGTTGGCACGTCTCTCAGCCACAGGATCCGTTCAAATTGTTTCAATCTTAGGCGTTTATTTTGATTACCACGTGTGTGGCGCGCTGACTAGGTTCCATCATGGAACGCGCGTTTATGTCCACTTGAATTTGCCACCTCAATTAATGAGGGAGATCAAGTGGCACACGTTTTTTTGATTTTTTGATTTTTGTTTTAATTCATTTGATTTTCATTAATTCATATTAATTTTAATATTGATCCAAAAAATATGAGAGTTTCACAAAAAAAAATTAAATAAATTCCTCTTTCATATTCTGAATTAAAATTATTTTTTGGATCATTATTAATATTTTTCATGATTTAATTGATTTTGTGTTTATTTTTAATTGTTTAAAAATACTTTTAAGTCTTTTAAAATTCTGAATTTTTTTCTCCCAAGGTCCTTTGACCTTGTTTGGCCTATGATAAATCTCATGGCCATTTCTTTGCTGTTTTGATGAGGTTTTAGGAATTTTACAAACCATACTTAATTTAAATGCACTATTTTAGTATTTTTAATTTGAATAAATGCCAAAGAATTGTGTTGACCTCTTGTGATGGTTTGTGTAAGTTTGACTTATGTTGTTGGGCCTTGGTCAAGGTTGATTTGACTTTGCTTGGTTAATATCATTGAATTTAGGGGATTGATGGAATTTCCATTCCATCTCCCAAAATGAATGAATGATATTAATTTGGTAAAAGTCCTCCTTTGACCAATTTGAGTTTTGATCCATTCCCCTCCCTCTTCATCTAATTCCATTTCTTTATGCATCCATTTCATTTGACCTATGATATCTCTAAATCCTAAGGCTAGTTGATTGAAAAATCAACATAAGTATGGTTGAGATTAGGCCACCTCTTTTGCATATTCTTTTTGTGTGTGGTATGTTTCATGAGCATAGTCCATTATACTATGTCTCTAACATGCATTAACACCAAAGTTCTATTGCCCGATCTCAAATAGTTGTGACTTCTACATAAGTCCAATTACGATTGCTTAACATAATGCTAAATTTTTGACACAAAAAGGCATAACATTCTAGTTAGTGAGATTGTAAGTCTCCCATCTTTCATGGTATTGTATGGAAACTTGACCTTTTTTCCTTCCTTTGGAAGATGTCTTGGCTCAAGGATCCATGCTTGTGATAAGTAGGTTGAGTGTTCTCCAAAGAATGACTTAAAAAAAAGCAAAAGGAAAACAATACTAACTTTTAACTCATTAACAACTAACATTTAATTTCAAGTCCTTTATTTTAATGCACTTTAATTTTTAAGCTTTATTCATTTGTCATTATTCATACCATTCTAATTGTTTATTTTAATGTCTTTTCACTTTGTCCACTAGGACCATATTGTGTGATATATCTTGCTTGTGTATATTTTGTTTGTTTGTGTGGTCTTGGACCATTAATGTACATAATAAGAACAAAAACCCTAAAAAGCTTTTGTGTGGACTGTTGACTTGATCTTGGACAATTGGACTTAGAATCTAGGCAACCTCCATATGCAATAAGGACTTGGCCAATGCCAACTTTCATGAAACCAAGTGCTTGTAGTTTGAAAATTCATCTGATACATCTTTGAAGATCCCTTTAAGTTCATCTGCAACATGATCACTATGAAGCTATTATTTTGAACCTGTGACTTGTGGAATTCATCTGCTACATAGGCCAATTTGAAGAAGATTATGGAGTGGCTAAAGCTTGGATGGGGCTATCTTTATTTGATACCTTTCTCTTCAAGTTAATATTGTATGCATTGTTTGTTGCTTGATTCTAATATCCAAGGGAGTTTGGGATTTCTATATGGCATTCTTGCCTATTGGATTGCTACCCATCGGTCAGATCTTTTCAACTCTTAACTTTTAATTTTGTGCATAGGATTAGTCTCTTCATCTCCTCCCCATTTATTTAATTTCAAAATCTCTCCCTCCTTTCAAAAACTTCTTTGTTTGAACTTGTTATTTTCTAAATTTGGACCACTTTGCAAACTAGAAACTTTGGTCTTATGCCATTGCATTTTTAAACTTCTTTTCTTAATCAAACTTGTAAAGAGACTTAACTGTACTTGACCTAAACTTTCAAAAGCCAAAAAAAAGAACTAACTCATTCAAACCATTTTTAGGCCTTTGTGCCTTTCAAACTTAATTTTTGTTAAAAGCAATGCACCCACTTTGAAATTTGTATCACGAACTACGAGGTTCTGATCCCTCATTTTTATGTTGGTATGTAGGCACAAGTCCGAAGGTCTTGTCAAACATAAAAAATATAATTGATGAATTCTTTTCTCATCCCCCCATTCTATTTGTTTGTAAACATCACTTTGTACAAAATACATATGCACACAAAAAAGGGATCCCTAGGAGTACCTAGGACACTTTGGGTGCTAACACCTTCCCTCTGTGTAACCAACCCCCTTACCTGTAATATCTAACATTTTATTAGTTTTGATTTGAAAACTTCTTACTTTTGGGTTTTTTTTCGTGCTTTTTCCCTTTTTACCTTGGAAAGAATAAAAGTGCGGTGGCGACTCTTGTTATTTGATGTCTTGCTTATCCATAGCTTGATGATCATGAATTTACCTCTACACCTTCATCTCGTCCATTTTCTCATAAACATTCGGGCGCTCAGATGGCTCGGAATGATTAATGGTGTCCTCCACACGAGGTAAGGTGTGCACAACGGGAGGTGGCACAGACATGACCGGGCTAGATGCTGACATGGAAGCAAAATTAGGAGCAAAACTTTCAGGCATGAAGTTCGGCGGCATTCCCCATGGGAATCCGGTAGGCATGGTAGGCGCAAAATGAGCGGTAGCAGCATGCATGGTAGAGGTAGCCACCTCTGAAATAACAGTCCTTTGAGGAGGAGGAGTTGCGGGTGTCGGAGACGACTTGCTCTGAGTAGCTAACACTGACTCCATCATGGAAGTCAGGCGGGCGATCGTCCTTCAACTCTCTATTCTCTTGCTTAAGATGTTCCATAATTCTCAGATGATTGGCGCGAGTGTTGTACTGATGAGTCAGCTTGGCTGAAGCACAAAAGAAACACCAATAAGACATCTGGCGAAAGAGAAACCTACTTATGCAAATGATGCATGGAATGTAATGCTTGTTTATTTATTTTTCAAGGAACTTACTATATTATTTGCAAAATATATATATTTAACAATAATTGCAACAATTTGATATGACAAAAAATCTCTTTTTATTTATATAATTGGAAGGATTACACTGAGTACAATTTCAGAAACCAAATGAAAAATACAAGAGAAAAGGAGACTAGTCATCCTAAGGATCCCTAACAACGTCAGAAGATCTAGCTGCAGGCGCGTACTTCCTTCGAATGCGTCGAATTTCGGTCTCAAAAGAAGCCTTCATCTGAGTCTTCTCGAGGACAAGCTGATCAACAATCTTCTTCCAAGCGACGAAAGGCTGAGGCATACTAGAGGAAGATGAAACCTTCGGCTCTCTCTGTCTCTTTGTCACTCGGTCTTCAAGTAGCTCGATAAGTGTATCTTTGTCCTTAGACTCCAACTGCAACTCTTCATGCTTCTTGCTTAAAGCACGAAAATGCTCTTCCCACATATCTTTCTCTTGCTTCATCTTGGCGAGTGCGTCTTCCAACTCCTCTACATCTTGGTTAAGGAGAGTTAATGGCTCAACCACAACCATAGATATAGGTCTCTCACAAGGATAAGGCATCTTCAACTCCAAAGCTCTCTTCTTCACCCAAAGAGTGTGCGCTTCTAAAGCCACACAATTGCGCGGACCAAATTCGGATCTTTCTTTCCTATGCACATTATGCCAAGCATGCACAATCTTCTACTTCAAATATTAGGGATCTTTACCCTCTTGATAGAAAAGACCTTCTAACAAAGTGTTATTAGGTTTGTCTCTCAAGGGGAACCCAAGTTGACGACGAGCCAAAGCAGGGTTGTAGTTAATTCCTCCTTGTGTACCAATGAGAGGCACATTAGAGAATTCACCACAATAATCAATAATCTCCAAACTGCTCAAAGAAGGATCATACCAAACTATATCATCATTAGTGAGAGACATAAGTCTCTGAGACCACCGTAGACATTGTTTGTTCTCCACAAAAGCAGGTGTCTGAGGCAAGTGCGAAATAAATCACATGTACAGGAGAGGAATGCAACTGACACTAGTTCCACCACCCTTAGAGTTCCTTAGATGCAAAGAGAAATACATATCACCCAATAAAGTAAGCACAAGATTCCCAATCAAGAAAAGTATAATGGCGTTAACATCAACAAAACCGTCAATGTTAGGGAACAAAGCTAATCCATAAATTAGCAACACAAAGATAACATCAAAAGCGTCCACTCTACCGGCATGAGCAAAGGCAGTAGCTTCCTTGATGAGGAAATCAGATGGCAACCCAAACATTCCTCCTTTCTTCACCCAATGATCCTCTACTTCAGACTTCTTCAAGTGAAGAGCTTCAGCAATAAGATGAGATCTGGGAATCTCTTCCAATCCACTAAAAGGTACCTTGCTAGAAACAGGTATTTCGAGGAGATGGGCATACTCCTCCAACGTAGGCACAAGCTGATAATCAGGAAAAGTGAAGCAATGGTAGAGAGGGTCGTAGAACTGCACTAATACACTCAAAAGTCCTTCAACCACATCAATAGACAAGATAGATAGAAGCTTCCCATGGTGTTGTTTGAAGTCCAAGGGATCTAATACAAAAGATGCTAGCTTCCTTAACTCTTTCAAGTCAAGACATCTGAAACTGTACTTCTTAGTGTTCCTTCGTCCACAATCCATGGTCTGAAAATATTTGCAAGTAATACCTCAGTTCCTTGAAATTTTCGTGTGATGAATGTTATGATGCGCATGAATGCATGAATGCAACAACTACAAATAAGGGATCACAGACAAGGCAAGCAAACAAAGGTCAAGGGATGAATCAAGTCATTGTCAAGATCAATCATCCAGTTTAGTGGATTATGGTTTACACCTTTTACACCTTATCAACACCCAAGTTCCATTGATATTGACAAGACTTGATTTGATCAACCAAGAATTAAGGGTTTGTTGTGAGTCACGAGCATGGAGTCTGGGTAAGAACCATCCCAAAGGAGTGAACTAAGGATGAAACCTGTAGATCATGTTCTGAAAAGTTCCCAGAGTCTTAATTCCATCTATCGGATACTACAGGTTAAGATGACTGACTCATCGACCCATAATATTCTCAAGAGAAACTCGTCTGAGTGTAGTATCGCGTAACAACTGTTATCAAGTCTACACCTGAACAGTCTCCGCAATACGTCCTAAATAGGCCAAGAGGGGGTAAATGTTCAACGGTCCTCGGCTTCTCATGCCTAAATTAGAGATAGTAATGCCTAACCACAAATACTTGTGTGAAATTTCCAAATCAAAAAGGGTTTCCACTGAGCAGATGGATCTCAAGCCAACTTGTTAAGGACTACTCCACACAAGTCGAACATGACTATACCATCCTCCTATCTTAATTGCACTCAAGTTCGGGTTAGAACTTATCTCACCACTCAGAGATCACGAAGCACAACAAGCAAATTATATCACACAAATATACGTACATCACATATATACAATTATATACACATAAAAAAGTAGGCTAAACCCACTGGAGACTACTCCCCAGTAGAGTCGCCACTTAATTTCTGTAGCAGTAAATTCATGATCATCAAGCTATGGGTAAGCAAGACATCAAATAACAAGAGTCGCCACCGCACTTTTATTGTTTCCAAGGGAAAAGGGAAAAAGTACGAACAAAACCCAATAGTAAGAAGTTTTCAAATCAAAACTAATAAAATGTCAGAGATTACAGGTAAGGGGGTTGGTTACACAGAGGGAAGGTGTTAGCACCCAAAGTGTCCTAGGTACTCCTAGGGAGCCCTTTCTTTTGTGCATATGTATTTTGGACAAAGTGATGTTTACAAACAAATAGAATGGGGGGATGAGAAAAGAATTCGTTGATTATATTTTTGTGTTTGACAAGACCTTCGGACTTGTGCCTACGTACCAACATAATTATGAGGGATTAAAACCTCATAGTTCGTGATACAAATTTCAAAAGTGGATGCATTGCTTTTAATCAAAAATTAAGTTTGAAAGGCACAAGGGCCTAGAAAATGGTTTGAATGAGTTAGTTATTTTTGGCTTTTGAAAATTTTAAGTCGAGTATAGTTAAGTTTATTTACAAGTTTGATTTAAGAAAAGAAGTTTGAAAATGCAATGGCATAAGGCCAAAGTTTCTAATTTGCAAAGTGGTTAAAGTGTTGAAAATAATAAGTTCAAACAAAGAAGTTTTTAAAAGGAGGGAGAGATTTTGAAATTAAAGAGATAGGAAGGAGATGAAGAGACTAATCCTATCATAAATTTAAAAGTTAAGAGTTGAAAAGATCTGACCGATGGGTAGCAATCCAATAGACAAGAATGTCATATAGAAACCCCATATTCCCTTGGGCATTAGAATCAAGCAACAAATAATGCATACAATATTATCTTGAAGAGCAAAGGCATCAAATAAAGATAGCCCTATCCAAGCTTTATCCACTCCATGATCTCCTTCAAATTTGCCCATGTAACAGATGAATTCCACAGGTCACAATTTCAAAATATCAGCTTCACAATGATCATGTTGCAGATGAACTCAAATGTATCTACAATGATGTATCAGATGAAGTTTCAAATTGCAAGCACTTGGTTACATGAAAGTAGGCATTGGCCAAGTCGTTTTTGCATAGGGATGTTGCCTAAATTCTAAGTCCAATTGCCCAAGATCAAACCAACAGTCCACATAATAGTTTTTTAGGGTTTTTGTTTCATATTATGTACATTAATGGCCAAAGACCACACAAGCAAACAAAATACACAAGAACAAGATATATCACACAATATGGTCCAAGTGGACAAAGTGAAAAGGCATTAATATAAATAATTAGAATGGTATGAATAATGGCAAATGAATAGAGCTTAAAAGTTAAAGTGCATTAAAAAGTAAAGGGCTTGAAAGTAAATGTTAATTGTTAATGAGTTAGAAGTTAGTATTGCTTTTGCTTTTGCTTTTCATTTTAAGTCATTCTTTGGAGAACACTCAACCCACTTATCACAAGCATGGATCCTTGAACCAAGACATCTTCCAAAGGAAGGAAAAAAGGCCAAGTTTCCACACAATACCATGAAGGAGGGTAGACTTACAATCTCACTAACTAGAATTTTATGTCTTTTGTATCAAAAATTTAGCGATATGTTAAGCAATCGTAATTGGACTTATGTAGAAGTCACAACTATTTGAGGCCAGGGAATAGAATTTTGGTGTTAATGCATGTTAGAGACATAGTATAATGGATTATGCTCATGAAATATACCACACACAAAAAGAATATGCAAAAAGGTGGCCTAATCTCATCCATACTTATGTTAATTTTTCAATCAACTAGCCTTAGGATTTAGAGACATCATAGACCAAATTAAATGGATGCATAGAGAAGGGGAATTAGATGAAGAGGGAGGGGAATGGATCAAAACTCAAATTGGTCAAAGGAGGACTTTTACCAAATTAAGATGATTCATTCATTTTGGGAGATGGAACGTACATTCGATCAATCCCCTAAATCTAATGATCTTAACCTAGCAAAGTCAAATCAACCTTGACCAAGGCCCAACAACACAAGTCAAACTTATACAAACCACCAAAATAGCTCAACACAATTTTTTGGCATTTATTCAATTTAAAATACTAAAAATAATGCATTAAATTAAATATGGTTTGTCAAATTCCTAAAACCTGATCAAAACACCAAATATATGGCCATGAGATTTATCATAGGTCAAACAAGGTCAAAGGACCTTGGAGAATTTTTTTTAGAATTTTTGGAGACTTAAAAGTATTTTTAAACAATTAAAAATATTCACAAAATCAATTAAATCATGAAAAATATTAATAATGATCCAAAAAATAATTTTAATTCAAAATATGAAAGAGGAGTTTATTTAAAAAAATTGGTGAAACTCTCATATTTTTTGGATCAATATCAAAATTAATATGAATTAATAAAAATCAAATGAAAGAAAATGAAAATCAAAAAATCAATAAAACGTGGACCACTTGATCTCCCTCATTAATTGAAGTGGTAGATCAAGTGGATGGAAACGTGCGTTCCATGGTGGAACTTAGTCAGCGCGTCACACGCGTGATAATCACTACCAACGCCCAAGATTAAAACAATTTAAACAAGATCAATGACTCAGAACCTGTCCAGCACACCACCGGTGCTGGACCAACGGTCACCTTCTCAGGTGAGGTCCACCAGACTGGTTCACTCATCACCATTAAACTAATGAAAAAAGAGGACATGATCTGAAAGAAAAAATGGCGTAGAGCACGATTCTGACCTCAATTTTAACTAACTCGACACATATAGAAAGATATGAGGAGTTGAATTTTGAGGTGTGTCAGCTGAGTTGCTTCGATTTGACCTCAAAGCAACTCAATCTTCTTGCCTATATTGGTAGGACTTTAGACAACCAAAGATCCAAGAGAATTGATGAGAATTGAGTGAGAATCGAAGAGAAGAAGTTTTCTGAAATTTACCTTCAATGTTGTGCAGAAATGGATCTTGCTTGCTTCAAACTTGATATGATCACACTTGAGAAGCTTGCATAAGAGGTTTAGAAATGGTACAAAGCTTTGGATCCTGGAGTTTTTGAATCTCCAAACAGTGAGATTCAAACTCAATTTTCAAGTTTAAAATTCTCAGGTTTTCCTTTGAATGGTGAGGGTTTCAATTGGGGGGCAAAGATGGCGCGCAAGGTGTGTTTGAAATGAGCTCCATGGGCCTGTATTTATAGCATTTGAGAGTGATATTTGCACACTTGAAAAATTGCTATATTTGGCAATGTGATCCACAAGCTTGCATGGGCGTGTACAGGCCCATGAAGAAATCCAATTTGATTCATGTACAACTGTTCTGAAGTTCAAATGAGACTTGGATGTCAAGGCAATGCAATGTGAAGTTTTGGACATTTGATTTTTCCACTTGATGCAGACCTGTTAAGACCATGCGCAGCCCTAGCAAATCTCATCCAAATTGCATGAAATTGGATTCTTTGGAAAGCTTAGATCAAGGGAGAAACTTTGATGTTGGACACTTTTTCATTTGGAACTTGGAACATGGTGAATTTTGAGGTGGAAGTTTGGGAATTTTAACATGCTGAAATTTTTTCTAAGTGTTAAGCGATATATCTTAATATTCCACCTTGCTTAACTTTTTATGTGAGCTTCAAATGAGAAAAGTGTCTTCATAAAAGTTGTATCTATTTCAAATAACTTCAAAATGGTCACCAATTTCATGTGATTTGGATTTAAAATGATAGAGTTATGCGTTTTTGAAGTTGAGGAAAATCACTTGTTCAATGGTATAGGGCAAAAATGACCTATAATGTATCCTTATATCACATGCTCATATAAGTTGAATTAGATCCCACTCCAAACATAAAAGTTGAATTAGACATCTTGAATTTGATTTCTCAACTTGGAAGTCTTTCATCTCATAAAAATTGAGCAAGTTATGTCCTTGGGAAGTTGACTTTCAAATTAGGGTTTAGACAAAATGACCTATAATGTTTCAACATAGAAAATGATTTTCCAAGCAAAACTAGCTCTAGGTCTTAACATTAAAGTTGCTTGGAATGTCATTTAGAGTAAAGTTTCTCTTGGAATAATTTTCATATGGTGAAAATTGTAGGAGATAGGGTCTAGGGAGACCCAGTTTTGATCAGATGAATTCATCTGGCCAACCACCATCAACCAACTTGCTAGCCTCCAATTCTCTTAACTTTCTAGGCTCATGGTAGATCATATATGCATAATATGATGAATTTTGAAGTGTCCCTTGAAATATTTGATCAATTGGTGAGATAGCTTATTGAAGAAGTTACTTAAGATACCCAGTCAAACTAGGGTTTTCAAGGCAAATCACCTCCAAACTCTTGAAGAATACTTGATCAATATGACATGTAGAGATCATTGGGACTATATATGATACTTTGAGACATTTTGGATCAATATTTGATTGTGCTCTTAGCCATGAGGTTCTTAAACCCTAGGTGTGAGCTTGCTAGATCAATGGTGATCATGCCCTTCCTACAAAAGAGTTAGGCAAATGCAAAGACATATTTTTGGTATTTTGGTTAGAAAAATGACAATATACAAGTATGATACAATCACATGGTGCTTGGTGATCTCTCCCAAAACAAACCCAATGAATAAAGGGGTAAGGAGAATGCCAAGGTATGATCCCAATGCATATGATGAATTTGCATGAGGGGTTTTAGGGTCAAAATTGGTGTCTTACAGGGATAATACCCTTCAAATCCTCAATTCCCCATCCAATAGCATTTTTGTACTTTTTCAAGACTCAGATGAGCTTTTTTTCTTGGATATTCTAAAAGCTTGAGTTTATGATAGCAGGACATTTTCCTTCAGGTTCGAGAAATACATATTTGAGATTGTCAGGAAGTTCCTTCAACTCTGTTTCCTTCTTAAGTTCTTCATTCTCCTCACTAGATTGAGGTAGGCGTAAATCCTTCCACCGGCGTGGTCGAGATCCTTTTCACGGGGTTTGTGCGTCCAACAAGGCAAGCACTTCAGATTACCCGTTGTCCACCTCTTTATCAGACTCGAAAATGGACAAAATTCAACACTCTTTCCAAAGGAGACTGGGGTGTATGTAAAGGGTTATCATATGTCGTCACCTGATCCAGAACCTCTATAGTATGACTGGTACAAATATCATCCTTGTACCTCAGGGTGTTGTCAACATCGATTTTCAATTCCTCATCATAAACCTTCAGTGTCATTGTTCTTTCTTTTATGTTTATCAAGCACCGTCCCGTCTCCGAAAAAGGTCTCCCCAGAATGAGAGGGATCTCTTCATCTTTCGGCATTTCAAGAATTACAAAATCCACCGAAAATACAAACTTATCAATTTTAACCAAAACATCTTCAATAATGCCATACGGTTTCTTGACCGAATGATCGGAGAATTAGAGTGTCATTCTGGTATCTTGCACAGCCCCTATACCAAGCTTCTTGTAAATAGACAACGGCATGAGACTCACACTAGCTCCCAGATCAATAAGAGCTTTTTTGAATGACCTATGTCCAATAGCACATGGGTTAGTGTCGGTGACACGCCTCTTAGAAATGATATCCTTGATGAACTTGGCATACGTAGGCATTTGTTCAAGTGCCTCCAACAACGGAATGTTAATTTCTAGCTTCTTGAACAACTCTAAGAACTTTTCAAAGTTTTTCTCATGTTGCCCTTTTTTCTTGTTTCTAGTGGGGAATAGGAGCTTAAAAACCGGCTTGGGCTCAATGTCTGTTTCTTTTACAGCTGGTTTCGGTGCTACCACTTCTTCTCTAACAACTTCATTTTCTTTGATCTCAAGGTTCACTTCGATCAATTGGTCTTCCTCTTCATCCATTTCCTCAACAACTTCATCAATTTTACCACTTCGTGTTGTCACCGCGCTCACATTATTATGCTTTCTAGGATTTGTCACGGTTGCACTAGGTAAAGCACCTTGTGCTTGAGAACTCGAAGTTAGTTGCTGAGCGATTTTCCCCATTTGTACTTCAAGATTCTTTATAGATGCCGTGGTGTTTTTCTGATTGTTCCGGGTTTCTTCTTGAAATTGAACATTATGGGAAGCCATTCTTTCAATTGCAAGTTCCCAATCAACTTTCTTAGGGGCCTGTTGTTGTCGTTGTTGTTGATATTGAGTTTGGTACTGACCATGTTGAGGAGAAGTTCCTTTTTGGTCTTTCCATGAGAAGTTGGGATGATTTTTCCAACCTGGATTGTACGTGTTGGAATAAGGATTATTCTGCTTCAAAAATTTGATTTCCTCCACTTGTTGAGGAGTTGCAAAATAATAACAAGTTTGGTGCGGACCACTACAAATTTCACAACAGACAATAGGGACCGGTTGGACTTGTGCCACCAGTTGGGTGCCTATATTCATCACCTTCAGCTTCTTATCAACTTCAGTAGATATAGTATCTTCAATACAGATTTTATTAGTTTCCAGCTTTAAATCTATAACCCCTTCTGGTTTGTTTTGACACCTATCATACAACTCCATGTGCTCATTAGCAGCAGTAGCTTCAATGATCTTCTTGATATCGGTGGCTGTTAAAAAATTTGTGGAACCACCGGCTGTGATATCAATCAGTTGTTTGGTCTTTATTTTAAGACCGTTCACAAACACCTGCATTTGTTCAATTGCATCCATACTATGGGTGGGGCATACTACCAGGACTCTCTTGAATCTCTTATAGGCGTCTCCCAAAGTTTCCCCGTCCTTCTGCTTAAAATTCAGAATTTCATACCTCTTCCATAGAAATACCGATGCTACCGGCAGGTAAAGAATAAAACCATTTCTTCAGCTTCTTCCGGAATTCCTTTTCCATTTCTTCCCAAGTTGTGATGCTACCGGCAGGTAAAGAATAAAACCATTCTTCAGCTTCTTCCGCTAAGATAAATGTGAACATTCTAAATTTCTTGGCTTCTTCAGTGTGACCATCAATTTTCAGAGTGTTGCTCATGGTCAGAAATCTCTGCAAATGCTTGTTTTCATCTTTATTCACTTTTCCAGTAAAATGCTTCATTTCAAGCTGATTAATGGTACTCGAGTGTGTCTCACCTCGAAAAAATGCGATCCCTCGCGATGGACGCCGAAAAATTGTGTTCGTACAGAGTTGCCACCGAACTTTATTTACTCCAATGAAGGAATAGGAAAATATCGATAAAACCTTTATGAAAATATAATAATGGTCGTCGCAACCATATTCAGGTTCGGGAGTCGATTACGCAAGAGGAAGGTATTATCACCCCTTACGTCCGTTGTACTCAGAAAGGGGAGACCTCAGAAAGGGGAGAAGGGAGGTTTTTATTAGTGTGCTCGCGAAGATACAGAATCTCCTGCATACGTATCCTTATGGTGCAATAAGGAAATCAGAGCATTCGTAGTTCAGGAACTACGATTGGTTGGTGTTTTTTAATGAACGACTGTGTGGATCGCGTTCTAAAGGCTAAACGTTGGCTTGTCTACTCTCGACGAAGACTTAAGCACTAGTTTGTTGTGCACATTAGAAAAGATTAAAGTGTTCTTTTTGAAAAGAGTTTTGGTCACGCTGGGTGATAAGTTGAATTGATGTGTTTGATGTTTTGTTTGGTTGGTTTCGATCGCACGGGGAGAGGAATTAGATTTGATGTGTTTGAGATATTTTTGAAGAACGACAAAAGATTGAGCAATGTGGTGCACACCAATCGTTCGATTCTTTCGAGGGATAACAAGGCGAACGCCTTCTACTCCCTTTTTCGTTCGAAATATTTTTGAAAAGTTTGTTTGCGGAAGTAGAATATGCACGATAGTGAGGAGTCCCACTTGCTCATTCTAGGAATAATGAGGCGTGTGCCACCTATTCCGTTATCCAAATTTATTTAATGTGTTTTAATCGGCAGTTAATAACTTGAGCAATATGGTGAGCGCCAATTATTCAAGCATTCGAAAGATAGTGAGGCGAACGCCTCCCATCTTTTATCATCCGATATTTAATTTATAAAAGATATGTTCTTAGAGGTCGTATTAATTTGGGAGGATGATTTGAATTTGGATTTGCAAGTTTTGGTCGAAAGGCGATGATTTGAGCAAGGTGGCGTGCGCCACTCGTTCGAATAATCAAAGAATGGTGAGGCGAACACCTCCCATTCTCTTCAATTGAAATTTAATTTATAAGGTTTATTTCCCGTGAAGTTGGGTTTGATATAAAATATGATTTGAATTTATATGATTGCAGTTTTAATTGGATGACGAGAAATTGAGCAATGTGGCGGGCGCCAATCGTTCAATCATTTGCGAGATGGTGAGGCGAACGCCTCCCATCCTTTTATTATTCGAGGGTTAGAATTAAAAGGGTTTAGAATTTGTATTCATTCGAGAGAAATGATTTGAATATTGTGGTTGAAGTTTTTAATCGGGTGACAAGAGTTTGAGTAATATGGCGTGCGCCAATCATTCGAGTACTTGAGAAATAGTGAAGCGAACGCTTCCTATATCATTTTCATCCCAAGTTTACATTAAAAGAGAAAATTCTTTAGAAGTTAAATTGTTTAGAAAATGGTTTGAATTTGTACAGAATGTTAGTAAAATTATTTACATGTGAGGTTGATGGCGATGCTAAAGCAATCGACTTACAAAGGGTTTGTTCTGAAGGTGGGCTTGATGTTAAATCAAGAATTGTGTGATTTTAGTGGTTTTAAAATTGTTTTGAAATTGATGATGAAATGGTTTTGAAATGATGTGAAGTGCTAGTGGAAGAAATCGATCGAAATTAATTGATTAAAATTTGGTTAAATTGATTAATTAAACTAATTAAAATTAATTATCAAAATTATCGAATTAAATCAAATAACTAAGTTAATCAAAATTAATTAATCCAAAATAACTTAACTAGTCAAAGTTCAATAATTAGATTTAGTGACAATTGTCGATTTATTTAATGGAATCGGTGTGCTCTAAACCGGTTTGTACCAAATGACAACACAATTAATATCATTCGTAAGATTATAACTCGGTGAAATATTCTATTAATGTATTGAAATTGAGGTGGCATATCGACATAAAAAGTCGAATCCATTAGTTTAATCCAATTTAAAATGCAACACAACACAAACAACATAAATAATAGCAGCATGAGATTATTTACAATGTTCACTCTGTTGTGCCACAAATTACGTACAGACAAACATTCAAAGAGTAGAAACAAAATAAAAGTAATAAGATAGTATGATCAAAATAGGTACATGTGTATATAGCAAGTGGGCTTGACAATTTAACCCATAAAATTCCTAATCTCATTATTTGATGATGGAATAAAGTTTATTTAACAAATTATAACAAAGTTGATTTTTCCAAACCAACCCAATTTCCAATATCGTGCGTAACATACATGAATATGAAATTCTCCTCTCACTCTTCCCTCTTCACCTATGATATCACAGTTATGGAAAAAAGATCAAAACAAGTCCGCTTTTTAATTAAAAAATTTAGCATGTTCAGTCTATACTTTCTATATTATTTCAATCATCACAAACAAAAAAACAATGCAGACCAACACTTATTTACATCTTACGGTATGAACCAAACAACTGAGTTAATAAGCAAATCGGGTGAAATCGATAAAAGATTGAGAAATCAGACACTATTAGAGTCATATGCAAATGGAGTGCAAAAAGGAGAGGAAATGAAAATAACTACAGTTTTAAATTGTTACTCAAACTGTAATATCCACCATATGTCGAATTTGTATACCATCTTGAATTTGAACACTAACTTTTGTTAGCCGAACAACACAGACAAAACATAATATGACATTTGCCTAAACCAGAATGTTACCCAAAGTTATTATTGACACGGCAGCGATTTGAGTGCGGGTACAAAGGATTTTCCGTCGTTCATGAAAGTAACCGCAATATTTTGCAATTCGGGACAGACAAGGGAGCCACCGAGTATGCTTCTTCCAAAAATGTTAATCTGTTATTTTCCTTCGTCAATAGATTCCTCCAATCCACGGTCCGGCGACGGAAATGAAAGCTTAAAGGGCAGTCAGATCTTGGACTGGAGGCGAGGATTTTTTGTCGGAGATGAAAAATGAGGTTTTGTTTGCCGATGAGGAGTGAGGTGACGTGCGAAGGCGACGGCGCAGCCGAGAGACTTCGCGGCGGAGAAGGTTTTGGCGACGGTGGTTGTGAAGTGGGCTAAGGATGATGGCGGCGGATTTAAGGTTTAAGATGATAGGTGGTTAGGGCGAGTGAGATCGATGGTGTGGAGATGGAGGAAGTTGTGATGGTCGAGGTGAGGGCGGAGATGGAGGTTTCTGGTGGAGGAAAGGTTGGATGCAGAGTGTCCGAAGGAGAAGGTTGGTGCGGAGGTGGAGCGGAAGTTTCGTCGGAATGAAGAAGGTGGTTGTGTGGTTGTGTTCGCCGGCGAGGGAGGAGGCGAATCGGAGAAGGCGGTGGTGAGAAGATTGTGAACAGTGGTCGTGGCGGAGATGTTTGGTGGCGGTTTTGTGGTGTTGTGGTGGCGGTGGTGTGATTGAGGAAGATGGAGAGGATGAGTTAGTGTGAGGTGTGAGGTGAGAGCCCAGAGAATTTGTAACGTGGCCCCCTATTTATTAAGTGAAAAGAGAGTTATATTATGGTGAGAGAGACGCGTGTGGTAGAAAAGAGAGTATTTTGTTGAGTGGGTTCCTGGAGAGAGAGAGAGAGAGAGAGAGAGAGAGAGAAACGTTCGTAGTGGGTAGGTTGTTACAACCTTTTTATTTTATTTCTTATTTTTTATTTTTGAACCAAGAGAGAGAATTTGAGGAGTACTTTTAGAAGAGGAAAAGTCCTCTTTTTTTCTTTCCCACAGAGTCATGATGAGAGCCGCCTTCCTATTTTCTTCCTAGTGGAGAGAGATCCCATGTAGTAAATGGTGTGGTTTTTTTGTCTTTTTCTATTTTTTCCTTTTTTTTTAGAGAGTGAATTGGTTGGAAATGGTTTTGCATCCTTAAGCCTTCACGTGACCAGCTGTCACACCTCCCTTCTCTTTTCGTTGGATGCCCAGCTAGAGAGAGGGATTCTAGAAGGAGATTTTTATATGTTATTTAATATTACTCTTTATTTCTATTTGATGATTGGATAATAGAAAATGGGTATTGATTGCAAATGAGGACCATTGATTAATTTGAATCAACCATTCAGATTAAATCAAAAAAAAACAAACCAATCAAAATTGCAAAGTTATCTTTTTTTAGATGATTTAATTAATTTAAATGGGATTAAATCAATCAATTCAAATAAAAATTCACAACTTCCTAAATAAACATGATAAAATTAAAATGAAGATATGGAAATTCCCATTTATTTAATTTGAATATTTTGGCGAAAGAATAAAATTAAAATGACTAAAAATGAATAAAAGTCGGGCGAAAATTTGCTCAAAAGATTAAATCGGATGCACTAAAATGATCAGCACGAAATATACTTATTGAAAAAATACAACGTTTCTTTGAATTTTGAAATAAATTTTCAACGGTTAAAAGGCCCAGACTGGTCAAAATGCAACTAAAAAAGTCACTGAAAAAAATACAACGAGCACACCAAATTAAACTACGTGAACCATAGATTAATAATACCGACATCTACAATTTTAATTTTGAAACTTTTTACCCGCTGATTTTGCACGTATTTGAGAAACGGATTAACCAATTTGTCTGTATTTTCCAAGAATTTATTCCGACTGATATTTTAGGTATTATTCATGATGGAATGCATGTGATGCTGTGTATATGATGCAAATTGAAAATGAAATCAGATTTACGAAAACTTAAAATGCCTGGACAAAATAGGGGTATGACAGGGTGCAGCTGGAAATTAGCCACGTTCACTCGTTGGTTGACAATAGTTAATCTGTCGGTTTATGCATTGGCACCTCCGTAGTCTCCCAACTGTCTTTCTGCTGGCGATGGAACATCAACCATAGTTTCGATCTCTCTATCGGAACCTGAATCTGAGTTGTAATGGATGGAAAGTTGTTCTTCGTCTTATTCCAATCTGGCTAATCGAGCTTGTCTGAGTCTTGCTCGCAAGGTTCTCTCGATTTCTGCGTCAAAAGGAAAATCAACTGAGGCCTTACCTCGCATACAAATATCAGACACAGATTAGTTGATATAATAGAAATAAAATATTCAAAATACGGAAAATAAATTTTAGTTGCAGAGCAACAAAATTTCAATTGAGATAATTTTAAACTTATATTTGGCAATTCCTGGCAACGGCACCAAAAACTTGATCAGAAAAATAGCAAGTGTACTATTTTGGCCGATGTAGTAATAAGAGGGATGTTTCCCAAAGATCGATATCGAGTATTGCGAGCAATATAAGAGTAAACAGTCACTCAATTGAACAAAAGTGAGAGTTTGGGTTTGGTACAATTTACTGTAAGGAAGAATAAAACAAATAAATATTTTCACAAATTAATATGATATGCCAAGGAAGGTGTATAAACATCTCCTATAATGACCCTTGAGTGTATATCTCCTTAATACTGAACATTATTTCAATTACCGGATCTTAAGATTATTTACCCCTAAGACCTCGGAGGGAAACCTTTGGTATTCAATCTAACCTCTAAGTCCTAAGGTGATTATGGTGAAACCAAGCATTTTAATTTAACAAGAATAATCCGGTAACCATAGGGTATCCCTAGTCCTAGGTGATATCTACTATGGTTTCACTATATGAAAACCTTAACCATTGCAGTCCTGTTAATCGTTAACCATACATCAATCTTAACTTTTGCCATAAAGAAAGCATTACGCGAATCATATAGTGAAATTGAAATCAAATAACATATATTAAGGAAAATCTAACATCAGAGTCATTACATGATCAATTCAGGGACACCCCCTGGCATTGGGGGGTTTAGCCTATCATATTATTCAAATCAGATACAATATAAAATTGAGAAATTACAAAAAGTTTAGAATTACGTTGATCTTCAATCGCGTCCGCTCTTGAAGGATCTTCGTTCTTATTCGCTTTCCACTCCTTCAATCTTGATTGTCTCCAATTTTCTATCGTGTAAAAAGACCCTTTCTCCATATTCAAATCTCCTGTAAATAGTTCCTGATGACAATTTTTCTCGCGTAAAAGTCCAAACTGCCCTCCGGGATAAGTTGTGCCAAAAAACACATAAAATTAGAAAATCAAGTACCCAGGTCAACACTGGCCGTGTCAGGAAACACGCCAGGCCGTGTTGGCTTCTGAGGTACAAGGCCTTGACACGCCTGCTCAGGGATGCTAACACGGGCACCCGTGTCAGCTCCCTATTTTCCTCTTCCATGCCCTTTCTCCTAACACAGCCCGTGTTGGCCAACATGGGTGGCCGTGTCAGGGCTACTGTAAGTCCATTTTTCTTCTCCCGACGGGCCCAGAACGCCTGTTTTGCTTGTCTATCCCTCTGGTACACTTGTTTACACCTGAAACCAAAAGAACTACCATAAAAGGACATAAAATGGAGTATGATGATGCATAGAATATGTACTCATTAAATGGAGATAACAATACCAAACATATAAATAACTAAACAAAATAATAAAATAAGTGGACTAATGTGTTACCGACTTCTTACAAAGGTGTCGAATGAGTGTCAGAAAACAAGGAGGATTGGAGACTGATCACATGCAGATCTTGTTTAATTGGAAAGATGATAAAGTCTCCATTCACAAGAAAAGGTGAAAGAGCTAATGATCTTTTGGCCCTCATACATACTGATGTATGTGGACCACTGAACATACCAGCCAGAGGAGGTTTTCAGTACTTCATCACATTTACTGATGATTTCATTAGATACGGTTATGTGTATTTAATGAAACACAAATCAGAGTCCTTTGAAAAGTTCAAGGAATTCAAGAATGAAGTACAAAACCAACTAGGTAAGAATATTAAAACTCTTCGATCAGATCGAGGTGGTGAGTATTTAAGCCTAGAGTTTGATGACCATCTGAAAGAGTGTGGGATCCTACCCCAACTTACTCCTCCTGGAACACCCCAATGGAATGGTGTATCTGAGAGAAGAAATTGAACCTTGTTAGACATGGTCTGATCCATGATGAGTCATGCCGATCTTCCAAACTCCTTTTGGAACATGCACTATTGACAGCAGCTTACACACTTAACCGTGTTCCATCTGAAAAGGTTGAGAAGACACCATATGAGATATGGAGTGGTAAGAAACCACATATGTCTTACATGAAGATTTGGGGTTGCGAAGTTTATGTGAAATGACAAATTTCAACTAAGCTTGAGCCCAAATCTGACAAATGCTTATTTGTGGGGTATCCTAAAGAAACAAGAGGGTATTACTTCTACAATGCTTCTGAGGGTAAAGTGTTTGTCGCTCGAACTGGAGTTTTCCTAGAAAAGGATTTTATTTCTAAAGGAATCAGTGGGAGGAAAGTAGAGCTTGAAGGGATTCAAGAATCATAAAGCATTGATACACCTATGGAGGAATTAGAGTAGGAAACACAAGTAGTTGTGGAAGAGCAACCTGTTCAAGTAGAACAAGACCAACGTAGGTCAATCAGGATACGTCACCTACCTGAGAGATATGGATATCTCATAACTGATCAAGGTGATATATTACTCATGGATCAAGATGAGCTTGTGACCTACCAAGAGGCCATAATTGGTCCTGAGTCTAAGAAGTGGCTAGAAGCCATGAAATCTGAAATGGATTCCATGTACACAAACCAAGTTTGGACCTTGGTAGAGCCTCCTGTAGGAGTTAACACTATAGGATGCAAGTGGGTATTCAAAAAGAAGACTGGCATGGATGGTAAGGTATATACTTATAAGTCAAGACTAGTTGCAAAAGGATATAAACAAATTCACGGGGTTGACTATGATAAAACCTTTTCACCAGTTGCAATGCTTAAATCTGTTCGGATTTCACTTGTTATCGATGCATATCATGATTATGAAATATGGCATATGGATGTCAAAACTGCTTTCCTTAATAGGAATCTTCTTGAGGATGTGTACATGACACAACCTGAAGGATTTAACATACCAGACGAAGCCCAAAAGATATGTAAGTTACAAAGATCAATATATGGATTGAAGCAAGCTTCCAGAAGCTGGAATCTTCGTTTTGATGAAACAGTAAAACAATATGGATTCATCAAGAACGGAGATGAGCCTTGTGTCTACAAGAAGGTTAGTGGGAGCATGATCATTTTCCTGATATTATATGTAGATGACATATTACTCATTGGAAACGATGTCCCTATCCTGCAACAAGTAAAGTCTTGGTTGGGGAAATGATTTTCTATGAAGGACCTGGATGAAGCAGCCTATATATTGGGAATCAGGATCTATAGAGATAGATCACAAAAACTGCTTGGCCTAAGTCAGAGTACATACATAGATAAAGTGATGAGACACTTTAATATGCATGATTCTAAGAAAGGTTTCATACCTATGTAACATGGCTTGTGTCTATCAAAAACACAATCCCCTTCAACTAAGGAAGAAAGGGATCACATGAATAATATTCCATATGCATCGGCAATAGGATCTATCATGTATGCCATGTTATGTACTCGACTAGATGTCTCGTATGCTTTAAGTGCAACGAGTAGGTACCAAACTGATCCCGGTGATGCTCATTGGGTAGTTGTCAGGAATATCCTTAAGTATATGAGAAGGAATAAGGACTCATTCTTGATATATGGAGGTCAGGAAGAGCTTGTTGTAATTGGATACACCGATGCTAGCTTCCAAACAGATAAGGATGACTTTAGATCGCAATCTGGTTATGTGTTTTGCTTAAACGGTGGCGTTGTGAGCTGGAAAAGTTCAAAGCAAGATACAGTTACTGATTCTACAACCGAGGCCGAGTATACTGCTGCCTCAAGTGCAGCAAAGGAAGCTGTTTGGATCAAAAAGTTCATTAGTGAACTTGGCATAGTTCCTAGCATTATGGATCCCATTGGTCTCTATTGTGATAGCAATAGTGATATCGCACAAGCTAAGGAGTCTAGATCTGACCAACGATCCAAACACATACTTAGGCGTTATCACCTCATTCGAGAGATAATAGATAGAGGAGATGTGAAAATATGCAGAGTACCTACACTTGACAATATTGTTGACCCACTGACAAAGCCTCTTGCGCGGCAGAAGCATGATGGCCATACTAGATTTATGGCCATTAGGGGTATGCCTGATTGGCTCTAGTGCTAGTGGGAGATTGTTGGTGTAAGCCCTAGAGGCCAATACTTTTGGTACTTATATCAAATTATTTATTAATAATAAAAGGCTTTTTCTTTATTATGTTTGTTTAATAAAGTCCCTAGAATAGCTAGTCCGTTTAATGTATCAAGTGTGACTTAATCATGAGATCCCATTAAACATAAGGACATTATTCTTAAAGTATCCGTATTCGAGCTTTATTGTGAAATGGGATAACATTAAAGCATTAATACTATTATGTATACAGACTGATGATCACATCTCATGGATCATGGATAAGGAGTTATCAAGTATTAAACATAGGTATGAATATTAAGAGTAATATTTATACTGGATTGACCCGCTATGAGAATACTATATAGAATGTTATGCAAAGTGTCATAAGTTATTTTCGTGGTGATAATGGTGTATACCACCCTTCGACCTAAAACCACTATGGACCCTAGATGTAGAGTCGAGTGCCTTATTGTTGATCAAACGTTGTTTGTAACAGGATGACCAAAAAGACAGTTGATGGGTACTCCACGAAGCATGCTGAGGGACATGAGTGACCTAGATGGAATTTTCTCATCCTGCATAATAGGATAAATGTCTACGGGCCCAATATTGAACTGGACAAGAATGACACGGTCTATGCCTTATGTTCAATATAGACATAAGGGCAAAAGGGTAATTGTACACATAAGTATTATCACAAAAGGATTTGTCAGATCATATGACATTTTCGTGTCTTGGGTAGCAGTGATGTGTTGCTAGATACCGCTCACTGTTTATTATGTTAAATGCATGATTTAATATAATTGCCAATGTCACGAAAACCTACATGGTCACACACAAAATGACGGATTGATGAGAGATAGAGTAACTAAGGAACACCGTAAGGTACGGTGTACTTAAGTGAATTGTAGAACATCGTAAGGTACGGTATACTTAAGTAGATCTGCATCAAAGTTTTCAATCGCCACAAGAGGTAACGATTCTATCACTGATCATGCCCATTCGTAAGGATCACTAAAGGAGAATTTTTAAATTCCGTTGCGTTTTGGATCGTTCTTCTCCTTCACACACACACACACACACACAACACACACACACACACACATATATATATATATATATATATATATATATATATATATATATATATATATATATATATATATATATATATATATATATATATATATATATATATAGAGAGAGAGAGAGAGAGAGAGAGAGAGAGAGGAGGGGGGAGGGGGCTTTTTGCCCTCTTTTAGATTGAGTTTCCCTTGTCTCCTTGAATCTTTTCATCTTCTTTTTGTTCAAAAGGTACCTTGCATTTTGAGGTACCTTTCTTCCCTTCAACTTTTCATTCCTGTATTTTATTATATTTTTGCTACTATGAAGGATAACCCTATATCCGTTGAGAGTGATTTAGAGGGTAATGTTTTTTCATCTTAAAAAAAGGGAATGGGTTCTTATTCAAATTTCGTCCCTTCTAACTGTGGGAATTTCAAATCGGAAGTCGTCCTCTTGAGTGATGATTCTGAAATGGAAGGGTCGTCTGGAGAATCTCTTTCATACGAGGCTCATTCTTGGGAATCTTCAGAGACTTTATTTCTAGAGAAACCTGATATGGGTTAAAATCTCGTGGAAAAGCCGATGTGTCCCCCTGTCTTAACCAAGGAAGAAATAGAAGTTTTTTGTCAAAAGAGGGAACATGACAGTTGTTTTGTTAAAACATATTGGGGAGTGACTGCTCATGATCCTATAAATGTTGAAATTGTCCGTCACTTGGAGTTTTAGGTATAGTCTGATGTTGTGTCTTGAATCATCCTTGATGATCATTATAAAGATGATGTGTTAGGCTGAAAGGGACTCCAACTAGTAAAATCGGCTAATTCCATTAGGTATAATTGGGTGGCCGTTGAAGTGGTTGGGACTTCCCCCGTCAGGAATACAATCGAGGTTGTATTAAAAGCTGACATTAAGGTCGGTAATCCCTCGAATTGGTTGATTATTCCCTGTAGCTATTGGGGAGAGGATATGTAGCTCTTTTAAGGGTTATTAAATTCCTCTGTATGAATTTGTTTTCACTGAGTTAGGGGTAGTTTACCCTTATCTGATTTCGAAGTGGTTGTGATAGGTCGCTTGAAAGTTTCCCCCTCAAAGCTTCATCTTGGAGCTTGGGCTTATATGAAGGGGTTTTAACTCTTTGTAGAGCATAAGTTCTGGAAACCTTCTTTGGAGGTTTTTTTTAGTCTTTTTTTCGTGGTCTGTACTTATCAAGATGATACCCGAGATCAGAAATTGGTCTCCCTTCACCCCTAAGTGCCTTGGTACATCCCTTTCACCACTTATTGGTGTGATTTTTTTTAATGTTTTGTGCTGGTGAAACCTGACACTTTTGGGGCTCATCTTACTTTTGTGTTATCTTTGGACCCAGTAGTACACGCCCGCTCTTGCAAAAATGGTTTTTTAAGTACTAGTCTATAGCTCATTTTCGCCAGCCTCTTTCTTCTTATCACTCTAGGCTAAGCCCTTTGTCCCCCTCACAGCTTCATCTCGGAGCTTGGGCTTATATGAAGGTGTTTTAACTCTTTGTAGAGCATAAGTTCTGGAAACCCTCTTTGGAGATTTTTTTCAGTCTTTTTTTCATGGTCTGTACTTATCAAGATGATACCCCGGATCAGGGATTGGTCTCCCTTCGCCTCTAAGTGCCTTGGTACATCTCTTTCACCACTTATTGGTGTGATTTTTTTAACGTTTTGTGCTGGTGAAACCTGACACTTTTGAGGCTCATCTTACTTTGTGTTATCTTCGTACCCAGTAGTGCACGCCCGCTCTTGCAAAAGCGGTTTTTTAAGTACTAGTCTATAGCTCATTTTCGCCAGCCTCTTTCTTCTTATCACTCTAGGCTAAGCCATTTGTCCCCCTCACAACTTCATCTCGGAGCTTGGGCTTATATGAAGGTGTTTTAACTCTTTGTAGAGCATAAGTTTTGGAAACCTTCTTTGGAGATTTTTTTTAGTCTTTTTTTTCGTGGTTTGTACTTATCAAGATGATACCCGGGATCAGGGATTGGTCTCCCTTCGCCCTTAAGTGCCTTGGTACATCCCTTTCACCACTTATTGGTGTGATTTTTTTTAACGTTTCGTACTGGTGAAACCTGACACTTTTGGGGCTCATCTTACTTTTGTGTTATCTTCGGACCTAGTAGTACACGCCCGCTCTTGAAAAAGCGGTTTTTTAAGTACTAGTTTATAGCTCATTTTCGCCAGCCTCTTTCTTCTTATCACTCTAGGCTAAGCCCTTTGTCCCCCGCAGAGGTGAAAATGGAAGAAAAACTATGTGATTGGTACCAAAAGCTCGGCTATGAAGAAGGATTTAGCCTTGGCGAGGAACTCCCTTCTCAGCAAAAGAAGAGAAGGATTGATACTTATGTGATTATTTGTGCCCCTGGTCATGTTGAGAGGGAGAAACTCTTTGTTAAGTATGGGAGTCTGGGGCTTTTCTTAACAGCTTTAACCTTGCCTTGTAAATAACATGGAATAATTCCATAAGGCTTAGTGCTCACCAAGTGTAATATTCCATATTCTCTTAAATGCTCAATTAGTTGTCAGTTGAGACCAATTGAGTTCCTATGTACTCTAACTATTATCAGTTGTAACAATTTGAGCTCATATGTGCTCTAAGTATTGTCAGTTTGGACCAATAAAGTAACCAGTAAACTCTGAAGAGATTAATCATTAATAAAAGAGACAAACCAATATTAATAAGTACAAGAGAGGACATTTTTGGTAACATTAATAATTGGTCAATTGGTACTAGAAGATAAAATATCAATTGAGATATTTTATATTACTACCTAATATTATAATATATATTAATTATATGTTATATATTTGTGTGGTGTAGAAAGGAAAAGAAGAAGTGGATAAGAATGAAGGAAAAGAGAGTTAGTAGGTAAGAGAGAAGGAGAGATATCAGAAAGAAAAAGAAAGGGAAGAGATAAGAACAAGAAAAAAAGAGAAGAGAGGAGAAGAGAGAAAGAGGAAAGAAGAGCTTGGAGGAAAAAGAAGAAAAAAAACCATGGAGGATTATCATCTTCACCAACATCATCTCATCTTTATCATCATCATCACCAACTTCATCTCTATTTCACCATATTCATCTTCAAGGTGAGTTCTTAGATAGATTAGCCTTTAGGGGGGAAATAATATATATTTTGGGAGTTAGGATTGGTGTTAATCTATTGGAATAAATGGAGTTAACAGATGAATTTTTGAAGAAAATTGAAGAACCAATCGATTGGTTCCTATTGGTCCTCCCATTCAATGGATTGGTTTAGCGAAATTTTATGAGAAATCGATTGGTTTAGTTAAATTTTGTGAGAAATCTCCATTCAATCGATTGATTCATTTGATCAATCAATTAACATTAATTAATTCTTTGATAAATTAAAATATGCCACCAATGAGGTTCAAACTCGGGACCTCCTTGGTATGGTACACGCCTTACCACTGAGCATCCACCAAACTTCATGAAGAGAATGCGAGAGCCCTCTGAAAATTCAAAGAAAGCCAAGAAGGATAAATTGGGAGAAACTTCTGGGTCAGACCTCCAGTCCCTCTAGTTGATTCTCCAAGTAAGTCTCTGCCTCCTTCTCGCTCTGTTAAATTAAAGCCACTTGCTTCTTCTCTTCCCCAAACCACTCCCATCTACACCCAATCAGAAACACCACCCTCCACCACCAAACCCTAACCCACCTTCTCTAAAATTCAATCTCGCAACCACTACCTTACCCGTTTCTGAAGCAGAAATGGTGAACAAAACCACCTCACCGTCTTCCTCTACACCTTCATCCCCACCATACTACATTCTCTCATCAGACACCGAACCTTCTGACCCCCAATCCCCCACACTAGCCCAACTTCAGGAGCGTGCTCTTGCCTCACAACAACCACCACAACCTTGAAGGTGAGAAAAACAAGAAAGGGGGGGTTTGAATTGTTTGAAAAAAATAAGCGCTTTTGCAAAATGAAATCACACAATGATTTTATACTGGTTCGCTTATAACACAAAGCTACTCCAGTCCACCCGGCCAAGGTGATTTCGCCTTCAACAAGGACTTAATCCACTAATCTTGAAAGATTACAAACAACCCCTAAGAGAGAAGAAAATCTCTTAGTCCTCTCAAGTCTACAGACTACAAAGAGTCACTTGAGGAAATCAAATAAAAAATTAGATACAGGATGTGTAATCTAGAGTGCTTCTAAGAAAGCAAATATTACAAACTTAAGAACAAATTTTTCACTTGATAAGCAAAAGCTTAGTGAAATTCTTTGAAGAACAAAGATGATTTTTCTTGAGCGTGATATAATTTCAGTATAGTTTTGGCTAGTGATTTCTTGTTTTCTGAATGTTGATTTCTTCTCTATTTATAGGAGTTGAAGTAGAGTTGAAGTAGCGTTGAATCTGTTGGATATTGAGATGTAGTTACGCCATTCCATTAATAGCTTCTGCAGTAGACTTTTTCTCTTAGAAGTGACTACTTACCACAATTAGTATCTTCTCTCTTGGAAGTGGAGATTAACGTCTCTTTCTAATTGAGGAAATCCATTTGCAGAACTTTAACTTGGCTTAAATGTTACTTCATCATGATTAACAATTCTGATTAGAGTCTTTGTGTATCTGGAGAAACTGGCTTCTGATGTTATCTCTTGAAAGTTCAGATGACGCTGATAACTTCAGAATTTACAGAAGGCATTTGTTCAGAATCAGAGCTTCTAGACTTTACTTCATGTTCAGATGCTTCTGATACTTTGCAGTTTTTGTCCAGAGTCAGAGCTTCTTGAAACGAGATTCCACTTTAGATGCTTCTGATACTTGATAATTTTGCATCTGATCTTGTTTTGCATCTGATGACATCATCAGATTTATTTCTTCTTTCTTTAGAACCCTGCACACTTAGAAACTTTTCGTTAGGGTGCCATTTTTGGTTTCATCCTTTGTTATCATCAAAATCATGGAGTCTGTTGTAGAACAATTTTTGTTCTTACAATCTCCCCCTTTTTGATGATGACAAAACAAATAAAATTATCAGATGAAACATGAAAGATATTAGATCAGATAGACAAAAGCTCCCCCTGAGTTAGTACTAGGGAGTTCAGAAGTTCTTACCAGAGCTTTCCAAGCAATGAGATTTCTGAAAACTTTCTGCAATTTCTTAATTTTAATGTTAGAGTTATTTAATCAGAGCTATTATTTAATCAGAGCTATTTATATCAGAGCTATTTCTATAATTGTTGCAGAATGCTCAAGGTTTTAGACATAATTTTCATCAGAGCTATTTAATAATTTCTCCCCCTTTTTGGCATAATCAAAAAGGCATAAAAAATAAAAAGAGTAATAAAGAGAAAAACATATCATTAAACAGCACAAAGGCAAACAACAGTCAAAAACATCAGAAGCAAAGAAGAATATCAGAGCTAACAAGAAGACAGAAGCAAAAAGACTAGGCAAGCAAACAAAATAAATCCTAAGTGCCTAAGGGTTTGGAGGTTGAGGAAGTCTCTGAAGCAACATGGCAAACATGTTCTGGATGTTTTCATTCAGAGCATCTTGCTTGTCCATCCTGGCACGAAGCTCATTCTGATCTTTCTTGATCTCTTGCTGATCTTGCTTTATCTCTTTCAGAGTGTTAAGAATCAGAGGGATCGCAGAGGAAGACTCCCCCTGAATCAGAGCCTGCTGAGCTTCAGCTTCAGCAGCAGCTTGGGCTTCTGCATCTGCCTGAGCCTTGGCTTCAGCTTCCTGAATCCTTAGAAGTTCTGCTTCCTTTGCCAGGCGTTCTTCTTCCAACCTCTTGGCTTCTTCTGCTTCCCTGGCCAACCTTTCTTCCTCTAATCTCTTAGCCTCAGCTTCTCTAGCCAGTCTCTCTTGGAGTCTTTCCTCAGAGTCTCTGATGTAGCCATTTCTGACTTGTTCAGAGATACTCTTCAGCCTATAAGACTCAGAGGTCATCCAACTAATGACTCTGTTCCAGTGTGTCCTAACAGATTTAGGATCATCACTAACTTCAGAGTTTTTAGCCAGAGACTTGATCTTCTGGACTGAAGCTTCTGCAACCTGTATAATGGCCTCCTCAAGGGTAGGTATGGTAAGTTCAGGTTCAGGTTCAGGTGAATGAGGTGGAGAGTTTTGAGGGCTGAGATTTAGAGGTTGAGGTTCAGTTTGTTGAGGTTCAGATTCTGCTTGAAGTTCAGAATCTGGGGATGAAGCATAGAGTGGGTTTACATCTAAGGGTTCAGATTCTGGTTCTGGGACAGCGGGAAGGATTGGTGGAGTGATATAAGAGGTGTGGGGATCAGATGGTTGAGTTTCAGAGGGTAAGGTTGTTGTTTGTTGTGGTGGAAGTGAAGTTTGGAGTGGTGAAGTTATTTCAGGTTCTGTGGTTTGTGTTCGTTGTGAAGCAAGTCTATGGGCATAGAGTGTTGCTATGGTTGGGGAGTTTGGGTCAGAGTGTTCTTGGTCAGAGGACTCTTGATCAGATAACTCTTGGTCAGAAGAAGGGGAAAGGTAAGGGGGTGATTCATATTCAGAGGATGAGGAAGAGCTGTGGTGATATAGTTGATTAGGGTCAGAGGTTGTTGTGAAATTACGAGCAATTTTTAGAACAGGTGGAGGTTGAGAGGTTCTGATGGTTGAAGGAGGGATTTCAGAGGTTGTAAATATTGGTTGAGAGGAGAGAGGGTTAGAGGAAGCCATTATAGATTCAGAAGAGACAGGAGGAATAGACTTACCAGAAGAGACATTCAGAGGTGCTGAAGCTTTGGTGCCAGAGGTTTCTCCAAGTCTGGCTTTCTTTGCCTTCCTTGCTTCCTCAGCTATCTTCTTCTCAGAAAGACCTCTTTTGTATCTGACCAAATCTTCTACAGAGTCCAGACAGTCTTCAAGGCGGAAATCAGAAATATCAATGCCTTCATCCAGACGATCCTGAAGGTAGATAGCAATGGCATCTCTGGGTTCATTCTTGAAGAACCTTTCAAGGCCATGAGGCATCTTCCTCTGATCCTTCAGAGCTTCCCAGGTCACATCCATAGTGGGCTTGACTCTGATGTCTTTGATGATTCCCATACTCCTCAGATTTTTGGCATTCAGAGGCTTTCCAACGTCAATTGCCAGATCATCCATACATCTGGTCTTCTCCAGAGCATCTACCAGCCCATGCTCAATGAAGATGTCAGAGAGCAATCTACCCAGAGGAATGTAGGATCTGGGCTTCATGTTATTCCTGGTTTCTCTGACTGAATCCCTCAGATATCTGAAGAGGAGAACAGGGAGGTTGATCGGGATACCCTTCTGAATACAGTAGAGGATGCATTTCTGATCAGCATTTATGTAATCTGAAGAGTTGGAGGCTGGACGATGATGGATTGTTCCCAGAATAATCTTCAGCCAAACTCGGAGGTTCTGATGAAGCTCCTTGTTCTTAGAGGGATTTCCCTCAGCGTTTGCTTTGAAGATTGTAGGGTTAATGACTTCTGTGATGCGCTTGGACCTTGGAGGAATATTGTAAATCCTTTTACCTCCAGCTTTCTCCATGTTTAGCAAGGAAGCAATTGATGCTTCAGTGATGACAATCTTCACACCCAGAACAAACGAGACAATGAACTGGTCATCAGCATCTGCACATCTCCAGAATTCCTTCACCAGAAGAGGATAGATTGGACCATACAATCTGTTGAAGTAGGTTTCCCAACCTTGCTTGTGAAGATCTTCAGTAAGATCAACACCGTTTCTTCTTAAGTTCTCAAAATCCACCAGCGATTCACACAGTACATCTAAACCTTCAAAGGGAGTTGAAAGGTTTATGTGTTGTTCGCGTTCCAAAATGTGAGGTTCTTTGTAAACTGGGGTCGTGGTGACGTCTATAACCATGGGTGTTTGAGTGTTTGAGGTTTGGGGATTAGAAGCGGCTTCCATTTGTTGGGAGAAGTTAAAAACTTCTTGCTCTTGAGGATTCATGAAGAAAATTGATGAAGAAGATGAAGAACTGATGGAGTTGCAGAGAAAACTTCGAGAGAGGGTTTAGGGTTTAAGAGTGAGTGAAAGTGATAAGTGTGTGAAATGTGAGAAAAGTGTTTATATACCTAAGTAAAAACACATGCAAAACGACACATTTAATTGCGTTGGAACAGAACACAAGATTTGCACGCTAGGGGGGAAAAATGATTATAGCTAATAAATGAATGTCTAATCCCAACAGTAAGCACACTGCTCGAGGAGATTTCAAGCGTTCTGACCTTTGATTTCTTTTGACAGCTGTCTAGAAGTTCTAGGGTTAGACGCATGTTCCCCACGTGTTGATGTATCTGATCTTCAGGAATACCAAAGGATTTCTGAAGATTTCTAACTCAGATATCTTCTTAACTTGGTAGAAGTATCAGAGTCAGAGGCAGAAGTGTATTTGTTTTTATCAGAGTCTCATTTTACATGTTCAGAGCCAAATTTTACTCAGGACAATTTTTAATGTTCAGATTTTCTAAGATGAAAAGAAATCTATCTTCAGCTAGAGGCTTAGTAAAGATATCTGCCCATTGATGTTCTGTATCAATGAACTTCAGCGTTACTATCCCTTTCTGAACATAGTCTCTAATAAAATGATGTTTTATTTCTATGTGTTTGGCTCTGGAATGTAGAATGGGATTCTTACTCAAACAAATAGCAGCAGTATTATCACAAAAGATAGGAATGTTACTCTCAAAGATTTGTAGATCTTCTAGCTGATGTTTCATCCAGAGCATCTGAGTTGTGCACAGTGATGCTGAGATGTATTCTGCTTCTGCAGTTGATAGAGCGATAGTTGACTGTCTTTTGCTAGCCCAGGAGATTAGATTGTTTCCCAGAAGCTGGCAATTTCCAGATGTGCTTTTTCGTTCTATTCTATCTCCTGCATAATCTGCATCACAATAACCAGAAAGCCTATACTCTGATGTTTTCTCATACATCAGGCCCAAGTTAGGAGTTCCTTTCAGATACTTAAGAATTCTCTTAACAGCTGTTAAATGAGATTCTCTAGGATCTGATTGGAATCTGGCACAAAGACAGACACTAAAGAGAATATCAGGACGAGTAGCAGTCAGATAGAGAAGAGAGCCTATCATACCTCGATAGAGCTTCTGACAAACCTTGTTGCTTACCTCTTCCTTCTCCAGAATGCAAGTTGGGTGCATAGGAGTTTTTGCAGAGTTGCATTCAGACATATCAAACTTCTTCAGAACGTCTTTAATGTACTTGCTTTGATGAATGTACGTGACTTCTGGAGTTTGATTAATTTGAATTCCCAGAAAGAACTTTAATTCTTGCATTAAACTCATTTCAAATTCTGCCTGCATTAACTTAGAAAATTCTTGGCAAACAGAGATATTAGCAGAACCAAAAATAATGTCATCAACATAAATTTGGCATATCATGAGATCATTTTTATGATTTTTACAGAAGAGTGTAGAATCAACTTTCCCTCTGATAAAATTTTGTTCCAGAAGAAAATTGCTCAGACGTTCATACCAAGCTCTGGGAGCTTGTTTAAGTCCATATAAAGATTTTTTAAGTTTGAAAACATGTTCTGGAAAGTTTGAATTTTCAAAACCTGGAGGTTGATTTACATACACTTCTTCTGAAATATAACCATTTAGAAATGCACTCTTGACATCCATTTGGTATAATTTGATAGAATGATTAATAGCAAAAGATACAAGAAGACGAATAGATTCTAACCTCGCGACTGGAGCAAAAGTTTCATTATAATCAATACCTTCTTGTTGACTATAACCTTGAGCTACCAGTCGTGCTTTGTTTCTGACAACTTCTCCTTTCTCGTTCAGTTTGTTTCTGAAAACCCATCTGGTTCCAATGACATGAGTGCCTCTGGGTTTAGGAACGAGATCCCAGACATCATTCTTGGAGAATTGATCTAACTCTTCTTGCATAGCTGCCACCCAATCGTTGTCTTGAAGAGCTTCATCACATGACGTAGGCTCAATCAGAGACACTAGTCCCAGAGGAATATCTTCAGAAGTTCTGAAGGTAGATCTGGTTCTAACAGGTTCATCTTTGTTTCCCAAAATCAAATCTTCAGATACGTTGCTACGACTCTTGACTTTCCTTGGAATTTCTGGAGATTTAATTTCTTCAGAGTCTGGAGTGACAGTTGCTTCTGGAGTTTTCTCAGATTCTACCAGAGTGATCTCTAAATCTGCAAACTTTTCAACTAGCTTTGACTTTTCAGGGTCAAGCTTATCATCAAATCTAACATGAATTGATTCCTCCACAATTTTGGTTTCTGTGTTGTATACTCTGTAGCCTTTAGAGCGTTCTGAGTATCCTAACATAATACCTTTCTGTGCTTTGGAATCAAACTTGTTCAGATGTTCTTTAGTATTTAATATAAAGCAAATGCATCCAAAAGGATGAAAATATGAAATGTTGGGTTTTCTTCCCTTACACAGTTCATAGGGAGTCTTATCCAGAATAGGTCTAATAGAGATTCTATTCTGAATATAACACGCTGTATTTACAGCTTCTGCCCAAAAGTGCTTTGCTACATTTGTTTCATTGATCATGGTTCTGGCCATTTCTTGGAGTGTCCTATTCTTCCTCTCTACAACTCCATTTTGTTGTGGAGTTCTAGGGCAGGAGAAATCATGGGATATTCCATTAGAATCAAATAATTCTTCAAAATCTTTATTTTCAAATTCTCCACCATGATCACTTCTGACTCTAACAATTTTAGAGTCAAATTCTTTTTGCACTTTAGAACAGAAACTGGTGAATACAGAGTGAGACTCACTCTTGTGCTTTAGGAATTTTACCCATGTCCAGCGGCTGTAATCATCAACGATTACTAGTCCATACTTCTTTCCATTGACTGATGCTGTTTTCACAGGACCAAATAAGTCAATGTGAAGAAGCTCCAGAGGCTTGGAGGTAGAAACAACATTTTTTTTTTAAAAGATGTTTTTGAAAACTTTCCTTTCTGACAAGCTTCACACAGAGCATCTGAAGAAAACTTCAGTTTAGGTAAGCCTCTGACTAACTCAAGTTTAGTTAGCTGAGAAAGTTTTCTCATGCTAATGTGGCCTAAGCGTCTATGCCATACCCATTGCTCTTTGTGAACTGACATTAAACATTTAACATTTTGATCTTTTAAATCAGAAAGATTTATTTTATAAATGTTGTTTTTCCTCTTACCTGTGAAAAGGACAGAGCCATCGTTCTGACTAATGGCTTTACACGTTTTTTGATTAAAGATTACATCATAACCGTTATCACTTAATTGACTTATGGATAACAAGTTATGCATTAATCCTTCAACATAAAGAACATCAGATATAGAGGGAAGAGTACCATTACCAATAGTTCCGGAGCCTCTGATCCTTCCTTTCTGATCTCCTCCAAAGCCTACGAAGCCAGCGTCTTTAAGTTCCAGGCTTTGGAACATAGACTTTCTTCCCGTCATATGTCGCGAGCATCCAGAGTCCAGGTACCATGACTGGTGTCTGAACTTTGCTGCATAGGATATCTGCAACATAGATAATCTTATCTTTCGGTACCCAGAATCTCTTGGGTCCTTTCAGATTAGTTTTCCCAGAGTTTCTTACAACTTTGGGTCTTCTAGCATTTTTAAATTTGTGTTCTTGTGTGTGTGTGTAGTGGTATGAAAAAGGCGATTTAATTAGGTTACTGGTAGAAGTTTTATCAGAATCAGAATCATACCCAATTCCCCTTTTATTATTCTGACCTACTCCATAAATCATGGATGCCATAATACTCCTATTTATCCCATTCTTCAGAAATTGTTGAAAGGCTTCTTCATACTTATAAATAATTTCATTTGAAGTTTGTGGTGCTTGAGACAACACTTCTTCTAATTCTAAGCTTTTCGTTTTAGCTTCATCTCTTTCTAACGTTAAAGATGTGATTGTATCATCTCTTGTTAGAATTGTTGTCTCAAGTTTACTACACTCTTCAGATTTTGCTTTAAGAAGACCTTTAATGTTTTTAACTTTTTGTTTTAATTTCTGAAGAGAGGTAAGAGTTTCTGATAAACATGATTCTAAGTCAGATCTAGAAAGTTCAGAAAATACCTCTTCAGATTCTTCATCTGAGCTGCTGGATGTGGTAGCCATAAGAGCTACGTTGGCCTGTTCATCAGAGTCAGATTCTGATGATTCGGATTCACTATCGTCCCAGGTGGCCATTAATCCCTTCTTTGTTCTGAAGGCATTTTTCTTGAAGCTTTCTTTCTTAGAGTTATCTTTCTTCAGCTTGGGGCATTCATTTCTATAATGACCTGTTTCTTTACATTCAAAACAGGTAATATCTTTATTAGGTTTACCTTTTGAAGTTGACTCTGATCTATCCCCTCTGGGTCTTGATCTTCTGAAGTTGTTGTTGTTCCTTCTTTTCCAGAGTTGCTTAACTCTTCTGGTTAGTAAGGACAGTTCTTCTTCATCATCAGAGTCTTCAGGTTCAGAGTCGTCAGTATCTGCAGTTTCTGCCTGGAGAGCTTTGGTTCTGTCTGACTTCCGTCTTTCAGGTCTGGACTTCAGCGCCACTGACTTGTTCCTTTTCTGAGGCTCATCCTCCTCTAGTTCTATCTCATGGCTTCTGAGAGAACTAACAAGTTCTTCAAGGCTGATATTGTTCAGATCCTTTGATAACTTCAGAGCAGTAACCATTGGTCTCCATTTCTTTGGCAGACTTCTGACTATCTTCTTAACATGATCTGCAGTCGTGTATCCTTTGTCTAGCACTTTAAGACCTGCAATAAGAGTTTGGAATCTGGAAAACATAGCTTCTATAGCTTCGTCATCTTCCATCTTGAAGGCTTCATATTTCTGGATCAACGCCAGAGCCTTCGTCTCCTTGACTTGGGAGTTTCCTTCATGGGTCATCTTCAGAGAGTCAAGTATATCTTTAGCCGTCTCTCTGTTGGTGATCTTTTCGTATTCGTTGTATGATATAGCATTTAGAAGTATTGTTCTGGCCTTGTGATGATTTTTGAACTCACGTTTCTGATCTTCTGACATTTTGCTTCTGGGAACTTCAGCTCCATTTAAGGTTGGAGGTTTGTATCCATCTGTGACAATGTCCCAGAGGTCAGCATCATAACCCAGAAAGAAACTTTCGATTCTATCTTTCCAGTAATCAAACTTTTCTCCATCAAAAACAGGAGGCTTGGCATTGTAAGAATCTTTCTCATTTGAGTGGGCCATTTGTTTTTCTCGCACTGGATCTCTCTACACGGTTAAGTGTTTGATTTGAAAATCAATAACAGAGCCGGAGCTCTGATACCAATTGAAGGTGAGAAAAACAAGAAAGGGGGGTTTGAATTGTTTGAAAAAAATAAGCGCTTTTGCAAAATGAAATCACACAATGATTTTATACTGGTTCGCTTATAACACAAAGCTACTCCAGTCCACCCGGCCAAGGTGATTTCGCCTTCAACAAGGACTTAATCCACTAATCTTGAAAGATTACAAACAACCCCTAAGAGAGAAGAAAATCTCTTAGTCCTCTCAAGTCTACAGACTACAAAGAGTCACTTGAGGAAATCAAATAAAAAATTAGATACAGGATGTGTAATCTAGAGTGCTTCTAAGAAAGCAAATATTACAAACTTAAGAACAAATTTTTCACTTGATAAGCAAAAGCTTAGTGAAATTCTTTGAAGAACAAAGATGATTTTTCTTGAGCGTGATATAATTTCAGTATAGTTTTGGCTAGTGATTTCTTGTTTTCTGAATGTTGATTTCTTCTCTATTTATAGGAGTTGAAGTAGAGTTGAAGTAGCGTTGAATCTGTTGGATATTGAGATGTAGTTACGCCATTCCATTAATAGCTTCTGCAGTAGACTTTTTCTCTTAGAAGTGACTACTTACCACAATTAGTATCTTCTCTCTTGGAAGTGGAGATTAACGTCTCTTTCTAATTGAGGAAATCCATTTGCAGAACTTTAACTTGGCTTAAACGTTACTTCATCATGATTAACAATTCTGATTAGAGTCTTTGTGTATCTGGAGAAACTGGCTTCTGATGTTATCTCTTGAAAGTTCAGATGGCGCTGATAACTTCAGAATTTACAGAAGGCATTTGTTCAGAATCAGAGCTTCTAGACTTTACTTCATGTTCAGATGCTTCTGATACTTTGCAGTTTTTGTCCAGAGTCAGAGCTTCTTGAAACGAGATTCCACTTTAGATGCTTCTGATACTTGATAATTTTGCATCTGATCTTGTTTTGCATCTGATGACATCATCAGATTTATTTCTTCTTTCTTTAGAACCCTGCACACTTAGAAACTTTTCGTTAGGGTGCCATTTTTGGTTTCATCCTTTGTTATCATCAAAATCATGGAGTCTGTTGTAGAACAATTTTTGTTCTTACAAACCTGAACCAGAAGCCACCTCTCCACCCCCTGAACAACAAAATCCACCTCCATTTGAACAACCACAAACACCACCTTCTGAACAACCAGCAACTCCACCCTCTGAACAACAACCCACAACACCACCTGCACAAACAACACCACCACCCTCTGATATTCCCACCATACCAATATTTGAGGCCATCATCATCCCTACTCACACTCCCGCTGACACCAACCAAACACCACCATCATCCCCATCCCCCAACTTTGAACCTGAACCTACCTTCCCCACCTTAGAAGAAGAAATCACTTTATTTGCAGAGTCTTCAGTGGAGAAGATCAAGTCTCTGTCTGTCAACTATGACATCAGTGGTGTTCCCTCTGCAGTGAGGATCCACTTGAACCGAGTGATCAGATGGATGACCTATGAAGCCTTCAAACTGAAAGGCCTCTATGAACAAGTCCGCAACGACTTTGTCAGAGATGCTGGAGTAAGGCTACAGACTCGCTTGGTCAGAGAGGCTGAGGAAAAGGCCAGAAAGGAAGCAAAAGAGAAAGCTCGTTTGGAAGAAGAGAAACGAATCAGAGAAGCTGAAGAGAAGGTTGTTGTTGAAGTTGTGGTTATTGTTGAAGCTGAGGCAAAAGCTAAAGTCGAAGCTGAAAAAGCAGCACGCATTGCTGCAGAGGAAGTTGTAAAGGCCAGCGCTGATGCTCTGACTCAGGGGGGTGCAATCTAACTCTGGTTTCGCCCCTTTGGTATAGAAAACTCTAGAGGAACTTCAAAAGGAACAACAAGTTATGAGAGCTAGGTTGGATCACCAGGACTCCGTCGACAACAATATTTAGAACCTGCTGACTCAATTGCTCCAAAGGATGCCTCCGCCTCTAAACCCTTAGGCACTTAGGCTATTTTGTTGTTGTTTTCTTCTAATGTTTTCCTTATGCTTTCTGATATATGCCTTCATTGCTTCTTATATGTACCAACTTTCTCTCTTATATATGAATATTTGTTTCTTGCTTTACTTTCTACGTATTTTTGAGTCTGACAAACAGGGGGAGAACTATAACAGCTCTGATGAAAATACATATCTAAACCTCTTAATGCACTATGAACATTAATATCTTAATGATTTATGAAAACTAAAGTTATGCAGGACAACAGCTAAGGTACAGACCAACTACCACACAAGGAAGGTCTGGTAAGAACTTCTGAGAAATCTGATGATTTAACTCGGGGGGAGTCCCTTGTTCTTATCTGATTTTGAGATGTTATTTACTGCTTCATCATCACTCTGACTTGTTTTGTCATCATCAAAAGGGGGGAGATTGTAAGAACAAATTTAGTTCTACAATGTATCTCTAAGATTTTGATGATAACAAAGGATGAAACAAAAAAAATGGTACCCTAACGAAATCTTTCTAAGTATGCAGGACTCTAATCAAAACAGTCAGATAGACACTCATCAAATACAAAATCAAAGTCTAAGATACCAATTAGAAGATACACAAGCAGAAGCTCTGACTCTGATCAACGCAACGCAAACTAAACAAAAGACATCAGACACTCTGAAATGGAAGAATGACTCTAGAATCTGAAGACTTACGCTGTGATGAAATCAAGTGAAAGGAAGCTCTGAAGACAATCAACAACAAGCATCTATCTGATGATACCCTTTTGAATATAGACTCTGAAGTTCGATCTATCTAATTCAGAATACTTAGCTATGAAGGAACCCACTTATGGAAAGAATCTAATTCAGGAAGAAGTTTATGGCGCCCCAAAATTGTTTTGGAAAGAACACAGAAATTAATGACATTAATCATCCATCATTGCCCAAGATTCTGACATTAACATACTTCAACGGTCCTCTCATCACTCCTATATAAAGGATGGAACACTTCTCAAATAACTCACCTGGAACTCACGAGAATACAATACCTCCACTATATTTATTATTCATTCTCTCACACGAGTTGTTGCTCTAACGTGTGAAATAATTCTTTACTCTTACATTGTGTAATTTCTGCTTATTTTAGAAGCACCAATCATTACTGTAATCATACTATATTGCTAAGAAATTTCCTCAAGTGACTTGTTAAGTCTGTAAACTTGAGAGGGCTAAGAGATCTTTATTCTCTTAGACGATTTTTCTTGTAATCTTTCAATATTAGTGGATTAAGTCCTTTTTGATGGCAAAATCACCTTGGCCGGGTGAACTGGAGTAGCTTTGAATTTCAAGCGAACCAGTATAAAATTTTGTGCTTAATTTATTTGTTTCTGTGTGTGTCTAAATTCCAAAAAGTTTTATTTTCTAAAAATAATTCAAACCCCCCTTTCTTGTTTTTCTCTACCTTGAATTGGTATCAGAGCTTCGGCTTTGTTATTGATTTCTAATCAAACACTTAACAGTGTAGAGAGATCCAGCGTGAGAAAAACATTATGGCCAACACCAATGAAAGAGATAGTTACAATGCTAAACCTCCAATCTTTGATGGAGAAAAATTTGATTACTGGAAAGATAGAATCGAAAGTTTCTTTCTGGACTACGATGATGATCTGTGGGACATAGTTACTATTGGCTACATACCTCCCGTATCTGACGCTGGCGTTGCCATTTCCAGAAACAAGATGACAGATGATCATAAGCGTGACTTCAAAAACCATCACAAAGCCAGAACAATACTGTTGAATGCCATTTCCTACAATGAATATGAAAAGATCACCAACAGGGAAACATCTAAAGAAATACTTGACTCCCGGAGGATGACTCACGAAGGAAATTCACAAGTCAAAGAGACAAAGGCTCTGGGTCTAATTCAGAAGTACGAAGCTTTCAAGATGGAGGATGATAAAGCTATAGAGGTAATGTTTTCTAGATTTCAAACTTTAATTGCAGGACTCAAGGTTTTGGACAAAGGCTACACAACTGCAGATCATGTCAAAAAGATCGTCATAAGCTTACCAAAGAAGTGGAGACCCATGATCACCGCATTAAAACTGTCAAAGGATCTGAACAACATTAGCCTTGAAGAACTAGTTAGCTCCCTCAGAAGTCACGAGATAGAGCTTGAGGAAGATGAGCCTCAAAGAAAGAACAAATCTGCAGCACTAAAGTCCAGATCTGAGAGACACAAATCAAAAAGGAACAAAGCCTTCCAAGCTGAAGAGGAAGACAATGACAACTCTGAAAAAGAAGACTCTGACGATGAAGAAGAGTTATCCCTTTTAACTAGAAGAGTAAAATGGAGTCAGTCAGAACAATAAAAGAGGAATAAGGTATGATACTAGTGAAGATAAATCTTCTACAGATGACAAACCCAAATCTCCTTTCTCTTATCACTACACGCATGCACAAACACAACATTTTACTAAGGCTAGAAAACTCAAAGTTCTAAGAAACTCTGGGAAAACTAATCACAAAGGACCCAAAAGATTTTGGGTACCAAAGGATAAGATTGTTTATGTTGCAGATATCTTATGCAGCAGAGTTAAGACACCAGTCATGGTACCTGGACTCTGGATGCTCGCAACACATGACGGGAAGAAAGCATATGTTCCAAATCCCGGAACTTAAAGATGTTGGCTTCGGAGGTTTCGGAGGAAATCAGAAAGGTAGAATCAGAGGCTCCCGAACTATTGGTAATGGATCTCTTCCCTCTATATCTGATGTTCTCTACGTAGAAGGATTAATGTATAACCTGTTATTAATAAGCCAATTAAGTGATAACGATTATGATATAATCTTCAATCAAAAAACATGTAAAGCAATTAATCAGAATAATGGAATAGTTCTATTCACTGGAGAGAGGAAAAACAACATTTACAAAATAAATCTTTCAGATCTAAAAGATCAAAATGTAAAATGTTTGATGTCTTTTCACGAAGAGCAATGGGTATGGCATAGACGCTTGGGCCACATTAGCATGAGAAAACTCTCTCAGCTAAATAAACTCAAGTTAGTCAGAGGTCTACCTAAGCTGAAGTTTTCTTCAGATGCTCTGTGTGAGGCATGTCAGAAAGGAAAATTTTCTAAAACATCTTTTAAAAATAAAAATGTTCTTTCCACCTCTAAGCCTCTGGAACTTCTTCACAATGACCTTTTTGGGCCTGTTAAGACAACGTCGGTCAATGGAAAGAAGTATGGACTAGTCATTGTTGAGGATTTTAGTCGCTGGACATGGGTAAAATTCCTAAAGCACAAGAGTGAGTCTCACTCTATATTCACTAGCTTCTGTTCTAAAGTGAAAAACAAACTTGACTCTAAAATTATCAGAGTCAGAAGTGATCATGGTGGTGAATTCGAAAATAAGTTCTTTGAAGAACTGTTTGACTCTAATGGAATATCCCATGATTTCTCCTGCCCTAGAACTCCACAACAAAATGGAGTTGTAGAGAGGAAGAATAGGACACTCCAAGAAATGGCCAGAACCATGATCAATGAAACAAATGTGGCTAAGCACTTTTGGGCTGAAGCAGTAAATACAACATGTTATATTCAGAAAAGAATCTCTATAAGACCTATTCTGGAGAAGACTCCCTATGAACTGTGTAAGGGAAGAAAACCCAACATTTCTTACTTCCATCCTTTTGGACGCTCATGTTTTATTCTTAATACTAAAGAACATTTGAACAAGTTTGATTCAAAAGCACAAAAAGGTATTATGTTAGGATACTCAGAATGCTCTAAAGTCTACAGAGTATACAACACAGAAACCAAAATTGTGGAAGAATCAATACATGTTATATTTGATGATAAGCTTGACCCTGAAAAGTCAAAGCTAGTTGAGAAACTTGCAGATTTGGAGATAACTCTTGCAGGCTCTGACGAAAAGACTAAAGCATAAGAAGAAACTGAGAAACAAAGTCCAGATGCAACTGAAATCTCAACTACCCAGAAAAGATCAAGAAATCTCCCTAACATCTCTTAAGATTTGATTCTGGGAAACAAGGATGAACCTGTTAGAACCAGGTCCACATTTAAAGTATCTGAAGAAACTCCTCTGAGATTAGTATCTCTGGTCGAGCCTACTTTCTGTGATGAAGCACTTCAAGACAATGACTGGGTTCTGGCAATGAAAGAAGAATTGGATCAATTCTCAAAGAATGACGCCTGGGATCTTGTCCCAAAGCCTAAAGGAACTCATATTATTGGAACAAGATGGGTATTCAGAAACAAACTAAATGAAAAAGGAGAAGTAGTCAGAAACAAAGCACGACTGGTGGCACAAGGTTACAGTCAACAAGAAGGCATTGACTATAATGAAACCTTTGCTCCAGTCGCCAGGATAGAATCCATTCGTTTACTTGTTTCCTTCATTGTAAATCATTCCATCAAATTATATCATATGGATGTAAAGAGCGCATTTCTTAATGGTTATATATCAGAAGAAGTGTATGTTCATCAACCTCTAGGTTTTGAAAATTCTAAATGTCCAGAACATGTTTTTAAACTGAAAAAGTCATTGTATGGTCTAAAACAAGCTCCTAGAGCTTGGTAGAAAAAGACTAAGCAACTTTCTCCTGGAACATAACTTTATTAGAGGAAAGGTCGACTCTACACTCTTCTGTAAAAACATTAGAAATTATCTCATGATATGCCAGATATATGTTGATGACATTATTTTTGGTGCAACTAACCCCTCTGTGTGTCAAGAATTCTCTTAGCTGATGCAGGTAGAATTTGAAATAAGCTTAATGCAAGAACTAAAGTTCTTTCTGGGAATTCAAATCAATCAAGCTTCATAAGGTACTTATGTATATCAAAATAAACACATAAAAGACATTCTGAAGAAATTTGAAATGGCAGAATGCAAACCTGCCAAGACACCCATGCATCCAACCTGCATTCTGGAGAAAGAAGAAGTTAGCCAGAAGGTTTGTCAAAAGCTCTATCGTGGTATGATATGCTCTCTTCTCTATCTGACAGCTACACGCCCTGACATTCTTTTTAGTGTATGTCTTTGTTCCATATTCCAATTAGATCCTAGGGAATCTCATTTAACAGTTGTTAAAAGAATCCTAAGGTATCTGAAAGGAATCCCTAACCTTGGCCTGATGTATGAGAAATCATCAGAGTATAGGCTCTCTAGTTATTGTAATGCAGATTATGCAGGGGACGGAATGGAACGTAAAAGTACATCTGGGAACTGTCAGTTCTTGGGAAACAATCTCATATCGTGGGCCAGCAAAAGACAGTCAACCATCGCTCTGTCTATTGCAGAAGCAGAATATATATCAGCTTCACTTTGCATTACTCAGATGCTCTAGATGAAAAATCAACTAGAAGACCTTCAGATCTTTGAGAGTAACATTCCTATCTTCTGTGATAATATTGTTGCCATATGTTTAAGTAAGAACCCTATCTTGCATTCCAGAGCTAAGCTCATAGAAATAAAACATCATTTTATCAGAGACTATGTTCATAAAGGGGTAATATCCTTACAATTTATTGATACATACCATCAATGGGCTGATATTTTCACTAAACCCCTCACTGAAGACAAACTCTCATTCATTCTGAAACATTTAAAAATCGAAATTTTCCCAGAATAAACCAAATGTGCTTCTCTGAAATAGCAAAAAAATAAGGCTCTGAAATAAACATCTGGTATCTGGATCTGACTCTGATACTTCTACCAGTTAGGAGTCATCTGAATCAGAAATCCTCAGGATCCAATCCCTAGGTATTCCTGAAGATCAGATAGATCAACACATGGGGCATCATGCGTCTGACTTTGGATCTTCTAGACAGCTGTCTAGCAGAAATCAAGAGACAAACCCTTGAGATCTCTTCGAGCAGTGTGCTGACTTGGGATTAGACGTCCATCATGGGCTGTAATCATGTCTCCCCTAAGCGTGTCAACTTGGTTAATGTGCATCATTAATTTAATAACTTCTCAACTGCCTCTAACATTGTCGTTTTGCATGCATCTCTCTGTGTATTTATATTTTTCAGTTATCACAATCTCACACTTTTACACTCACGCCCTACACAAACCCTCTTCTCTATCAAGTGCATCATCTTCATCAGTTCTTCATCATCTTCAGCAAATTTCTTCACACTTCAAATAAAGTTCATCAAAGTTCTTCATGGATGCTCAACAATAATCCGTCTACAACTATTCTCAACAGATAGAATCAACTGATCAAACGCCCATTTCTTCTCAATAAACAACTTCTACTACTGGTGTCATTTCTACCCCAATCTACAAAGAACCTCACATTCTAGACCGTGAACCTCATATTCATCTTGCCACTCCCTTTGACAAGCTTGAAGTGTTGTGCGAATCACTAGTAGAATTTGACAACATGAAGCGCAATGGCATGGACCTCACCGAGGAACTAAGAATGCAAGGATGGGAAACCTACTTCCAGAGACTCTATGGCCCTGTGTACACTTATCTGGTAAAGGAGTTCTGGCATTTCATAGACACAGATGACCGCTACATCGTCTCATACGTTCTGGGGGTCAAGATGGTAATCACTGAGAAATCCATCATCTCCCTTCTGAACATGGAGAAGACGGGGGGAAGAAGAATCTACAACATCAACCCTAGGGAAAAGTACACATCCCAGGAAATTGCCTCAACTATCTTCCAACAGAACGCTGGAGGTAAACACTCCAAGAACAAGGAACTTCACCAGAACCTCCGAGTCTGACTGAAGATCATCCTGGGCACCATCCATCAATGCCCTGCCTTCAATACATCAATACGGATCAGAAGTGCATCCTCTACTGCATTCACAAAGGGCTAAAACTGAACTTGCCAACGCTGCTCTTCAAGTATCTCAGAGATTATGTCAAGGATACTAGAAACAATATGAAGCCCATAACCTACATTCCTATGGGAAGACTCATCTCTGATGTTCTGATCGAGAGTGGGTTGGTGGATCACCTGATCCATCACAATCTGATGGAGGATGTCACAGTTGACATTGGAAGACCTCTGAATGCTCGTAATCTGAAGAGTATGGGGGTGATTGAGCAAGTTAGAGCTAAACCCACTCTAGACACATCCTGGGAAGAACTCAAGGATCAGAGGAAGATTCCCAACAATCTCTACCTCTTCTCCATAATTGATCCTCAAGAAGTGGTGGCACACTATTTGTACGACCTTGCAAGCCATGGGGTTGATATTTCTGAGTTCTCTGTGGATTGGCTGCCTGAGCATCCACCAAACTTCATGAAAAGAATGTGAGAGCCCACTGAAAAGTCAAAGAAGGCCAAGAAGGCTAAATTGGGAGAAACTTCTGGGTCAAGACCTCCAGTCCCTCTAGCTGATTCTCCAAGTAAGTATTTTCCTCCTTCTCGCTCTATTAAATTAAAGTGACTTGCTTCTTCTCTTCCCCAAACCACTCACTTCTACACCCAATCAGAAACACCACCTTCCACCACCAAACCTTCTAACCCACACTCTCTAAAATTCAATCTCGCAACCACTACCTTACCCGTTTCTAAAGAAGAAATGCTGAACGAAACCACCTCACCGTCTTCCTCTACACCTTTATCCCCACCATACTACATTCTCTCATTAAACACCGAACCCTCTGACCCCCAATCCCCCATACTAGCCCAACTTTAAGTGCATGCTCTTGCCTCACAACAACCACCACAACCTGAACCAGAAGCCACCTCTCCACCCCCTGAAAAACAAAATCCACCTCCATCTGAACAACCACAAACACCACCTTCTGAACAACCAGCAACTCCACCCTCTGAACAACAACCCACAACACCACCTGCACAAACAACACCACAACCCTCTGATATTCCCACCATACCAATCTCTGAGGACATCATCATCCCTACTCACACTCCCGCTGACACCAACCAAACACCACCATCATCCCCATCCCTCAACTCTGAACCTGGACCTACCTTCCCCACCTTAGAAGAAGCAATCACTTTATTTGCAGAGTCTTCAGTGGAGAAGATCAAGTCTCTATTTGTCAACTATGACATCAATGATGATCCCTCTGCAGTGAGGATCCACTGGAACCGAGTGATCAGATGGATGACCTATGAAGCCTTCAAACTGAAAGGCCTCTCTGAACAAGTTAGCAATGACTTTTTTAGAGATGTTGGAGTAAGGCTACAGACTCGCTTGGTCAGAGAGGCTGAGGAAAAGGTCAAAAAGGAAGCAGAAGAGAAAGCTCACCTGGAAGAAGAGCAACGAATTAGAGAAGCTGAAGAGAAGGCTGTTGTTGAAGCTGCGGTTGCTGCTGAAGCTGAGGCAAAAGCTAAAGCCGAAGCTAAAAAAGCAGCATGCATTGCTGCAGAGGAAGCTGCAAAGGCCAGCGCTGATGCTCTGACTCAGTGGGAGCAATCTAACTATGGTTTCGCCCCTCTGGTATTGAAAACTCTAGAGGAACTGCAAAAGGAACAACAAGTTATGAGAGCTAGGTTGGATCACTAGGGCTCCGTCAACAACAACATTCAAAACCTGCTGACTCAATTGCTCCAAAGGATGCCTCCGCCTCCAAACCCTTAGGCACTTAGGCTCTTTTTTTGTTGTTTTCTTCTAATGTTTTCCTTATGCTTTATGATATATGCCTTCATTGCTGCCTATCTATACCAATTTTCTCTCTTATATATGAATATATGTTTCTTGCTTTACTTTCTACGTATTTTTGAGTCTAACAAAAAGGGGGAGAACTGTAACAGCTCTGATGAAAATACATATCTAAACCTCTTAATGCACTGAGACCATTAATATCTTTATGATTTATGAAAACTAAAGTTATGCAGGACAACAGCTAAGGTACAAATCAACTACCACACAAGGAAGGTATGGTAAGAACTTATGAGAAATCTCATGATTTAACTCAGGGGGAGTCCTTTGTTCTTATCTGATTCTAAGATGATATTTACTGCTTTATCATCACTCTGACTTGTTTTGTCATCATCAAAAAGGGGGAGATTGTAAGAACAAATTTAGTTCTACAATGTATCTCTAAGATTTTGATGATAAGAAAGGATGAAACAAAAAAATGGTACCCTAACGAAATCTTTCCAAGTATGCAAGACTCTATTCAAAACAGTCAAATAGACACTCATCAAATATATAATCAAAGTCTAAGATACCAATTAGAAGGTGTGCAAGCAGAAGCTCTGACTCTTATCAACGTAAGCGCAAACTAAACAAAAGACATCAGACACTCTGAAGTGGAAGAATGACTCTAGAATCTGAAGACTTACGCTCTGATGAAATCAAGTGAAAGGAAGCTCTGAAGACAATCAGCAACAAGCATTTATCTGATGATACCCTTTTGAATAGAGACTTTGAAGTTCGATCCATCTAATTCATAATACTTAGGTATGAAGGAACCCACTTATGGAAAGAATCTAATTCAGGAAAAAGTTTATGGCGCCCCAAAATTGTTTTGGAAAGAAAACAGAAATTAATGACATTAATCATCCATCATTGCCCAAGGTTCTGACATTAACATCCTTCAACGATCCTCTCATCACTCCTATATAAAGGATGGAACGCTTCTCAAAGAACTCGCCTGGAACACACGAGAATACAATACCTCCACTATATTTCTTATTCATTCTCTCACACGAGTTGCTGCTCTAACATAGGGGTGTGCATGGATCATGAACCAAACCAAATTGAACCATATATATGGTTCGGTTTGGTTCTTAAAACCATTTTCATAAAACCAATTTATTTTTTAGAAATCGGTTTATAAGTGGATCGGTTCGGTTTTAAACCGGTTTTTCAAAAAAAAATAGTTTAAAAAAAACAGTTTTAAATTAATTTCTTTAAAACCAATTTTTTATTTTCTTAAAAAAATCAATTTCAAAACCAATATTATAAAAAAAAAAATTTTAAAACTATATTTAAAAAAAATCAATTTTATATCAAAAAAAATTTTATTTTCTTTTAACTAACTTTTTTATTTTCACTAATTATAAAATTATTTTATATAAAAAAATATTTATTTTAAAAAATTATTTTAAATTTGACTTTTATAATCACCACAAATAATATCTCGGTTAAAAATAATCTCAAACTATGATGTGTTACATAAAAACGGTCATAAAATAAAATAATTATGAATCATATCTCTATAAATCATAATTGTTCATAAAATAAATAACTCATCAAAAAAATTGTTCAAATTTCTAAAATCTCTCATAATTGATCATAAACAAATTTTATGAGGTTTTAAAATTATTTTTATTTTAAATTTAAAAAACATAAAAAAAATAACAAATATTCAGTAAAAAGAAAAAAAATATATATATAAAAAATTGAAAATAATAAAATTATATTCTGAAAATAAATAAAAAATTTAAAAAAAATCTATTTTTTTACGAAAAAAAATACAAAATATTTTTGATAAAAAATATCTTTTTTATTTAGAAAAAAATAATAATTTTATTTGAAAAAAATATCAAATATAATTTTTTCGAAAAAAAAATCCAAATATAATATTTTTGGTGAAAAGAAAAAGAAATCTGATTTTTATTTTTAAAATAACTTTTTTATAAAATTTAAAATTGATTTATAATGTGATAAAACATGAAAACATACAAATATAAAAATTTAACGCATAGTAAAATTTAGATAACCAATAACAAAACCAAATTTTTATAATGGGTAACGGTTTATATTTGGATAACAAAATGGATACCCAAATTTTTATTTTAACATTTGGTTTGGTTTTTTTAAAGTGGATCAATTTGGATACCAATTGGTTATGGATAACTGATTTTTTTGCACACCCCTACTCTAACGTGTGAAATATTTCTTTACTCTTACATTTTGTAATTTCTGCTTATTTTAGAAGCACCAATCATTACTGTAATCATATTATATTGCTAAGAAATTTCCTCAAGTGACTGGTGAAGTCTGTAAACTTCAGAGGGCTAAGAGATCTTTATTCTCTTACACAATTTTTCGTGTAATCTTTCAAGATTAGTGGATTAAGTCCTTTTTGAAGGCGAAATCACCTTGGCCGGACTGGAGTAGCTTTGAATTTCAAGCGAACCAGTATAAAAATTTGTGCTTAATTTATTTGTTTCTATGTATGTCTAAATTCCAAAAAGTTTTATTTTCTAAAAACAATTCAAACCCCTCTTTCTTGTTTTTCTCTACCTTCCATGTTCGTGGTAGGTAGGATCATGGTTGAGCGACCACGAGAACTCTGAAGTGTGGGTGGAACTTGTGCTTTGAGGGTAGGCTCAAGCTAAGAGTTAGAAAATAAGGAGAACCGGATAGCCCAGTTGAAGTTTCAGAGGAGTTGTGATTCGGGTATTATGGAATTGAAGAGTAATGTATCGTTCAAGCAATTCTGCGGTATTAACGGAGTTGAGAAGTTGAGGAATTCTATCGGATGAGTTTGTTAGAATTTTGAGGAATAAGTGAATTTGCTAGTGGAATAAGATATACCCACTGATATGGAATAAGTATTATAAGAAATTCCAAATGGTGAAGGAGAAATTATGGACATGTTGCTCGTATGTCATAAGGTCTAGAAGTGAGATAGTGCATCAGCGTTTCAATTTCTAAGGTCACTAGAGTATCTTGGAAGAACGAAAGTACTTCGTGGGATATATATTTGGAATGGTACCTTGCAAGTGGTTGAGAACTTGAGAGATAAGGACGTTCTGTTTTGTTGGAAGCCTAAGGTAATGGTGAAGTTTAAGGAGAGACTCGAGGACATGACTACCTATTTCAAGTGAAACATGTATGGACCAAATGGAGGCTAGAAGATAAATCAAGTATATTCAGTCTTAGAAGGGAGATATGGTTCAGGATAGCTTGTCAAAGGTTTAATGTTAGTAAGATACCATTATGGAATATGGAGTTACCTAAGGATCAATTATAAGAGTTCGTGTTGGAGAGAGAGAACGCACATTATATAGTAATGGAAGCTCCAATGAGTTTTGGTTGTAGGAGATATGGTTGAGGAGAAGAGCAAGTAAGTTGGATTTAAGGAATTCTAGTAGAATGGTTATGTAATTGGAGTTGAGAGGATTACCTTAGAAAGGAAGCAAATGTAGAGTTTGGGAGCAATGTAAATCTTGCATTACAATTACTATAGTGGAATGCACTTCAGATAAGGAGACTATGGAGTCACAAGGATTTTATTGAGGCTAAGATAGGGGTGTATGGTTAATGACCGTTCACATGTGGAGATTTATAGAGGAGGGAGTGTAGTGGGAAAAGTTAGACCTTGGTATTAAGAGAAGTATGTGATGGAAGAATTATGGTCACAAGTGTGTGCAATGGATTCCTTGTCTTGAGATGGATGTGAAGTAATACACACTTTGTTGAGTAATGAGTTTTGTGTTCCGAGAAATTGAGTTTATGTTAGACAATGAAAGACAAACCAAGCTTGAATAGGGAGTTAAATGTGGAACGTGAAACAAACTATGTCGTATGGACTCATAAGGAGGCGATAAGGTTTGTCAGTAGCAGGTCATCTAGATAAGTGGCTTCTGTGTGATAAACTGTTCAATAGATATCAATATGGAAGAGAATCCAAGTCAATGAGTATGTGGTAATGTCATGGTTCACATTGAATGCATATTATTTTGGTTTTCAAGAGTGGGAGAACTACCTATTTTATGTCTTGGTCGAAGTATTTCGAATCTATCTTTTGTTGAACAAGAAAAGTTTGTTATCTTGATCCTCGCCAAGAAATCAATTAAGGGAATGAGATAGTATGCTTAAAATGGGTTGTTCATGGTATCCCTTCGATGATGTGTTGACTATTGTGTCATTGTGGGATTAATATTAAGTTATGAATTACGTTGTGACACTACACCTATGTATGCAAACCTCACGGTGGATGGAGAACTTGTGGATGTTGATCCATGAAGTTGAGGTTGCGCTCTTACTATATTGTTCTTTTTGTTCTGATGTATTTCCATGATTGGATTCCATGAGGATAATAAAGAAGTGGTGAACCAGGGTTGTAATTCTCGTGCAATGTTGACTTCGTGGAGATGTGTGTGGGTATTTGAGGAAGTGATTGCATATGGTTTATAATAGAGTCTTATTGGTTAGTAGTAGTTGTTGACAATATCCTTATCAGTTATCATACTCCATAAGAGATTGAGGAATATCTAAGGATTTGCCCTACTAGTCTTGTGAGAGAGGAAACTTCTAGCAAAGTTTAAAAAGTTTGAGCCGTCATGACCAAAGTGGAGTTATTAGTCAGGTGATCTCAAGAGATCAGTTCAATATCTTGTAAGTAATAGTAACACGTAAGTGGTTAGACAGTTGCTAATATGTATGGCCTCATAAGTATACCTGCCATGGAAGTGGTACCGAAGATACACAATGCTACTATACTATGTCGGCAGGATGTGTAAGTTATTCTCCCAGGAGAAAGGATGGAAATAAGATGTCCATAAGTGTAAGTGTGTAACTTGGATTGTATATTCGTAAGAACATGCGCTAAGGTTACCATGAGATAAAGCAATACGATAAGAAGGAATAATTGTTGTCAAGTAGTGTGATGTCGCCCTAAGATGTGTGACTGAGTTGTGGGACTCTGTGAGTATTATGGAAGCTCACAGTTACAATCTAGTTTTCTTAAGGTTTCTTGGAAGCGGTGCCTCCTTAATGACTTGAAGTTCCTTGATGGTGTTATTTTGTTATTGGTCGAGATTATGTGTCAGCAAAAATATTGAATGAATCAGAACCATATAAGAGGATCCGATATGGAATATAGTAACCAGAACCGTATATTGTCAAACTAATTTGGATAAGTTCATTTGAGCACAGGATAAACTTTAATGTCATACACGTTTATGGTTGTAGTCGCGTGGCTCCTGTATATATACATCTTATGGAGGATGTTGGTCATATTTTAAACCTTTGTATGTCAGCGAGAAATTTATTCTACTAATGGATGTCAGAGAGGTCCTAGTATTGTTTTGGGTGGTGGGAATTCTGGAGGATAGGCGTGATCTTCTATGTAAACTGTTAGCTAACCAGTGGTGCTTAGGAATCCCATGTGTTCCACTGTTGGAATCAGAGTATCACAATGGAAGGTGATGGAGGAAAGAGCTCAATCAAGATTATGGGAATCAGAGAGATAGTTACTCATAAGAGAGGGAGTAAGACAATCTCGTGCTAATGGTGCTATCTTATTGGAGTAGTACGAGACAAGTGAAACAGTAGGAGTAGAGGCTTGCAGCATATAGTATCAGGTCAAGTGAAGTTTATGAGATTATCGATAGATGGATTACAAGTTTGTCACATTTATTGAAGGAATAATAAGAGAAGAGTAGTCAATATTGTATGCGGTCAAGGAATCAATAAGTTGTCTTATGAAGAATTAAAGAGTATTGATTAACCAAGTCAAGATAAGATGTCGTAATTATGTTTTGTGTAACTTAGTGCAAGGAAGGGAAGTCGTGATTTCAGGGAGGAAAGTGACCAACTGATGTAGAGCGGTATATTAGATGAATTAAGTGGGAGCAAGTTTAAATGTTAATCCAATATTGGAATGAGGAGATGGTTAAGACCGTGAAGTAGTGATAGTTCACACGAGAAAGAAGTTGCCAGGGAAGATAAGTCAGAAGAATGAATATGTCTGAGGTTTGAATCAAAGAGAATGCAAGTGTTGACCTAGGGGGTGATACAAGAAAAGTTTACTTGTGGACTGGAGGAAATTCGGGGGCAAATTTCAATTTAAGGGGGGGAGAATGTAATATCCCATATTCCCTTAAATGCTCAATTAGTTGTCAGTTGAGACCAATTGAGTTCCTATGTACTCTATCTATTATCAGTTGTAACAACTTGAGCTCATATGTGCTCTAAGTATTGTCAGTTGGGACCAATAGAGTAACCAGTGAACTCTGAAGTGATTAATTATTAATAAACAAGACAAACCAATATCAATAAGTACAAGAGAGGACATTTTTGGTAACATTAATAATTAGTCAATTGATACTGGAAGATAAAATATCAATTGAGATATTTTATATTACTACCTAATATTATAATATATATTAATTATATGTTATATATTTGTGTGGTGTGGAAAGGAAAAGAAAAAGTGGATAAGAATGAAGGAAAAGAGAGTTAGTAGATAAGAGAGAATGAGAGATATCAGAAAGAAAAAGAAAGGGGAGAGATAAGAACAAGAAAAAAGAAGAAGAAAGAAGAAGAGAGAAAGAGGAAAGAAGAGCTTGGAGGAAAAAGAAGAAAAAACCATGGAGGATCATCATCATCATCACTAACTTCATCTTCAAGGTGAGTTCTTAGATAGATTAGCCTTTGGGGGGAAATAATCTATGTTTTGGAAGTTAGGATTGGTATAGTGAAATGTTTTGTAAGAAATCAATTGGTTTAGTGAAATTTTGTGAGAAATCTCCATTCAATCAATTGACATGAATTAATTCTTTGGTAAATTAAAATATGCCACCAATGAGGATCAAACCCGGAACATCCTTGGTATAGTACAAGCCTTACCACTAGGCCAAGGATTTTGTTGTTAAATGTTTATGCAATGAATAAATGTTAATCTAAATCTTGATTAGGATAGATTGATGAATTAATTGAGTGTTATAACTCCGTTTTGGACACGGACGGATGCGTTAGAAAGATAACATAAAAGACTATTATTCTTGTACCATGTTATAGTATATTATGTGCCTTACAAATTCTATGAATCATATTATGATGAATGTTAAACGTCGTTATTGTGTTGAATGTGAAATAACATGTTTTAAAATCCTATGAGGACGAGTGAGGAAGCCTAGGAGAATAAATTGATTAATAACTTAGAAAGATAATCTAGGTTATGGAAATGGGTATGCGGTGATGCTTGGACGCAACGGTACCTAGGTGTGTATCGTGGACAAGTATTCACTTGATAATGAATCAATATGCTTTGTATGGAACATGTGTGGTTTTTATGTAATAAGGATGGACCATGTTATGATGCCATGAGAATTGATATGATATCATGAGAATTTATTAGATATTTTTAGTGAGGAACTTTTGTTCCAAAAGCCCTATTTTGGTGAGGAGCGTTGCTCCAAAAGTCCTATTTGTTATTGTGAATTAATCACGTATTCGGAATTAGGTTTGATGGTGCACATACGACTTCAAAGGCTTAGGTAAAGCAGTAAGTGGGGATGTGGCACCAATGGTTCATGCCTCAATTGGGTTTGAGCCCTAACCACGGCGGACGTGGGGGAAGGTGGACACCTAAGTGGGTTAGAGTCCCATACGGTGAAAGATACCCTAAGTGGGTTAGAGTCCCATACGGGTGACGGTCGCTTGAAATGAGTTTGGAACTCATAGAGGACCCAATATCCACCGCGAAAGTCGAATCATACGAGCATTCATGAACCGGGCCTGGCTTAGATGTAAGTCCGCTCGGGGATTGATGTTTTGTATATCCAAATAGTGATTTTGTTGAGTGGATGCACTCAAGTAACATGTTTCCATACATTGCGAATATCCCTTAGATACTTGAGTCTTAGTTATCTTGTGTGCATTATACATAAGTAACGAGAGATGAAGACTCGGGTTAGGATTTGATTAGAAAACCCTGTAGAGCCGAGTGGACCCATAGGATATGAGAACTCATTGAGATTATTATCTCATCCCATTATTGTTGTTATTTTTCAGGTATTCCTTGCAGGTGAATTCAAGAGAAGATATCTACTAATGTTTCAAGGGACGATGATTATCGTGATCTTCCGCTGTGGAGTTGTGTGCAATGAATATATTGCACATAGTTCTTAGATTTTTATTTTTATGCACCATTATATAACATGTCCCATTGCTGTTTTTAGTTTGGACATGTATTTATATTGATGCCATTAGACACTTATGTTGGATTAGTACCAACTAATAATACTTGTATGATATTATTCTAGATATATATTATACGGGTTGTTACACCAAGGATCAGGGTCTTACGGCCGAATTTTCTAGATGGATGTCGGTGGCTCCTGTTTTTACTTATACTCCTGCTTCAGGAATCCAGGTGTCGGCTGTAGTGAAGGCTCCATCTATAGAATATGGGTATTATCCTGAGTATAACTCCTGAGGTGGAACAATTGACTACTACGATAGATGGTTTTTCTATTCATGAACCTTCTATTCTTGAACCGTCTCGTTCTCCTGTCAAGAGGACTCGGAGTGATAGTTGCTTCTATTCCAAACAGTCTCACTTGTTGGAGAGTATTGAGCAGAAGGATCTTACTCATTTCTTCTGGTTTCACGCCATTTCCCGTCTCGGGTACCAAGCACCCTAGAGGAATTTTTTGTCATCGTGACTAATGAGGACTTGGCTTTAGTTTGGAGCTTATCTGCAACATACCTTGTTTAGGGATGGATCCCTGGTATATATGATAGTTGTTGGCTAGGACGATGTACTTGGCTCTAGAGACCTTTCTAGAGAACGGGATGATCTGATGGAGAAAGGTGAGGCCATTGAGCAGGGAAATTCTAAAGTTTAAAAGGAATTATCCATTATGTGAGCAAAAGCTTAGTCAATTAATTATTTCCAGGAATAGGAGATTCGTGCGGTCGTCCATCTACTTTAGTTGTTCAAATAACGAAGTTGACGACTTCTCTAGCTTATGTAGAGGAACGCTAGAAGAAGGCTTCTAAAGAAGTGGTTAAGGGGTATCGGGCGTTTGAAGAGGATCAAAAAGTTCTTTCGAGGAAGAAGAATAATCAGATCAATGTTTTGAAAGGCATTAAGGAGAGGGTGGCTTCTGCATGGAAGAGATCTCAGGAATCCATTCAACGGGTTGTGGAAGCCGTGTGTAAGGTCTAGGATCAAATGTTAGAGCATATGTGAGAGCTTTGTCTCGGGATTTCTGTCATTGTCGATCAACTGAATTCTTTTATAGCAGTACCTAGAGAAGATGTCGGAGGTGGTCCAGGCTCTTAGGAGCCAGGCACTGATGTTTGAGGGTTTCTTTGTTCCCCTTTCTATTTATTTTTATTTTCTCTTGAAAGATTTTTATCGAGCCACGGTTTGTGAACAACATTTAATGTTATTTATAGTTTTACCTTTCGCGTGTTTGTGTTTTTTGGTTTTTTATTGTGATCTTTACACCCGTTAAGGAGAGCTAGAGCTTGCTTTTGAGCCATGCTTTTTGTACAATTTGTTTGTGAAATTCTGGAACGTAAAGAACAAATGTCGTATACGATGTCAGGACACTAGAATGTAGAAGAAAATGTCAAGACATCGTAACAACACAAATAACAATAAACAACTTAAAGTAAATTGCATGAAGTAAATAACACAAGGTATTTGTTAACTCGGTTTGGTGCAATGTCACCTACATCTGGGGGCACCCAAGCCAGGAAGGAAATCCACTTTAATAGAATCAGTTTGAAGTCCTATGTAAACAAACTCCGATTTACAGTCTTTGCACCTAATAACTACCCGTGATATTTCTATCTAAGAATCTCCTAGATATGAGACCCCTCTCACTTCATCTCAATCACATAACTCATGATAACAAAGATAACAATCAAAGAGGAGACACACTCCAATAAACAGAATCCACTTATGCTTAAAAGCTTACGAGTGATTCACAATTACAACTCAACTATCAGTCCAGCTCTAGCATCAAGGTGATACAAGAGTGGCTCACAAACAACAATGAACATACTAAAACCTAATTCACACTATCACACATACAATATACCTTCTTAGTGTAGCGGTAAATTCATGACCATCAAGCTATGTATAAACTTGACGTTAATAAAACCAGAGTCGCCACCGCACTTTTATTGTTTCCAAAGGAAAAGGGAAAAGTACGAACAAAACCCAAAGATAAGAAGTTTTCAAATCAAAACTAATAAAATGCCAGAGATTACAGGTAAGGGGTTTGGTTACACAGGGGGAAGGTGTTAGCACCCAAAGTGTCCTAGGTACTCCTAGGGAGCCCTTTTTTATGTGTGTATGCATTTTTGGTATAAATGATGTTTGAGAAAAATAGAGTGTGGGGATGAGAAAATAATTCATTGATTATATTTTTGTGTTTGACAAGACCTTCGGTCTTGTGCCTACGTACCAACATAAAAATGAGGGATCAAAACCTCGTAGTTCGTGGTAACAATTTCAAAATGAGTGGGTTGATTTTAATAAAAGGTTAATAAGAAAGGCCCAAAAGTTTGAATTAAGTTGTTAGTTCTTTTTGTCTTTTGAAATTTTAAGTCAATATGATTAGATTTATTTACAAGTTTGATTTAAGAAAAAAAGAAAGTTCAAAAATTCAATGGCATAAGGCTAAAGTTTCTACTTGAAATGAGGTCTAAGTTTGAAATCACAAGCAAAGAAAGTTTTTGAAAAGGGGGAGAGATTTGAAATTTAAGAAGTGGGAGGAGATGAAGAGGCTATCCTAAGCAAAAAATTAAAAGTTAAGAGTTGAAAATATCTAACCAATGGGATGCAATCCAATAGACAAGAATGTCATATAGAAAACCCATTTTCCCTTTGGACTTTGAATCAAGCTATTATCAACAAGCAATCAGTAATATCAGACATCATTAAGATCAAGTCATCAAATAAAGATAGTCACATCCAAGCAAGCAAATCCATAGCTAGCAGTCTTCTTTGTCTTCTCATGTATCATATGGAATACTCCTTGATTAACTCAGAATAAAGCATTAGACACAAGATCAAAATAACAATTTGCACCAAGATAACGTAGCAGATGAATTCAAATAGATCTTAAGACTTGCGTCAGATGAAGGCCCAGTTCACAATAACTTGGTCTAAGAATGTTGGCATTGACCAAGTCCTTTTTGCACAGGGAATGTTGCCTAATCCTAAGTTCAATAGTTCAGATCAAGATCAACAGTCCACCAAACATTTTTTTAGGGTTTTTGTTGTTTATTAAGTATTTTAAGGTCCTAAGACCACAAACACAATCAAAATATACAAACAAAATATATACAATCACAATATATGGCTCAAGTGAGCAAAGTGAAAATGTCATAAACATAAAAAATGAAATGAAATATAAATGGCAGTGGATGATAAATGACTAGAAATTAAATTGCATAAAGTAAATGACTTGAAAGTAAAGCAATATTAATAAGAGTTAGTCAAATTTTAATCAAAGTTAATTGAATGTTAGTAGTGTTTTTCTTTTTAATTGATTAGGTCATTCCTTGGAGAACACTCAACCATCTATTCACAAGTATGAATCCTTGAACCAAGACATCTTCCATAGGAAGGAAAAAAGGCCAAGTTTCCACATAATACCATGAAAGATGGGAGACTTACAATCTCATTTACTAGAATGTTATGCCTTTATGGTCAAATTTAGCTCTATGTTAAGAAATCGTAATTGGACTTATGTAGAAGTCACAACTATCTGAGGCCGAGCAATGAAAATTTAGGTGTTAATGCATGTTAGAAATTTGGTATAATAAACCAAACTCCTAAAACATACCACACACTAAAATAAAGGATCAAGAGGGATGAACCTATCTCATCCATACTTGTATTGGTTCATCTAACACAAAGTCATTGATGAACCATTAGCCTTAGGATATTTGAGATTTCATCGGTCAATGAAAAGAATAGGAAAGAATAGGGATGAAGATGAAGGGGGGAGGGGAATGAGAGAAACACAAATTGGTCATGGGAGGAAATTTATCAAATTAAAATCATTCATTAATTTTGGGAGATGAAATGTACATTTCATCAATCCCCTAAATCCAATAATTTTAATCCAACAAAAGTCAAATCAACCTTGACCAAGGCCCAAACAAATAGTCAAACATCACAAATCCATAAAAATGGCTCAACATAATTTTTACACAATTAATCAATTAAAAATCAAATTTAAAATGCATTAAAATTCAATTTAATTTGTTCAAAACCTAAAACCTCTTCAAAGCACCAAATAATTGGCCAAGAGATTTATCCTAGGTCAAACAAGGTCAAAGGACCTTAGACAAAAAATTTCATCATTTTTGAAATGTCAGAAGTATTTTTAAACAATTAAAAATATGCACAAAAGAATTTAATTCATGAAAAATATCAAAATTAATCCAAAATATAATTTTAATTCAGAAAATGAAAGAGGAAAATATTTAAAGATTTTTGGTGAAAGTCCCATATTTTTTGGATTAAAAAGGAAATTATTATGAATTAATCAAAATAAAGCAATTAAGTGAAAAATCAGAAAATACAAAAAAACAAGGGTCATCAGATCTCCCTCATTAATTGAGGTGGCAGATCTGATGGCCACGCGCGAGCTATCTACGGTGCACCTCAGTCAATGCATCACACGCGTGGTAATCACAATGGGAGGTTGAGATTAAAACATTTGAACATGATCTGATGGTTAGGAGGCGTGCCAACACACCACCGGAGCTAGGCTCCGGTCTTCTTCTCTAGTGACCCTCATCGGACTAGTCCATCACCAACCACCACTAAAATGAAAAACAAGGACATGGATTTAAAGAAAAAATGCTCAGGAGCTCGAATCTGACCTCAATTTTCTCCAATTCCAAGTATATAAAAAGATACAGGGATTTGAATTTTGAGGATCATGAACTGAGTTGCTTCGATTTAACCTCAAAGCAATTCAATCTTGTTTCCTACATTGGTAGGACTTCAGCCAACCAAAAATCACAAAGAATAGTGAAGAATTGAGGGAGAATCGAAGAGATGAAAATTCTAAAAAATTACCTTCAAGGGAGCTTCAACCTTGCTTGATCTCGATCCCAATTGTGCTTGGCTTTGTTTCAGAAGCTTGTAGGAAGTGATTAAGATCAGAAAATGTCTTGGACTCTTGGAGTTTCAATCTCAAAACAGAATGAGATTTGAAGCTTGATTTTCAAATGAAAACCTTCAATATTATCCTTTAATGGTGAGGGTTTGGATCGCAGGTTCAAAGCTTGGGCATTTGGATTTGGCATGAAGGAGTTATGCATTTTAGAAGTTGAGGAAAATCACTTGTTCAATGGTAATGGCCCAAAATGACCTATAATGTTTCCTCTTGGAACATGCTCTTGCAAGTTGAATTTGAACTTATTCCAAACATAAAAGTTGGAGAGGACATCTAAAATTTGATCATGAAACTTGAATGGATTTCATCTCATAAAAATTGAGCAAGTTATGGGCTTTGGAAGTTGACCTTCTAACTAGGGTTCAAACAAAATGACCTATAATATTTCACCATAAAAAATGACTTTCCAAGCAAAACTAGATCTTGACTTAAACATGAAAGTTGTTTGGAATGTCATTATGAGTAACCTTTATCTTGTAATAATTTTCATATGACAAAAATTGTAGGAGATAGGGTCTAGGGAACCCCAGTTTTGACCAGTTGACTTTCTCTGGTCAACCACCATGAACTAACTTGCAAACTTGTTATTCTCTTGATCTTTGGAACTCATGGAGGATAATATATGTATAAGATTATGTAATATGAAGTATACCTTGAAATATTTGATCAAATGATGAATAAACTTGTTGAGGAAGTCACATAAGATACCCAGATGAATTAGGGCTTCCAAGGCAAACAAGCTTTAAACTCTTGATGATTTATTGATCAAAATGATATGTGAAAACCATGGGGATCCATATATGATTTCTAGAGTCAAAGTAAACCATTTATTGATTGGTCTCCTTGCATTTAGGGTCTTAAACGCTATATATGAGCTTGATGGAGCATGGGTGAACACACACACTACCTACAAAAGTAACAAACTATACATTGGAATATTTTTGGTATTTTGGTTAGTAAATAATAAAAAACAAATTATGATACAATTAAATATGCTTGGTGACCTCTCCCAATGCAAACTCATTGAATGAGGGGTAAGGAAGATGGAAAGGTGTGATCCTAATGCCAATGTATATGATGAGATGGCATGAGGGATCTTAGGGTCAAAATTGGGGTCTTACACTTAGGTTTAGATTTTTTCTTTTAAATATCCTGAGATAAGCATGGGCTTAATGATCAATTCAGGCTAAACAAACAGCAGATCAATAACGATCTCCAGCATAAACTTCAGAAGAGAATAGAATGTTTCCTTAAAAGTTTTGAAAACCATTCTTAGGAAACACGACAAAGCTTGAACCAACCTTTGCTTCTTCTACAAACATATGTTTCTTGGACCGTATTATACGTGAATCATATCTTTGAAGAATCTTCATTGATCTCATGCTTGAAACAAATCTTCCAAGAATGTGAAACAAGGCACGCTACGATGTTGTACCAGCACTTTTTTTAAGAAAATGCGGCGAATCACAACACAACCAACCTAACAATCTCCCCATTTGGAAAATTTTGGCTAAAACAACCTTTGCATAACTCATCTTACATATACCAATAAACTTGCACAAACAACCAAGAGCATGAGGGATACACTAACATACTTATCTTTAAAGAAGGTAAAACTTCATCATTACCTCAAAAGAAAAAATAATGCATAATGAAAATTGGAACTTCACCAAGACACATCAGAGGCATACACGACAGAAAAAGATAAAACCCAACCTCACAAAGCACAACATCAGAGAAAAACAAACTCTCACAAAAATAATCTTCTTCGAAGAAAAATAAATTATCACAGTCAGGATGTCAAGACATCATGTATGACCCCACATGCAACCATACATCAAACACATTAACTAGCACTACATTATCATGGCATCATCAAGCTAGAAAAGAAACTCAAGCTCCCTTCAATGTCATGACCGCTCCACAACCTTTCTCCATGTGGGTATACACATAATCGGGTTGATCGAGCCAAACGCTGGAATAAACACCGATTCATTCTAGTTGTTATTGATTACTTCACCACGTGGGTAGAAGCTGCTTCTTGCACCAACGTGACGAGACAAGTGATCGCACGGTTCATCAAAAAAGAGATTATTTGTCGCTACGACATTCCTAATAAGATTATCACTGATAATGAGTTGAATCTAAAAAAAGTAATGGAAGAGTTATGCGAAAGTTCTTAAATTTGAACACCATAACTCGTCACCCTACAGACCGAAGATGAATTGCACAGTATAAACAACCAACAAAAATATCAAAAAGATTGTCCAGACAATGGTAAAAACCTACAAGATTGGCATGAGATGCTACCATTTACACTACATGGCTATAGAACTTCAATTCGGACTTCGACATAAGAAACCCCTTTCTCCCTGGTATATGGTACAGAGACAATACTCCCTATCAAAGTTTAGATCCATCCATTAAGAGTCTTCATGAAAACTAAATTGAATTGGGCGGAATGGGTACAAACCAGATTCGATAAATTAAACCTCATAGAAGAGAAGCAAATGGTTGCAGTATGCCACAGACAATTGTTTCAGCGAATGTTGAAGAAAGTGTTCGACAAGAAAGTTCATCCTCGCCTGTTTGAAGAAGGTGACCTAGTGCTCAGGAAAATCTTACTCATCCATAAAGATCCTCCCGCCAAATGGAGCACAAACTACAAAGGGTCGTACGTCGTGAAAACGGCCTTCTCTAACACAGCCTTAATTCTCACAACCATGGATGAAATGGAGTTACCACAACCTGTGAACTCCGACGCAGTCAAGAAATACTATGCCTAGAAAAAGAGGATAAAATCCCGCTAAGTTGAAAACCCGAGAGGGAGACTTAGGCAAAAATTATGGCGTCCCGGTGGATTGAAAACTAGAAAGAGCAATCCATGCAAAAATTAGGGACTTGTATAAAATGATAAAACCCGATAAGTCGAAAACCCAAAAGGACGACTTAGGCAAAAAAATGGTATATCATCACAGTGGACTAACACTCGAAAAGAGCGGTCTATGCAAAAATTAGGGATATGCAAAAGGCATATGACTGTAGCACTTAAGTCATACTACAAGAAGAACTCAGATGTGAATAATCAATTCAATCATCATCGTCAGAAGCAAAGTATTGTGACCTCACGGAGCTAGGAGTAGTAGCACGTGTCGGGTTCAATAAGAACATGAATAATCTGTTTCATTGCCATATTTTTTTCTTCCTTTATCAGTTTTCAATAATCTCTTCTTACAAGAATTATTTCCTTATGTATTATTGCCCATTTACATATCAAGTTAAACAAATCAAGTTTTTGTTTCTTCAAACCTTATTACTTGTTTTTAATTTTTTCCTGCTTGATTGGAAAATGTCAATTATATTTTAATAATGCATTGAAACATTCGGTATAATAAAAAGCTTTCAAAAACATGTTTTACTTTGATTTCGAAACATCAAAGGGACTGTAGTCTTCCAGTAATGCATCCCAAGCATGACGCAAGGTACTTAATCAATTAACCAGCACAAAAGTCTCTTCCTTTCAAGTCATATAGAGAAGTCTCAAAAAGCAAGAGTATCATGGCTTGTTCCATGGACATATCAAAGTCTCAAGGGGTCGGTGAGTCGAAATGTTACGGAAACCTCGATTCCCATAATTCCCCGCAATTTCGCATATTCATAATGCATATCATAAAATAGGTGTTAGCCCAAATAATGCATCATGCATAAGCACACATATCACTTTAAAAAACATGCATTTGCATGAACATGCGTAACATGACATGGGATTTGTGACCGCTCTTAGAAGTCCAATCCCCATCTATATCAATATAATTCCCCAGGTAGGGATACTTATTGGGCTTCCCCAGTAACTAATCTTTCCACGGGCACCTTTCAACAAAGGATTTACCTAGCAAGCTTACACGCCGAGAGTCTTCACAAAAACATACCCAGTAAATCGGTCATCCTGAATGATCGTTATCAACCAGTGAGCAGGTGTATGCCTCTCATATTCACAGTTTAGCAACCTATCCCTCATACAGGATAAGTTCCACCAAATACACAGGGTTTCATCAAATAACGATCGGAGGATCGTCAGAGTCCTACCAAAATTCCAAAATGATCGGATGGTCATAGGAATCATAACGACCAGAGGATCGTCAGAGTCCTACAAAAATTCCAAAATGATTGGATGATCATAGGAATCATAACAACCGGAGAATCGTTAGACTCCTATAAAAATTCCAAAATGATCGGATGATCATAGGAATCATAACGACCGGAGGATCGTTAGATTCCAACCAAAATTCTAAAATGATCGGATGATCATAGGAATTGCAACGACCGGAGGATCATTAGAGTCCTAACAAGATTCCATATGATCGGTTGATAATATGAATTGCAACGACCGGAGGATCGTCAGAGTCCTACCAAGATTTTAAATGATCGGATGATCATAGGAATTACAATTGCCAGAGGATCGTCAGAGTCCTACCAAGATTCCAAATGATTAGATGACCATAGGAATTGCAATGACCGAGGATCGTTAGTGTCCTACCCAGTTCCCGTAAAATGATCGGATGATCATAAGAATTGTATGTAAGCTTCATCTGGGCGGGCTGAAACTTATCAAAGGGGTTATATCAAGGGTTTATCAAGAAATGACTGGAGGATCGTCCGAGTCCTACCCGATTTCTGTAAAATGATCGGATGATCATGAGAATTGTATGCAAGTTTCACCCAGATGGGCTGAAATTAATTAACAAGGTATAATTGGGGTTCCATCATAGGTTAGTTTGGATACCAACAGAGCATCAAGGATTGTTCAATCCTTGCTCATTCCCAGAATCTACTAACTACGGGTTCAAAATTAGGGTCCCTCTCTATATTTAATCAGCTCTTCCCGAGAGGATAAATGCTTATTGTCATCATTCTCCCAGTTTAAAGCTTATTAAATAGGTGCATGTGTCGTACCCCATATTTTGACCACCCTTCTCCTAACTTAGGATCTAGATCACCAACATATTTAGAGCCCATATAAGTCGTCTGGTCAACCCCAATGACCTAAAAAGTCAAAGGGGAATCATTTTAACTTTTTTTAAGTCTCTGATCCCATTTTAATTAACTGTTATTTTAGGATAATCTAGAGTTTAGTTTAACATAATATTTTGTTTTTCTTAGAGCCTTTAGTTATTAACCATTAAAAAATTTAATTAGTAAGATTTTTTTTTAATTAAGGAATTATAGTTTAGGGGGTTGCACTAATTAAAGATTAATATTATGAAATTAATTAGATATTGATAAATTAAATTCATTGGATTTTGATTAATTAAATTAGTTGGATTTTGATTAATTAAATTAATAAAATATTAATTAATTTATAATATTAATTAAATTAATTGCATTTTAAATTAATGTATAATTAAATTATTTTTGAATAGGTTAGTTAAGTTAATTAGATTAGATTAGATTAGTTTATAGTATTAATTAATTTAATTGGATTAATATTTTATTGATAGTTATTTTTTCAAATTTTATTAAAATGGTGATGATTTTTTTATTTGTTGTGGTCGGTTAAGGTGTTGACCAAGTCAAGTCCAGGCCCATAATCCAATTGGGTCAAGCAAGACCCAAAGTCCATCGCCGAACCGGGTTAAGCTCATGACCCAGGTTCATCGCCAATTCCCCAGAAACCATAATCTGCGTGCAGTTTGAAACAAAAATGAATAAAACAGCTTGCAATTCAATTCGATCAAAACCATCTAAATTTATATATACATTACATGATTCTAGTTGCAAGGGAAATCATACAAATACATCAAATCAGAAAACCCTAATTAAATCATATCAATCAAATAAATAAATAATTCTAATCAAATAATGAATCTGATTACATCAAAAATTCCCTAAAACAAATTGGATAATTGAATGTTAAACTTAATCCTAATGCTACAAAAACTTAAGATTAAAACATAAAAGGGACACACAAAAAATCAAAACCCAAAAGCTATTGCTGCTGCAAACCTAACCAAACACGAAATCTCTTTGCAACCTTGATACTTAGGATCCTTTGCCTTGAAGCCCTAAGTAATCAGAGCTCAACCTCCAACTTTAATCCCATTTTGAACCTCACAATATAAGAAGAAGAAGGAGAAGTCAGAAGAGGCGGATCAAAAGGAAAAAATAAAATTATTCGAAGATTAGAAAGTTGTTACCTTTTGGCCAGAGAACGTCTCATCTCCGTAGGTTGGTAACTTGCAATCCTTTCTATTTGATTATTATTATTTTCCCGACTTGTGTATGTTTCTTATGTATGAATTGTAGATATAGGGTTTTGTTCTATTTGATTAGGGTTAAGGGTTTGAGGGGATATTTGGTTACAAACAAAGTTGGATTTGTTGTTTACGGTTATCGGGGGTTTGATCTGGGTGGTTTATGAATGAATTTGGGTTTAAGTTAGGTTAGGGTTAGGGTTAGGTTGAGGAAGAAAATGAAGATTCATCTTCTTCGTGGTTAGGGTTCATCCAAGAGGGTAAGGTTTCTTCATTTTTGGGTTAGGTTTCATCCATAAAGAGGTTAGGGTTAGGGTTCCATGTTAGGGTTCTTGATCTGGAAAATTTCTTGGTTGGGCGTTTGAAGGTATGAAGATCCCGATTGAACTTCAATTGGAGATATGGGTTTGGTTGTAGTTTTAGGGGCGACTTTGGGCTGAGGATGCTGGTTGGGGAAAGAATCGGGGTGAGGGAGAGAGAGAGCATCTAGAGAGAAGTCATAGTATATAGAGAAAAAGAATAATAAAATGAAATGGATGAAAGGATTTTTGAATAAATACCTCCTCCACGTTCCCTCTGATGCATGCCAAGTGGCACTCGGTGAGGCTCCCGATCAGTTGACCATCTAATTTAACTGATGGTCCTCTGCCACACGTTTATCATACATCTCATGTTAACTATCAATCTGGTCCCTCCATTGTTATTACTTTGACTAAGTATACTCGTCCAACGCGCCATAAAAGATCTGCTTAGACTTCGTTGGATTAATCCAAAGCTTCTGGATGAGAGCCAATCGATGACTCTCTTCATGGACTCCCTGACTACAAGTTAGGCTCAGAGTCTAATAGACTATATCCCCTTACTGTTAGCACCCCCTAGTTAGAGGCCCATTTCTAGTATAGTTAAATATACACCCCCACATTTTTATTTATTTAGTTATTTATTCATTTTCTTTATCTTTGTTTTCTTAATAAATATTATTATTAGGTTAATTCTTGATTAATGTAGGATTAGTATTAATACTTATTTTAATTAGGTTGATTAAAAAAATAATTAAAAAAATTAATTAAAGTTTTTATCTTATTAACAAGAAATACAAAAAAATCATCTAAAATCTAATTAATATTTTTTTAGGATAATTTTTATGATTAATGTTATGACTAATATTAAGAAAGAAATTAGGGTTAATTAAGCTAATTAGATTACTCAATAATTAGGGCTAAATAATTAAGAAAAAATATTAAAAATATAACATTGCATAATTTTCTATTTTTATTAGATAAATATATGTACAAATATTATTTTCCTAAACTAAATTAACTATAACATTTTGCAATTAACAAATTCAATTAAAATCAATTCCACATAGTCAAACTATAAGTCCCCTGGCTATGTGTATCGAAGCATTTTTTTTTAAATCGAACATCTCTATCCCTGATATGTTGAGATTTTTCACAATCTAAAAATATGAAACAAACAATCATTTTCTAGACGAACTACGGTACTCTGATTCTTCATATTACTTGAGGTACGTAGGCATAGGGTTGTAAAACTCTAGCAAGTACAATAACCAAAGAAAAATTTTGTGTCCTTCCTTCTAATCAAACATTTTTCTTTTAATAATGATATATCCTTTGTAAATAAATAAACTAAGCAGATAATAAATAACATAAGAAAACATTACCTTAGGCCCGAATAGTTCTCGTATGATCCCCATTAATGTTATTAGACAAGAATATCCAATTTATGCTCTATTATTTGTCATTATTATGGAATACCTGAATAGGTGCCTTCACAAAATGTAGAGGAACCCTAATTTTAACCATCACGCCAAGTGTGAAAAGCTTCACATTACTAACCTTTCTTTTGCATATGATTTACTTTTATTCTTGAGAGGAGTCTGTTGATCTTATGATGGAGGCTTTCAACATTTTTTCTGCATCCACTAGCCTCAAACTCAACCCGACAAAGTGCAAAATTTATTTTGGGGGTGTGGACGTGAGTGCAAAGCAGGATATCATGAAGCTTACTACCTTTGGAGAGGGGCCTCTCCCCTTCAGGTATCTCGGGGTTCCTCTGACCTGTAAAAAATTATCCATCTATCATTATATGTCGCTGATTGATAAGATAATGAGTAGAATTAATCAGTGGAGCACCAAACTTCTTAGTTATACAGGGCATGTTCAACTTATCAGAAGTGTTACTTTTTTCATTATGAACTATTGGATGTAATGCTTTCCTATCTGTAGCGGTAAATTTGTGACCATTGAGCTATTGGTTAGCTCAATGTCAATAAAACTAGAGTCGCCACCGCACTTTTATTATTTCCAAAGGAAAAAGGGAAAATCACAAACAAAACCCAAAGATGAGAGGTTTTCAAATCAAAACTAATAAAATGTCAGAGATTACAGGTAAGGGGGTTGGTTACACAGAGGGAAGGTATTAGCATACAAACTGTCTTAGGTACTCCTAGGGAGCCCTTTTTGTGTGTAAGTGTTTTGGTTGAAAATGATGTTTGATAAAAAAGAATGAGGGGATGAGAAAAGAATTCATTAATTATATTGTTGTGTTTGACAAGACCTTTGGTCTTATGCCTACGTACCAACATAAAAATGAGGGATAAAAACCTCGTGGTTCATGGAAAAATTTTCAAAGAAATGGGTGGATTGATTTTAACAAAAGCTTAAATATATTTTGTTATCAAAGGGAGAATACTCAACCAAACATCCACCGATAATGAGTGCTTTACAAGATTTAAGAGGGATGGCTCCAACTTGGATTTAATCAACAAGTGTGCCACTAACCCCTAATAAATGGAAAGACTTATGATCACAATATCATGGAAATGGGAGAATTATATCTCTACCAAAGATAACTCAAATCTAAATGCTATATTTTGAAAAGTTTAAAAAGAAGAGGCACAAAAATGGCCAAAAGATTAGATGAGGTTGCTAGTTCTTTCTTTTGAAATTAAATTCAATATAGTTAAGTTTATTTACAAGTTTGATTTAAGAAAATGTTTTGAAAATTCAATGGCATAAGGCCAAGGTTGCTATCCATTAAAACATGTCTAAGTTTGAAATCACAAGCAAAGAAGGTTTTGAAATGAGGGAGAGATTTTGAAATTAAATAAGTGGGAGGAGATGAAGGGACTATCCTAGACAAGATTTAAAAGTTTAGAGTTGAAAAGATCTAACAAATGGGAAGCAATCCACAAGACAAGAATGTCATATAGAAACCCATTTCCTTTGGACTTTTAGGCAAGCAATAAGCATAATCACCCAAGCAATTAGTATGAAGACCAAATGGCATCAAATAAAGATAGCCAAAACATCCAAGCAAGCACTCCACAAGCAAGCAGTCTTCAATGTCTTCAAATGTATCAGATGAATATTCCTTGACACAAACTCACAGAAACAAGCATCAGGTATAAACAATAAGATCAAAATAATAGCTTGAGCACAAAGACAAAGTAACAGGTAAACCAATGGAGTTTCTCTAGGCTTGTATTATATGAATGGCATTGGCCAATAAAGGTCTCAAATAATGGTATTGGCCACGTCTCCATAACATAGGGAGGTTGTCTACTCTAAGTCCCAATCAAGTCTCAGATAGAAGCTCATCAGTCCACCAATGCATTTTTTAGGGTTTTTATTGTTATTAAGTATTTTAATGTCCTAAGACCACAAACAAAACAAAATCACAAGCATAATATAATACAAGCACAAAGTATGGCTCAAGTGAGCAAAGTGAAAATGACTGAAACATAAACAAGTTGCATGAAATGTATATGGCAATGAATGATAAAGTGCATAATTTTAAATTGCATTAAAATAATGGCAATACAAAAGGTGTTAGTCAATGTTAGTGGAAGAAGAAAAGTTTTTTTAAGTCATTTTTAGATAACACTCAACCATCCACTCATAAGCATGAAGATATGAACCAAGACATCATCCATGAGAAGGGCTCCAACTTGGATAAATCAACAATTATGTCACTAACTCTCACAAATGGAAAAAAGGTTAAATCTTCATACAATACCATGAGGAATGGGAGACTTACAATCTAACTTATAAAAATTCTATGCCTTTGGGACAAATTTAGCTATATGTTAAGCAATCATAATTGTACCTATATAGAAGTCACAATTATCTGATGTTGGGCAATAAAAATATTAGTGTTAATGCATGCTAGAGACATGGTACAATGAACCAAGCTCCTAAAGCATACAACACACAAAAATAAAATGGAATGAACATATCTCAATAAAGCTCACATTGATTCATCTGACACAAGGTCATTGATGAATCAACTAGCATTTGATATTTGAGAAGTCATTGGTCAATGAAGGATTGGGGAAGAAGGAGATGAATATGAGAAGATGAAGTGAAAAGAAATCCCAAATTGATCAAGGGATGAACTTCAATTTGATCAATACCATCCATTCATTTTGGGGGATGAAGTTCAAACTTCATCAACCCCCTAAATCCAATTGTTTTGATCAAATTGAAGTCCAATTCAACCAAGATCAGGGCCAAATAGAAGAGGAGTCAATCACAAAGTCAAACAAATAGCTCAACCTAATTTTATGCAATTAAATAAAATTAATTTCAATTTTTAAATGAATGAAAATGCATTTTTAAAGATGAAAGTACTCAAATCCCTTCAAATCACCAAATAAATGGCCAAGGGGTTTATCATAGGTCAAACAAGGTCAAAGGACGTTTGACTAATTTTTGGGGGAATTTTTGAAAGTCATAAGTATTTAAAATAAATTAAAAACAAGTCAAAAATCATTTAATTCACTAAAAATATCAAACCTAATCCAAAAAATAATTCTAATTTAGAAAATGGAAGAGGAAATTTTTTGAATTTTTTTGGTGAAAGTACCATATTTTTTGGATTAAAATTGCATTTATAGTGAGTTAAATAAGAAAATGGCATTTAAAATATTAATTCAGAAAATTGAATAAAACAAAAAAACAAGGGCCATCAGATCTCCCTCATTAATTGAGGTGGCAGATCTGATGGTCACGCGCATCATGTCCATGGTGTTCCAAAGTCCACACGTGTGCAAACATGGTAATCAGATTGGATGGTTGAGATTAAAACGTGGGAACCAGATCAGATGGCTTGGACAAAGCCAGCGCATCACCAGAGCCCGAGCTCCGGTCATCTTTTCCGGTCACCCTTGCCGGAATGTCAGAACCAAAGCATCACCAAAATGGATAGATCATATATGGTTTTGAAGAGAAAATGATGAGGATCTCGAATATGACCTCCAATTTCTCCAACTCTCACTATATGAAGAGATACGTAGAGTTGAAAATGAGGTATGCAAACTGAGTTGCTTCGATTTATCCTCAAAGCAACTCAATCTTGTTGCCTACATTGGTAGTACTTTAGCCAACCATAAATCAAGCAAAGTTATGGAGAACTGAGAGAGAATCGAAGACTTAAAAATTTGGAAAAATCACCTTTTGGTTGCAGTGATGAAGCTCGATTTTGATCCAATTATTTTTGGTTTGGCTGACTCTTGCTTTCAGAAGATGATTAGAACACAAATGGAAATGAACCCTTGGAGTTTTATCTCACAAACAAAATTTGAGCAAAAACTCGATTTCAAAGAAATCTTCAAGGTTGTTCTATCAATGGAGGTTAGGTGATTTGTAGATCAAAGCTTGGGCAAGGGTCCTTTAATTCTGAGGCAATGCACATGTATTTATAGGCTATGGAATTCATTTCCACACCATTTGAAAAATTGGCCCAAAATAGCAACTTGTGTGCATGGGCATGCATTTATGCCCAAATGATGATTGCATTAAGTCCAAATCCGTGCACAAAACATGTTGAGATCATAACATGGAGCCATCCAAATGTGCACAAAACATGTGGAGCCATTCAAAGACTGCCAAAACAAACCATCCAAAGGAACCATGCGCATGTCCCTTAATTTTGATCCAAATAGAATGATATTGGACTCTTTGGAAATCTAGCATGAAGGGGAACAACTTTGATGTTAGAACTTTTTCCATTTGAAGCTTGGATCATGATGAATTTTTGTGTTGAAGTTGGAGGAATCAAACATACTTGAAAATTTTCTAAGTTAAAAGTCAGATGACCCCTTTTCCCACCTTGAATAACATTTGTTATGAGCTTTAAATGACTTTCATTCCTTCTACAAAGTTGTATACATTTCAATTATATTCAATTTGGGTACAAATTTGACACAATTTGGATCTTTAATGACGGAGTTATGGATTTTATAAGTTGAGGAAAAATGCATGTTCAATGGTAATGGCCCAAAATGACCTATAATGTTTCCTCATGGAACATGCCCTTGCAAGTAGAATTTGACATTTCTAAAAGAAGAAAAGTTGTATAAGACATCTTGAAATTGATCAAAACTTGTATAATCTTCATATCATGAAAATTGAGCAATTTATGGTTCTTGGAAGTTGACCTTCCATCTAGGGCACAAACAAAATGACATATAATATTTCACCATAAAATATGACTTTACAAGAACAATTAGCTCTTTATGTAAACATGAAATTTGTTTGGAATGTCATAAATAGTAACTTTTATCTTTTAATAATTTTCATATGACAAAAATTGTAGGAGATGGAGTCTAGGGAACCCTAGATTTGACCAGTTGACTTTTCTGGTCAACCTCTTTGAACCAACTTGCAAACTTAAAGTTCTTTTGCTCTTTGGGGGTCATGGAGGATCATATATGATTAATATGATGTTCAATGAAGTATCCCATAATATGTTTGACCAATTGTTAAAGAAACTTGTTAAGGAAGGCACACAAGATACCTTGATGAATTAGGGCTTCCTTGACAAACAAGCTTCAAACTCTTGATGAATTCTTGATCAAAATAACAAATGAGGGATATGGGAATACATATATGATTCTTATAACTCAATTGGACCATTTCTTTCTTTATTCCTTGCATTGAGGGTCTCAAACCCTAGTTGTGAGCTTGATGAGGCACATGTGGACACACACACTACCTACAAATGAAACAAAGCTACACTAGACATATTTTTGGTATTTTAGTTAGAAAATAAAGAAAAATAAATTATGATACAATCAAATGTGATTGGTAATCTCTCCTAATGCAAACCCAATGAATGAGGGGGTGAGGAGAATACCAAGATGTGATCCCAATGGTAATGCCAAGTTGATGAGATGGCATGAGGAATCTTAGGGTCAAAATTGGGGTCTTACTTATGGATATGTAGCTCTAATATCAGTAGACCTCGGGACCATGAAGGCTTAGATATTATTGACCTAAAATTATGGAATAAAATTGCTATGCTGAAGCTACTCTGGAACCTCAATGGTAAGTCTTATAAATTGTGGGTCAAATGGATACATACTTATTATCTGAAATATGAGGAGTTGATGACCATTACCATCAAAAGCCATAACTCATGGATTACGAAAACCATCTTCAAACAAAGGGTCACTTTGAATGATATTCAACAATTTTAGGATCTTGTGTTAAATAGTAATATGTTTAAGATGAAAGAGGTGTACAAGGTGGTGTGTAAAGATACCCCCCAAGTTAATTGGAGGAAATTATTCCATTGTAATGTTGCTAGACCGAGGGTACTGATGACTATGTGTCTTGCATGCCACGATAAATTGGCTATGAAGCAACGCCTTTTTCGTTTTTGTATGATTTTTGATAAAAAAAATGTTGTCTCTGTGCACATGAGCAGGAATTTATTAATCATCTAGTGTTTGTTTTTCCTAAAATAGTCTGTATTTGTGTTAATTCTCTGGTTTCATGATTGGTAGTAATTTTTGTAAAACTAATTTAACATCGACATGTTGAACAAGATGTCCTAATATGTGGATCCGACATCTTGTTTGAAACATGTTTTCTCTTGGTAAGGGTTGATTGATTAACAAATTACTGGATATTATAAGAATATTAAGTAATCCTATGTGGCGTCCAAGATTGAGGAATCAGAGATTCTATTTGAATTTAAGTTATTTTGTTTTCTAAATGTTGAGACATTTTAGGAAACTTTTGATTATTGACCTAACTTTGTGCAGTTGTCTCGCCATGTGTATGAATCCCAAATCTAGCCTAAACTATGGTTATATATAGAATGCCTCAAACCTAATTGGAGCATGCATAAAATATTGTTTGAGTGAGTTGTTAGGGTTTGAGTGTTCTTGTTAATTATGAGCCTCTCTAATATCATCTTGATATAAGAGTAGGATTGTCTCTATTGAGTTATAAGTTCTGTCAATCACTCATTAGCTTTTAAGCATTAAGTGATTGTGTGTCTGTGAAGTGTTACTTCTCAAATTTTTGAAATTATATTGATTCATAACTATTGTGATTGAAAGGGAAGTGGTAATGGTCTCGTACCTAGGCGTGTCTGGGGTAGAAGTTAAGCATGGGTAGTGATTAAGGAGTAGATTATAAACTAGAGATAGCAGTTGAAAGTCAACAAACTGATACTATTTAGTGGACTTCCTCCCTAGCTTGGTAGCCTCCAGATCTAGGTGTTATTATACACCAAACTGGGTTAACAACTCTGTGTGTTATGTTATTTTCTGTTCACATATTTGTATGTTATATTGTCATTGTGTTTTGATCAGATATCAGTGTCCCGATATGTCTTAGGACATCTAATATCTGCATACCAGAAGTTCAATTAGTATCAGAGCAGGCATCTTGCCATGTGTCTGTGTGAGATTCAGGGAAGATACTTTCTGGTACAATGTACAAGGAAGGAGGATTTGTGAACAGACCACCCATTCTTGATAGAACCAACTATAACTACTGGAAAGCTCGTACGGTGTCCTTTAGTAAATCCCTGGACAACAAGGCTTGGAAATATGTGGTCAAGGGATGGGATCCACCAATGACTAGAGATAAAGATGGTAAGATTACTGATGTGCTGAAGGCCGAGGAAGAATGGGATGATGAAAATGATAAACTAGCTCAGGGAAACTCCAAAGCATTGAATGTCCTGTTCAATGGAGTGGACAAGAACATCTTCAAACTGATAAATAATTATATTGTTGCTAAAGATGCTTGGGAGATCTTGAAGAATGCTCATGAAGGAACCTCTAAGGTGAAGATCTCAAGACTTCAACTTCTTACCACCAAGTTTGAGAACTTAAGAATGAAGGAGGATGAGAGCATCCATGACTTTCACATGAATATCATTGAGATAGACAATGCCTCAAGTGCCCCGAGGGAGAAGATGTCAGAAGCTAAGTTGGTCATAAAAATCCTCATATCTTTTCCAAAGAGATTTGACATGAAGGTACCAGTGAAGAAACCCAAGATATAAACAACATGAAAGTTGATAAACTTATGGGATCTCTTCAGACCTTTGAATTAGGGATCAGTGAAGAATCTAAAAAGAAGAAAAACATAGCCTTTGTTTCTAATGTTGAAGACTTCGAAGATGAATGTGACCTGGATACAGATGAAGGGATATATAATGTTATTGTATTACTTGGAAGACAATTCAACAAAGTGATGAAGAAGATTGAGTGAAAGACAATATCAAATGTCAAGAACAAGTCATTTGACATCAACAAAAATCAGGATTTTGTGAGAAGGCCCAAAACTGAAGAAAAGACTAACTAAGGAAAATGAATCCAATGTCATGTATGTGAAGGGTTTGGACACATAAGAGCTGAGTGTCCCACTTATCTTAAGAAGTAGAAGAAGGGTCTGTCTGTGTCATGGTAAGAAGATGATTCTGAAAATGATCCTAAAGTGGAACCTATCAAATAGGTTACTGCCTTGACTGGAATTTGTGATTCTGATGAAGAATCAGATTGTGAGGAACTCACTTTTGAGGAACTTGTTGATTCTTACAGGATTTGTGCCTCAAAAGTGAAGAAGTGTGTCAACTAGGAAAAGATCAAAAGAAAGTTATTGCTTAACTACAGGCTGAAAAAGTGGAGCATCTGTCTATCATCTCTGATCTAAAGGATGAAGTTGTATTTCTCAATTCAAAACTTGACAATATGACTAAGTCTGTAAGAATGCTTAACAGTAGTTCTGATGTGTTGGATGAGATTCTTCAAACTGGTAAGAATGCTGGAAATGTTCAAGGCCTTGGTTATGATAATCAAGTTGTGATGAACATAGGAAAAGGGTTTGCAATGAATTTTGTTCAACCTAAAAGAAAACAGGAACAAAATATATCAAATCAAATGTCCCAACATCAGCAAAGACACCAGGATGATTACTCAGGATGCAAGACCCAACTATGGAAGTTTCATCATTATGGGAGGTTTGGTCACATAAAACCTTACTGCCACAAACTATATGGCTATCCCAAACCTGCTTCACAGCCCAGAAGAAAATAGACTATTGTTAAAGAAAAGAAAAAGTGGATTCCTATAAATGGTACGTCTGAACTCATAGTTGATACCTCCCTCGGAGCCTCTGCTAGATAGGATTGGTATTTTGATAGTGGCTGTTCTAGACACATGACTGGTGTCAAGAAATTTTTGGTGGATATTAAATCATATTCCACTAGATATGTCACCTTTGGAGATGGATCAAAAGGAGAAATAAAGGGTATTGGAAAGACGGATTATTCCGGACTGCATAGTCTTGATGATGTACTGTTTGTTAAAGGTTTAACTGCTAATTTGATAAGTATTAGTCAACTATGTGACCAAGGTCTCAAAGTTAACTTTAGTAAATATGAATGCATGGTAACAAATGAGAAGAATGAAGTTATCATGAAGGGAGCCAAATTAAAAGATAACTGCTATTTGTGGACTCCTTAAGAAACAAATTGTTTCTCCACTTGCTTAATGTCAAAAGAAGATGAGGCTAAGCTATGGCATCAAAAGCTTGGTCACTTACATATGAAAGGTAAGAAGAAAGTTTTGTAAAAGGAAGCAGTCAGAGGTATTCCCAAGCTAAAATATGATGAAGGAAGATCAGTGGTGAATGTCAAATTGGGAAGCAAACAAAGATGTCACATAAGCAGCTCCAACATCTGACCACTTCAAAAGTTCTGGAGCTACTTCATATGGACTTGATGGGACCTATGCAGGTTGAAAGCCTTGGAGGAAAAAGGTATGCCTATGTTGTTATTGATGACTTCTCAAGGTTCACCTGGGTGAACTTCATCAAAGAAAAGTCTAAAGTGTTTGAAGTATTTAAAGAACTCTATCAAAAGGTTCAAAGAGAGAAGGATTGTGGTATTGTCAGAATTAGAAGTGACCATGGGAAGGAATTTGAAAATAGCAAGTTTGATGAATTATGCACTTCTGAAGGGATTAGTCATAAGTTCTCTTCACCCATAACCCTTCAATAGAATGGTGTAGTTGAGTGTAAGAATAAGACTATTCAAGAATGTTCCAGGGTCATGCTTCATGCTAAGAAACTACCATATCATTTTTGGGCTCTATAGCGGTAAATTCATGACCATCAAGCTATGGATAAGCTTAACATCAATAAAACCAGAATCGCCACTGCGCTTTTATTGTTTCCAAAGGAAAAAGGAAAAGTACCAACAAAACCCAAAGGTAATAAGTTTTCAAATCAAAACTAATAAAATGCCAGAGATTACAGGTAAGGGGGTTGGTTACACAGAGGGAAGGTGTTAACACCCAAAGTGTCATAGGTACTCCTAGGAAGCCCTTTTTTATGTGTGTATATGTTTTTGGCATAAAAGATGTTTGAGAAAAATAGAGTGTGGGGATGAGAAAAGAATTCATTGATTATATTTTTGTGTTTGACAAGACCTTCGGACTTCTGCCTACATACCAACGTAAAAATGAGGGATCAAAACCTCATAGTTTGTGGTAACAATTTCAAAGTTGGTGAGTTGCTTTTAACAAAAGGTTAATAAGAAAGGCACAAAAGGCCCAAAAGTTTGAATGAAGTTGTGAATTCCTTTTTGTCTTTTTGAAATGCTAAGTCAATATGATTAAGTTTATTTACAAATTTGATTTAAGAAAAAGTTTTAAAATCCATTGGCATAAGGTCTAAGTTTGAAATCACAAGCAAACAAAGTTTTTGAAAAGGGGGAGAGATTTTGAAATTTAAGAAGTGGGAGAAGATGAAGAGACTATCCTAAGCATAAATTAAAAGTTAAGAGTTGAAAGGATCTAACCAATAGGATGCAATCCAACAGACAAGAATGTCATATAGAAAACCCACTTTCTCTTAGGACTTTGAATCAAACAATAATCTAGGAACAATGAGCAATATCCAAACATCATGAAGATCAAGGCATCAAATAAAGATAGGCACATCCAAGAAAGCAACTCCAATAGCTAGCAATCTTCATTGTCTCCCAATGTATCAGATAAAATATTCCTTGCTCAACTCACAACATAGCATCAGACACAAGGTCAAGATAACAATTAGCACAAAGACATAGTAGCAGATGAATTCAAACAAGATCCAAGGCATTGGCCAAGTCCTTTTTGCACAGGGAATGTTGCCTAGTTCTAAGTCCAAGAGTTCAGATCAAGATCAACAGTCCACCAGACATTTTTTTAGGGTTTTTGTTGTTATTAAGTATTTTAAGGTCCTAAGACCACAAACAAAACTAAAACGCACAAACAATATATACAATCACAAGATATGGCTCAAATGATCAAAGTCAAAATGACATAAACATAAACAAGTTAAATGGAATGTAAATGGCAATGAATGATAAATGACTAAAATTTAAATTGCATAAAGTAAATGACTTGAAAGTGAAGCAATATTAACAAGAGTTAGTCAAATATTAGTCAAGGGTTAGTGGTGTTTTTTTTAATTGATTAATTCATTCTTTGGAGAACACTCAACCATTTTTTCACAAGCATGAATCCTTAAACCAAGACATATTCCATGAGAAGGGCTCCAACTAGGATAATTCAACAAGTATGCCACTAGCTCTCATGAAAGGAAAAAAGGTAAAGTTTTCACATAATACCATGAAGAATGGGAGACTTACAATCTCACTTACTAGAATGTTATGCCTTTAGGGTCAAATTTAGCTCTATGTTAAGCAATCATAATTGGACTTATGTAGAAGTCACAACTATCTGAGGTCGGACAATAGAAATTTAGGTGTTAATACATGTTAGAGATTTGGTATGAAGAACGAAACTCCTAAAACATACCACACACTAAAAGAAAAGATCAAGATGGACCAATTATCCTTGTATTGGTTCATCTGACACAAGGTCATTGATGGACCAATTAGTCTTAAGACATTAGAGATTTCATAGGTCAAATGAATGAATGGGAAATAATAGGGATGAAGATGAAGAGGGATGGGGAGATGGAAACACAAATTGACCAAGGGAGGATTTTATCAAATCAAAACCATTCGTCCATTTTGGGAGATGAAATGTACATTTCATCAATCCCCTAAATCCAATGGTTTTTATCCAACAAAAGTCAAATCAACCTTGACCAAGGCCCAAACAGAAATTCAAACATCACAAGACCATAAAAATGGCTCAACATAATTTTTACACATTTAATCAATTAAAAATTCAATTAAAAATGAATTAAAATACATTTTTATTTAGTCAAAACCTAAAATCTCTTCAAAACACCAAATAAATGAGCAAGAGATTTATCCTAGGTCAAACAAGATCAAAGGACCTTAGACAATTTTTTTCATGTTTTTTAAAAAGTCAGATGTATTTTTAAACAATTAAAAATATGCACAAAAACATTTAATTCATGAAAAATATCAAAATTATTCGAAAAAATAATTTTAATTCAGAATATGAAAGATAAAAATATTTAGAGATTTTTGGTGAAAGTCCCATATTTTTTGGATTAAAAATGAAATTAATATGAATTAAACAAAATAAAAGGATTAAACATAAAATCAGAAATAAAAATAAAAATAGAAAAAACAAGGGCCATCAGATCTCCCTCATTAATTGAGGTGGCATACCTGATGACCAGCCATGCGTGTTCAATGGTGGTCATCAGTCAAAGAGATGTACGTGTGGTAATCAAAAGCAATGGTCTAGATTATAACATCCAATCATGATCAGATGGCTAGGAGGTGTGCCAACATACCACCGGAGCTAGGGCTCCGGTCATCTTCTCCAGTGACCTCCACCGGACTAGTCCAACTTCATCTCAATGAAAAATGAAAAACAAGGACAGTATTTCAAAGAGAAATTGCTCGGGATCACGAATCTGGCCTCAATTTTCTCCAATTCCAAGTATATAGAAAGATACAGGGATTTGAATTTTGAGGATCATGAACTGAGTTGCTTCGATTTGACCTCAAAGCAACTCAATCTTGTTTCCTACATTGGTAGGACTTCATCCAACCAAAAATCACAAAGAATGGTGAAGAATTGAGAGACAATCGAGGAGATGCAAATTTTGGAAAATCACCTTCGAGTGAGCTTCAAACTTGCTTGAACTTGCTTCCAATTGGCCTTGGCTTGACTTCAGAAGCTTGCAGGAGTTGAATTGGATCAAGGAAAGGCTTCGATTCTTGGAGTTTAAAAATAAAAGGAGATTTGAAGCTCGATTTTCAAATGAAAACCTTCACGATTATCCTCTAATGGTGAGGGTTTCAATTGCAGGTTCAAAGCTTGGGCAAGATGTCTTTAATTCTGAGCAATGAGGGTCTTATTTATAGGTAAGGCAATTGTTTTCTACACATTTCCAAAATTTGGCCAAAAATAGCAATTCACTTGTATGCTTGCGTAGGCGTCTGATAGGCCTATGAAATGATGTGATCAGGTCCAAAATCCCTCATGTGCAATGCTGAAATCATGTCATGTGATCATGTAATGGTAATTGAGATGTGATCATGAATTCCATCCAAATGAACCCTTGAAAAGAAACCATGCGTAAGTCCTCTATTTCTTGGCCAAATGAGATGATCTTCTACTTTTTGGAAAGGTGAGATCAAGGGGAACAACTTTCATGTTGAACACTTTTCCATTTAAAGCTTGGATCATGATGAATTTTGAGGTGGAAGTTTGGGAAATCAAACATATTTGAAAATTTTCTAAGTACCAAGCCAAATGTTCACTTCTTCCACCTTGAATAACTTTTTCTATGGGTTTCAAATGGAAAAAGTTCCTTCATAAACGTTGTATCTCTTTAAAACATCTTAAATTTGGTCACAAATTTAACCTCATTTTGATTTGGCATGGAGGAGTTATGCATTTTAGAAGTTGAGGAAATCACTTGTTCAATGGTAATGGCCCAAAATGACCTATAATGTTTCCTCTTGGCACATGCATTTGAAAGTTGAATTTGAATTTATTCCAAGCATAAAAGTTGGAGAAGAAATATTGAGTTTTATAATGAAACTTGAATGGCTTTCATCTCATAAATATTGAGCAAGTCACGATCCTTGGAAGTTGACCTCCTAACTAGGGTTCAGACAAAATGACCTATACTCTTTCACCATAAAAAGTGACTTTCCAAGAAAAACTAGCTCTTGACTTAAACATGAAAGTTGTTTGTAATGTCATAAAGAGTAACATTTCTCTTGGAATAATTTTCATATGACAAACATTGTAGGAGATAGGGTCTAGGAGACCCATGTCTTGACTAGTTGACTTTCTCTGGTCAACCACCATGAACCAACTTGCAAACTTGAAGTTATCTTGATCTCTTGGACTCATGGAGGATCATATATGCATAATATGATGTAATATGAAGTATCCCTTGCAATATTTGATCAAATGGTGAAGAAACTTGCTAAGGAAGTCACACAAGATACCCAGATGAATTAGGGCTTCCAAGGCAAACAAGCTTCAAACTTTTGATGATTTCTTGATCAAAATGATAAGTGAAGACCATGGGGATCCATATATGATGTCTAGAGTCAATGTGAACCATCTCTTGATTAGTCTCTTTTTATTAAGGGTCTCAAACTCTAGATATGAGCTTGATGGAGCATGGGTGAACACACACATTACCTACAAAAGAAGTAAATTATACATTGACATATTTTTGGTTTTTTGGTTAGTAAATAATGAAAAACAAAGTATGGTACAATCAAATGTGTTTGGTGACCTCTCCTAATGCAAACTCAGTGAATGAAGGGGAATGAGGATGCCAAAGTGTGATCCCAAAGCTAATGCATATGATGAGATAGCATGAGGGATCTTAGGGTCAAAATTAGGGTCTTACAAATGCCCCTATTTAAGGAAATTCTGATTGAGGATGTGAAGGTTAAAATCTTCGTATCAACTTAGTAGAGTGGACTTAAATAACAATACAAAGAAATAAATTTTGGTCCCTAAGAGACCTCATAATGCATATGATATGAATGTTAAAATAATCTTTGTGGGGAATAAGTTGCCACAAAGGAAAGAATCTGGAGAAACTGAAAGTCTACAAGAGCATACTGCATTCCATAAGGAAAACTCACTGGGGAGACAAAGACTCTAGGGGATAAAAGTTATGCTTAGGCTAGGCTACGACTTGAAAACTGCTGGAGACGCGAGGGAAATTTCCATGAAATAATGATCATACACGAGGAAATAACTCAGTGGAAAATGAGAAAGGTTAAACTCTTTCTGCCTAAAGGGGGACTGACACTCTACAATTGAAGGAGGACAGACACATCAAACCTGCATGGGGAAATAATATCACCGTAGCAGGGGACCAGAATAAGGGAACCAAATGCAATAAAATACATAATGAAATATCTGATGATGTGTTTTATGCATGAATATGTATGTATCTGATTATAATTATGCTGACAAAACAACACCAAGGATACAAATATCACAGATTTGAATCATCGCTGGAACACTCGGCTAATCTCAACAAGATGGAAAAACCAACTGGAGAAAATGCTGGGGATGGACATAAGTCATCTAGCTCTGAATAACTCAAACCTAGATGGGGAAAGAGAAAATATTTGTTGAGGATCCAAATTATCAATTCTGCGGGGAATTTTAGGTCAGCATCATATCAAATGGTAGACAACCCTGCAGGGGACAAAACCAAAATACTACTCAAAATCCAAAACTGCCGAGAACGAGGGATCTTCCATATCTGAAGATGAACTTCGTCGGGGAATACAAGAGATAAAACTCTGCACGGGGATCTAAGCAAAATACTGAGGATACTATGACCAAGATCGTTGCATCCCTAAAAAATTATCAAGTTCCTTTAGGAAATTGTGAAAAAACCAATTCCAAGGAAAAGATAATCGGATCTGATGAACTGCCAAATTCATGCAACACAAATATGCGAATGAAAACCAAATAAAGGTTTCGGACCTTCGAAGTTAAAAACTGGAGGATATCAAAAGGGGTGCTGCAACTGTGGGATAGGGACTGATCATCAGCTCTATTGGGGATGTGAACCTACAACTCTGCTGGGGATACCTGACGAACTGTTGGGGAAAAATTACTAAACCGAATATTTGGGGAAGACCAACAAGGCTTCGTACTTCAAGACTTACCTATTTCTCAGATTGTTGTTGATATTCCTTGCTGAAATCGATTATTCTTAAAGTAATTGTTTTTATTATTTTTTAAGAAAGATAATTTTTATTCATTAATTTATTTCAAAGTTATCATCATAAAAGTTCAATTTTTATTTAGCGAAAATAAATAAGAGTAGAAACAATTGGATAAAAAGCTCAACTTTATTTAATAGAATGGTAGTCCATAAATGACGGGACTCCATAGATCTTTACAAAGTTGGAAATGGTAATTTACATGGAAAATGGCTACGTTGAATACAATGATCACTACTCTCCCTACCAACTTCAATATCCATTGTGCTCTTGGTTTTGGTTGAGAATAATGAATCAGACCCAGATGACTTGCTCAAAACTGCCTCCATGATTAGGACCAACCAAATGCAGTTACTTGCCATAATCCATAATTTTGCCTAGATTTCACCAAGGTGGGGTACTCAATCTACCAGGATAATTTTCTGTTTTATGTCTCTAACTGTTGCCTGGATCACCCTTTCGGGTTTTCAATCCACCGAGACGCTCATTTTTGCCTAAGCCGCCCTTTCGGGTTCTCAACTTAGTGAGTTGTTCTTTTCTTTTTTAGGCAAAGTATTTTTTGACTACATCGGCATTCACAGGACGAGTGAACTCTTCACCATCCATAGTTGTAAAAATCAAAGCACCGCCTGAAAAGTCTCTTTTCATAACATATGGGCCTTCATAATTAGGAGTCCATTTGCCCCTGGCCTCAGGTTTGAAAGATAGAATCTTCTTGAGCATGAGGTCACCTTCTCTAAACATACGAGGCATGGCCTTCTTATCAAATGCCTTCTTCATTCTTTGCTGATATGACTAACCATGACACATGTCAGTCAATCTCTTATCTTCAATCAAATTCAAGTGATCATATCTGGTCTGACACCATTCAACTTCTGTCAACTTGGCTTCCATCAAGACGCGCAATGATGGGATCTCAACCTCTATTGGAAGCACAACTTCCATGCCATAAACGAGAGAGAAAGGGGGTGCCCCTGTTGAAGTGCGGATGGATGTACGGTACCCATGCAAAGCAAATGGGAGCATCTCATGCCAATCTTTATATGTCATTACCATCTTCTAAATGATCTTCTTGATGTTTTTATTTGCAGCTTCAACAACCCCATTCATCTCGGGTCTGTAGGGAGAAGAATTATGATGTGCAATTTTGAAGTCTTTGCAAAGGGCTTCCACCATATTATTATTCAAGTTCGATGCATTATCAGTAATAATATTACTTGGCACACCATACTAGCATATAATCTGATTCTTGATAAACCTCACAACGACTTGCTTGGTTACATTTGCATATGATGTCGCTTCAACCCACTTTGTGAAGTAATCAATAGCCACCAGAATGAAACGATGTCCATTCGAAGCTTTGGGCTCAATCATACCAATCATATAAATTCCCCACATGGAGAAGGGACATGGAGAGGAAATGACATTCAACAGTGTCGGAGGAACATGAAATCTTATCTACATAAATTTGACACTTGTGGCATTTCTTCACAAAATTGCAACAGTCAGATTCCATTGTCAGCCAATAGTAACCTTCTCTCAACATCTTATTTGCCATAGCATGTCCATTGGAATGAGTACCAAAAGAACCTTCATGGACTTCAGTCATCAATAAGTTTTCTTCGTATCTATCCACGCATCTGAGCAGAACCATATCAAAAATTTTCTTGTAAAGCACATCACCATTCAGGTAGAAGTTGCCAGCTAATCTTCTCAAGGTCTTCTTATCTTTCAAAGATTCCCCAGACGGGTAAATATGACTTTGCAGGAAACACTTGATATCAAAATACCACGGCTTTTTATCTTTGACCTCTTCAATAGTAAAAACATGAGCTGGCCTATCAAGACACATCACAGTCAAATTAGGAACATCATTCCAAAGTTTCACTACAATCATTGAAGCCAACGTTGCAAGAGCATCCGCCATCCGGTTTTCATCTCGAGGGATATGATGAAACTCAACCTTTGTAAAGAAAGTTGAAATCCTCCTTGCATAATCTATATATGGTATCAAACCAGGTTGATTCATCTCCCATTCACCTTTGATCTGATTCACCACCAAAGCCAAATATCCATAGACGTCTAGATATTTTATTCTAAGATCAATGGCCTCTTCAAGCCCCATAATGCAGACTTCATACTCAGCCATATTGTTTATAAACTTGAAGGTCAATCTAGCTGTAAACGGAAAATGAGTGCCTTGAGGAGTAATAATCACTGCCTCAATGCCATTACCATATGAATTAACAACTCCATGAAATACCATGCCCCAACGGGAACCAGGTTCTAGCCCTTCTTCAAGCAATGGTTCGTCACAATCTTTCATCTTCAGGTACAAAATCTCTTCGTTAGGAAAATCATATTGCACTGACTGATAATCTTCAATAGGTTGGTGAGCCAAATGGTTAGCCAAGACACTACCCTTAATAGCTTTTTTAGATCAGTGTTCAATATAATATTCGGATAACAACATCTGCAAACGGGCAATCCTCCCGGTTAAAGCAGGCTTCTCAAAAATGTACTTGATTGGATCCATTTTGGATATCAATCTGAAACTAGTGGAAATATACCCGAACGTATCGCACGCTCAAACATACAACAGAGTCACCATCAAACTTTATTTATTCCAGAAGGAAGGGGAAAACATCGATAAAACTCGGGGGAAAAGAGGTATGATGGGTAAGGAAGTCCGTTATGCAAGGGGAAGGTATTAGCACCCCAAACATCCATGGTACTCCATGGGAACCATTTTGATTGTTCTCGCTTGAATAAGTGTGATATCTAAAGATTACTCTCAAAAGAATAGGGGAAAAGGAAGAGAAATAGATAAAGTGCTCGGTGAGGATTAGGGCCCTCATGCCTACGTATCCTCGTAGTGCAATGAGGAATTCAGAGCTTCGTAGTTCAAGGAACTAGAAGTGGGAGGTGAAAAGAGTTATGATAAAGTATGGTCTGAACCAAAGGATGGTGTTTTGAACTTCAACAAGGGTGAAAAGATGAACCCAAGAGTAAGGTAGCTATTACTAGTATGTGGGCTAGTAAGACCGCCACTATAGGGTAAAGCCAAAAAGACGAAGAAATAAGTGTTTGGGCACAGTCCCAAACATCTCTTGGTTCACAAGGTGACGCAAGAAGGAGCACAAAGAAGTAGTGTATTTGGCTCAAATATCTGGTATATCACGTGGAGTGAAGGAAGGTAGAATATGAATGTATTGTGGAGATGAACGGAATGAAGTGACCAAAGTCACATAATTTGATATTTGGTGATAAGTGATTGAAGAAGTATTGTTTGAAATCGAAAGGTGAAAGTGTACTGGAATCCATAAGAGAAATGAGATTTATATCATAGAGGGAAACAATTTAAACCTATACGTGGACTAGTAGGACCACCATTATAAGGTGATTAGCCAAAAAGGAAGGAATTAAGTGTTTGGGCACAGTCCCAAACAACTCTAGGTAGAAATGCAGACTTTACATTAAGCGTCCTAAAATGGTGTATGTGGAATTCCAAAGAAAGGGTGTTCCTGGTCTCAAAGAAGTAGTATATCACTGAGTGAACGATTTATGATCGAAGGTAGATAATGGATTGTGAAAGATATGGATGGTTCCCTAAGGCGGAAGGAGGAATAATTAGAAGTATGCTCGCCAAGGATTCACATCCTCGTGCCTACATATTCTCATCATGCAATGAGAAAGTCAGAGCAATCGTAGTTCAGAACCACGAGGATAGAGAGAGACAAACAGTGATGAAAAGAAATGACGTATACCAACATAATGGTATCAAAAAGGTATTTGTCCAAGCAACAGGGGCTCACAAGACAAACCTAATTCCAGAGGTTAACTGCCATGAGTGTAGGAAAGCTCCAGTCTCATTCCTTCTTTACTACTTAAGGCTCATGGCATGTAATTCTCGCCCCAACTTTCAAGCGAAGAGAGGAGAATCTTTGTTGTTGTTTCTTGTAATAGATGAAGACTTTATCAATCGTTCGACTCGAATTGCACTAAAGTCTATGAATAGAGGTGAATACGATGATCGCTGGGTCATTCGTCCCATACCCAAAGATATCCAGAATGGGGGTAGGAATTCTCCAGTCCCATTCCTTCTCTATTGCTTAAGCCTCGTATCGTACAACTGGATTCATGATTGATAAGTTGTTGATGAAGTCCTTGCTTATTGCATGAAGCTTTATGAAGAGGGAGAGGCTTTCCAATCGTATGCTTAGAATTGTGCTAAAGTCTATGAATAGAGGTGAATACAATGAGCGTTGGGTCATTCGTCCCATACCCAAAGATATCTAGAATGGGGTAGGAATTCTCCATTCCCATTCCTTCTCTATTACTTAAGGCTCATGCCACACAATTCTAACTTTGATTTAACAAGCTCTTGTAGTTTGCCACTTTTGATCGCTTGTATTATCCATTGCTTGGTATGATTGAGGACGCCTTGATTGAAGATCTTTACTTGAGGCTTCGAGCTCCACAGCTTAGGAGAAAATTCTTATTGAGTGACCAAGGGTCTCTTGGTCACTCACTTTAGACTACGAGATTATACAAGTTCAAAGGATTCAATTAATCAAAATTGCTTTTGATCAATTTAAATCGGAGGTTTGAAATGATTTAGAAACTAGGTTATAACCTAATCTAATGGTTAGAGAATAACCAACCTATCCTAAGGGGTCATGTGTTGGTTAATCCAAGTTGATTAAGAATCCTATGCTAAAAGTCCTAAGGGAGCATGTTATGGTTAGTTAAAATCTTGATCAAAAATTCTATGTTAGAATGCTAAAGGAACATGTGATTATATGGCTAAAACATCAAAATAACCCCTAAAGGGTAAAATGGTCATCTTACAAAATATTTGATTAAATTTCTACTCAAGTAAAAAAATCAACTACAAATCAAATCTAAGTTCTTAAACCAAATCCATTAAATCTAATTTAAAGGGATCAAACCTAATTAAGACTAGAGATTAATATTTTTAATTCTAACTATTTCTACCAATCCTAATTAAGTTTTAACACTAAGTTCCAATTAACCCAAACAAAGATTTAATACTAATAAATAACCTAATTAGTCACAACTCATTTGATTAAATCCTAAAACATCTGATTAGTCCTAATTAAAGATTCTAAAATCTAGGGTAATCCTAAAAAATGAATTAATCCCAACTAAATTTAATTAAGTTAAAGTTCTAATTAACCAAATACTAATCAAGAATTAAGTCCTAATTAATCTAATTCTAATTGGATTATCCTAATTAACTTCTAAACATGATTAACAAAGTAAAGATCAAGAATAATAAAGAAAAGAGGGGTGCATGCCTGTGAATGGTATTATTTTAGCAAAACAGGCTGGGCTAATGCTTGCTGGCCCAACGAAACCCTCTCCAAGAAGCTCCGGTATTGTGTTGTGAAGTAGCAATGGAAGTGCCGAAAGTAAGTTTGGGCCTTAGGCCCAAACCACGCACACACACCTTGAGTATCCAAATGCTACCCGAATCCAAAGCCTTCATGTATTTCCTTAGGAAACTCAGTGTTGCTGCAGAAACCTACCTCTTCATCGTTCCCCCTTCCACCGTATTTCAAATACACGTTGCCGCCTCTCCTCCAATCGCGAAGGATGACCGCTCATGCTTCATTCAACGTTCAACGGCGGCTTCATCTCCTTGAACGAAAGTGGGAAGGAAAACAGGAACGAAATAGAAGAGAGCTTAATCCATTGCACAGGTAATGAATTCACCTTGATTTGATCTTCTTCTTCCCCTTGATTTTTTTCATTGCGTTCTGTTCGAACCTCTTCTTCTGTTCGGATTCTGATTTGTTGTTTGTCGCGACGTGTAGTTGACGGCGAAGAGCGAATTCGGCGCGTTGCGTTCCGAGATGAGGCTCGAAGATCCCGCTCGCTTATGTTGAGGTGAAGACGAAGATTGGAGGATCTTCGATTCGTTCTTGGTTCCAAGTTCCGATGTGATTTCAGGTATGACTCATTCCGTTTCCTTCTCCGCTTGCTCTTCTACTTCTTCCTCCACCTTCTTTGCTTATTTTTTTTCTTCTTCTTCAACCTGCTTCGCCTTCTTCTTGCTATGCGAATGGATCAGTGAAGGGAGTGAGGTTTAGCTCAACCAGATTGAAGCTTCGAGGTGAAGCTTCAATGGTTATGGAGTATGAGCTCTGAGTGAGGGTTGAGGGTGTGTGTGAAGACATGAGAGAAAGAGAACTCGAGAGTGATAATTGAAGGAGATGAAAATGAATCTGAATGAAAAAATTATTTTCTTGATGATGAACGACATCGGAATTTATAGAGAGGGATCATGTAACTAATTGGGGCAGGTTGTTGATTGCGGGCAGTTCGGGTAGCTTGTTAGTTAATGACAGTTAGAAGTGGTTAAGCGATAGTTTAATTCAAATGGAATAATTCATTTACATTGAAGAATGAGAAATCAATTTAGAAATTCGAGTGGATGCGTTGTAACTGATTTGGTGAACTGTTAAAATTATTCAGTTTTTATTCGAATTCTGTTAGTTAATTCTCTATTATAAAACTGCTTTGTGTTAGTTGCTAGCTTTCAAGTTGCCTTGCTGCCAATTTCTGTTATCAGCTTGTTTTGTGAATGAATTTCCATGTTGCTAGCTGTTAGTTGACCCAAGGGGAACTTTATTTATGAGTTTGAAATTATGTTGTAGCAGGCGGTTTGTGGTTCAACCTTGATATTCAACTTGGTGCAGACTTATGTTGGCACATTAGCTGACGCTTGTGTTATGGTTTTGCATTGTTTTGTTTGTTTGTATGAACTGCTGCTAATGAATATTACAGGACTGTTATGATTGAAATATTCGAAGTGTTAGATGAATGTGAATGAATGCATTATTGATATTCCCCTGCTGTTATGACTTTAATTCTTTGTTTAGTTGGTTTGGAAATGGTTTGAAATGAATGCATTGTTGATGTTGGATAGGTCTATGAAGGCTTATGACTGCTGTTGTTATGATGATGCAAGATGCATTGTGCATTGTTATTGTGGTTTCCTGCTGTTGACATAAAGTCGTGATGTCGCTGAATGTCAAGTTGTGGTTATTACTATCAATATACTCATGCTGGTATTTGCAATGATTGTTGAGTAAGATTTGTGTCGGCTTATGTGCATTTGCTTGTTTGAAAAGGATTGCATAGGTAGATACATGAACTGTTTTGAAATGTCGATTATTTATGTTAATGTTATTGAATGCTAGGTGTTGAAATGCAGAAACTGGCTTAAATGGATTTGTTTTGACCAATTGTGTTTGAATCATGTTTGGTCCCCCTTCATGGAGTGATGGATCAAAACAATGGTGTGAGAATTGGAATGGATTGGCAAGGAGGGTGATCATAGTTCATGTTTAGATTATAATTTTATAATTTTTGGATTTGGTTTTAAATTGTTAATGGCTCATGATTTTGGTTTTGTTTGAAGGTTCATGGTCGAATGCTCGTGTGCGCACAACTTGAAAGATGGATTAGCTTTTGGTTTGAGGAAATTTGGAATTAGGCTTGGAAACATTGTAATCAAACTAACCAATGCAATGTAAATGTGTATAGGTCATGACTTTGGACATAATTTAGAACTTGGTTGAAACTCCTTCTAGTTTTCTTCTTTATACAATGTTTAAATCAAATTAAAACATGTAAATCATGATTGGAAATATGAAATTGCACAGGTTATGTAATGATTTTGTATTGATTTATGGAATGTTATGCACTTGAATTGAGTTTTAGTTTTTTAAATGAATGTTGTGAAACTTGATTATATATGGATTGACAAATTTTGGATGTGAGTGAATTCATGGTAATGGTCATGTTTCAAGTGGTGTATGAAAAGGAATTATTGTATTTGTATTTTGGTTTTGAAATTGTAATTTGAATGGAATGATTGGAACTGAATGGTTCAAGAAATGCCTAACAACCAAAGACCCTTAGAACTTATGGGTTGGGAAATGAAGAGTTGACTTTGGTCAACCAGTTGACCAAAAAGTCAAGGGTTGACCTAAAGTCAACTTATGCAAAAAATTGTGAAATTCTTTGTAATTTTTCAAGGCAATGCTTATTGTACCTTATATTAAGTGGACTCTATAAATGCAAGGTAATTCCTAATTAAAGTGAATGTTCTAACAAAATAATAAAATGACCCTTTTCCAAGACAACCAATTGAAAACAAGTACCATGAATGAATGAAGAACCCTTAATGATTATGAAATGATTGGTCCAAACAAGTGATGAATCCTTGAATCACTTGATTTCAAATGAACCTCTGACCCACAAAGGGACCAATGGGTGAAACCTGGATCAGATGATGACCAAGATAGCCAGTGGATGAAGTGACAACATGTAATGGGATATAAGCATGCGTTGGACCAATCATAACAAACCAAGGACCAGGGTTTATCTAGGCCAAAGGTCAAATATCAGGAAAAAGCCAAAAGTCTCAAACCCTGTCTATCAATGCCATGAACCAAATTAAGGTTTCCAACCCTTCAAAACAAACCTCAAGGACTACCAATTCCAGGATCAAGGATTAGGGTTTCTAATCAAGGACAAAGTTCAAAGGCCCCCAATTAGGGTTTGAAATTCAAGTCAGTGACAGAAGGTCAGACATAAAATCACAATGAAGCCAAGATCAAGAATTAAGGTTTTGATGCCCAGATGAATATCAAGGTGCCATCTTCAAGAATCAAGGTTTCAAAGAATCCATCAATCAAAGTTTCTCCACGTGATGAACAATATCACAATCTTCAGGCCAAAGTCCTGACTTTATCCACCATAAGCATCGAATCTCCGAGGCTTGTCAGTAAGTATCAATCAAGAATAAATGATGCACATGAATGAGTCTCAGATCATGACTGAGATGAAAAACAAAGAGGGAGGGCAAATTTTGGGGTACTACACAACCAAGTAGTATGATTCAACATATACTGGCGCAGACGCTTAGCAGCCCAAGCCAATGCTCAGCATGTCTTCTCAAGCATAGAATACTTAGTCTCACAGTCGGTGAACTTCTTACTGAGGTAGTAAATTGCATATTTTTTTCTTTCCAGATTCATCTTGCTGACCAAGAACACAACCCATACTCTCATCAAGCACAATCAAATACATGATCAACGGTCTTCCTTCAACAGGCGGAGACAGAATCAGAGGTTCAAGCAGATACTCTTTGATACTATCAAAAGCTTTCTGGAAATCTTCGGTCCAATCACAAGATTGATCTTTCTGGAGAAGCTTGAATAAAGGCGCATAAGTGGCGATCATATGCGATATAAATCTTGAGATATAATTCAAGTAGTCGAGAAATCCTATGACTTGCTTCTAGGTTTTGGACGCAGGCATTTCTTGTATTGCTTTGACCTTGGCAGGATCAACTTCAATACCCTTCTCACTGACAATAAAACCCAACAACTTACCAGAACAAACACCAAAAATACACTTATTGGGATTCAAGCGGAGTTTGTACTTCCTCAAACGCTGGAATAACTTCAATAAATGCTCAATATCATCAACATTAACTTCAATCTCTTTATGCATCATATCATGAAAAAGAGTGGTCATAGATATCTGGTATGTCACACCAACATTGCTTAAACCGAAAGGCGTCATTCTATAACAGAATGTTCCCCAGGGTGTAATGAATGTGGTCTTCCACATATCTTCAGGTGCCATCTTGATCTGATTATAACTGGAAAATCCATCCATAAACAAAAAGACTTTGAATTTAGCTGTATTGTCTACCAACATGTCAATGTGTGGCAGAGGAAATCATCTTTCGGGATAGCTTTTTTCTAATCTCTATAATCAACACACATGCAGACTTTTCCATCTTTCTTGGGAACATGCACAATATTGGCCACCCACTACGGATACTCGGAGGTTACGAGAAAACCAACATCAATCTGCTTCTGCACTTCCTCTTTGATCTTAACTGCCATATCAGGATGAGTCCTTTTCAACTTCTGCTTGACCGGCGTGCATTCTGGATTCAACGACAATCTATGCTCCACAATCTCAGAATCCAACCCAAGTAGGTCTTGATAGGACCAAGCAAACACATCAGAATATTCTCGAAGAAGATCAATCAACCCCTTCTTATCTTCTGGACACAGTTGAGACCCAATCTTGACTTCTTTCACATCACCCTCAGAACCCAAGTTGACTAGTTCAATCTGCTCTTCGAACGGCTGAATGGCTTTTTCCTCGTGCTCAAGTAAATGAGATAACTCATCAGATACTTCTTCATCATCAATCTCTTCCCCAGCTTCAAACACAGGGAAATCAAAGTTTGGAGAGGGAGTAGGATCATTGTATTCAATGGGTTTGAGAACCAACCTGCATAATGATTTGATATTTTGATTTTAGAGAAGTGGAGTGCGACCAAATATTATGCAAATGGAAGATTATTATTTATTTATGTTTTTTGTGATTACCATTTTTAGAAAAGCAAAAGGTAAAAATAAAACATCATAGATGTGGATGAATAAAATTGTATTTTATTGATGATAATAATAAAAATGCCCAACAATGTTCACTTCTCCCTTAGGCATAGGAGAAGGATTTTTCTTTAAAAAAATGAAAACAAATTACTTAGAGCGATGAATAACAGTAGGAACATCAACAACAACCAAATTGTTGCAAGTCTGTCCATGCGTCACAAAGTTGGCGCAAGCTTCATCTTCATCATCACTATCTTCAATCACGGCAACTGAGTGTTGATCATTCCCATGAATGAACCCCCCACTGCGGAAACTTGGTTGCATAACTTCAGCTCTGATGTCGAACGACCCTGGTTAAAATCCGAATCCATCCCTATTCTTGTTCTCAGCAATCTCTATCATACGACCCCATTGATCAATGATGCCAACCTCAATAGCCTTTTGTGCATCTTTTAAAGAAGACATGGGTGCCCCAGTTTTCTTCAACTCATCAGCAATAGACAAGGCTTGGAACGGTGTTCCAACCTCCTCCCCAGCTTTAACATATGTAAAAGATGACATATGGCTTACCAATACCGCCTTCTCTCCACCAATAACGACAAGCTTGTTGTTCTTCACAAATTCCAACTTCTGGTGTAGAGTAGACGTCAGAACTCCCGCTTCATGAATCCATGGCCTTCCCAACAAATAACTGTAGGCCGGGTGGATATCCATTACCTGGAAAGTAATATGGAAATCACTTGGACCTATATTCACGGGAAGGTCCACTTCACCAATGACAGTTTTACGAGAACCGTCGAACGCTTTGACAATCATGCCGATGTACCTCATTGGGGTGCCTTGATAAGAGAGTCTTGACAAAGTTGATTTCGGTAATACATTCAATGATGAACCAATATCAACCAACACATTGGACAAAGCGTCCTTCTTTCAATTCATTGAAATATGCAACGCCAAATTGTGATTTCGGCCTTCCTCGGGAAGTTCTTCATCACAAAAGCTCAGATTATTGCAAGAAGTAATATTGGCAACAAGGTGGCCAAACTGATCCACAGTCACATCATGCTCAATGTAAGCCTGCTCTAGTACTTTCTGCAATGCCCCCTATGTGCTTCAAAGTTCATAAACAATGACAACACGGAGATCTTTGACGGAGTTTGAAGTATCTGCTCCACAACACTGAACTCACTTCTTTTGATCAGCTTCAAAACTTCATCATCATCGTTAGCCTTCAGTTTGTTGGGTTCACCAGAATGACACATTGAAGTACTAACCAGATTCACCACTAGAATCTTTGCCTTCTTACTTCTTGCAACATCTTCTATTTCTTTCGGAAAAACTGGACCAAACACATGACCGTTACGGGTCACCTTTGCAATACCAACAATGTTCACTATGGAGTCTGCAACTGGTAGAGGAACCTCTTGACCATTTTCTATCATTGTGGCATTGTATTGGTATGACACATCTTTATCGGATGCATAGGGGACATGGCCTGCTAACCGTATAACCAACAACGATACCGATCTGTTGACATTGTTGCTGTTGCTGCTATTAAACAGGATAACCACCCGCTCAGGGGTCTTGAATACTGGTACGATTACATTCATATTATCTTCCAAATGACGGGACTGGAAAACCTGAATAAGTCCTTCATCCATCAACTTTTGGATATCCCTCTTGACAATAACACATCCACGAGGGTTCACACTGCAAATCACACAACCATCATGGTTATGCTCATATTCACTGACCAAACAACTGTCTTTATGAATTGCCACCAAAGATTGTCTGATATGGCGAACATCATAAACCTTGAACTCACCAAGACAACCATCTACCATATTGATAGAAGTGTTACCATGAGCGGGCAAAGGGTTGGCTTTCACATTAGGCACTCTGTCCTCAAAGGATACCATTCTACTCTTTACAAGATTTTTCACTTCATATTTCAACGGATAACATTTCTCTATGTCATGGCCAGGGGCTCCCTGGTGAAAAGTACAATGTAGGTCAGGTTTGAACCACCATGGAAGTGGCTCAGGAATTTCTGGAGGATTTCTTGGTTGAATGAGGTTCTTGAGAACCAAGGACGGGTATAATTATACATACGACATAGGAATAGGGTCAAAGGAGACCTTCTTCCTCTCAAAGCTTTGTTGGTTATTATTGTTATTGTTGTAGTTGGTTCTTTGTTACGGTTGTTGTTGACGTTGTTGTTGCTGAATCGGAACTGATTGATTGTTGGAATTGTTGGAAAATACATGAATTATTGATGAAAATTGATGTTGATGTTGACGAGGTTGAGAACTCTTTCTGACACGAGGCCTCATCTGCCTCCCCACAGACACTGAATTAGTTTCTCCCTCATTCCTCTTGGAGAAACTCCCACCATATTTCTTGCTAGACGATGCTTCTTCTTTAGACAGACGTCCGTCACAGACTCCTTCTTCTATCCGCATCCCCATATTTACCATTTCGGTAAAGTCATTGGGGAACTTGCGATTATCCGTTCGTAGTAAAACAAACTCAGCATTTTCAAGAAGATCTTCGTCATTTCTTTCTCCTCAAGAGGTGGACTAATCTGGGAAGCCAACTCCATCAATCTCTGGGCATACTCTTTGAATGTCTCCTTATCCTTCTGAGACATAGACCTCAACTGGTCTCTATCAGGCGCCGTGTCCAAGTTGTACTTGTACTGTTTGACAAAGGCCTCGCCTAAGTCATTGAAAGTATGAACGCTTGCACTGTCCAAACCCATATACCACCTCAAAGAGGCTCCAGTCAAACTGTCTTGGAAATAGAGAATCAGCAACTGATCATTATCAGTTTAAGTATACATTTTTCTAGCGTACATCACAAGATGGCTTAGCGGACAAGTGTTCCCTTTATACTTTTCAAAGTCGGAGACCTTGAACTTCATCGGGATTTTAACATTGGGGACCAGGCAGAGCTCAGCATCACTATTCCCAAACAAGTCCTTTCCTCTTAAAGTCTTCAACTCTTTACGCAGCTCTAGGAATTGGTCTTTCTTTTCATCTATTTTCTCATACACATCTGGACCCTCAGATGGCTCAGAATGATAGATACTATCCTTAACACGAGGCAGAGTATGAACAATAGGTGGTGGCACTAACATGACCTGATTAGATGCCGGCATTGAAATAAAGGTGGGTGCATACCCTTTTGGCATAAAGTTGGATGGCATCCCCCAAGGGAATCCAACAGGCATAGAAGGACCGGATTGACTGCCAGCAATGGTAACAATAGCAACCTCAGAAATAATAGTCCTCTAGGGAGGAGTTATGGGAGTTGGTGAAGACTGGTTCTGTGCAGCAATGACAAATTCCATCGGTGCCGTTAACCTGACAATCTCATCCTTCAGCTCTCTGTTGTCTTGCTATAGATGCTACATGATCCTTGGTTGATTAGCGTGAGTGTTATAGCGGTGAGTCAGCTTGGCTGAAGCAAGGAAGAAGAACTGATAAGACATCTGGCGGAAGAAAACCTGTTATGCAAATGATGCATGAAATACAATTTTTTTTATTGTTTAATTTCAAGGAACATATGAACTTCTTTTTTGCAAATATATGATAATAATAACAATTTGATTGACCATAAAAATCTCTTTTTATTCATAAAAATGGAAGGATTACACTGAGTATAATTTCAGAAACCAAAATACAAGTACAAGAGAAAAGGAAACTATCATCCTAAGGATCCCTTAGCAACAATATCAGATGATCTAGATGTGGGCGCGTACTTCCTCCGGATGCGTCGAATCTCGGACTCAAAGGACGTCTTCATCCGAGCCTTCTCAAGGACAAGCTGATCAACAATCTTATTCCAAGCATTGGAAGGCTGAGGCATCTAGAGGAAGATTGTAACACCCGAGGTCGGAGAGGCCGGAGAGTGGTTACATGTAACATCCGAGGGTGATAGGAGTGGTTGTCGATGCATGAGGCATGACAATGAGACACACCTAGCAGCTTCTAGGGGAAAGACCAAATTCACATCAGAATGAGAGGGATCCTGAGGCTATGTAGGTATGGGACTGCATGGTTGAATAAAGGCTTATAAGGATTAATTGGTACTACCTATACCAACAAGATGCATCTTCTTTTCGGTAGCCTAACCAATAAAAACTCCATAGTTAAACATGCTTGGATTGGAGTAGTATTGGGATGGGTGACCTTCTGGGAAGTTTCCCAGAAAGCGTGCGAGTGAGGATAAAACATGCTGAAAAGGCCTGTGTTGGTTTGTGGGGTTAGTCGATAATTCTGAAAGCAGTTTGGGGTGTTACAAATGGTATCAGAGCCTGGTTCAGGGAGGACCTATTTGAAGCGTCACCTATTCGGATCGTGGATAGAGAAGTGAAGCAACTACGCGGTAAAGAAATTATTCTTGTGAAGGTTGTTTGGCGAGGACCTGCTGGAGGTAACATGAGTTGGGAGCTGGAGAGCCGGATGAAGGAATCCTATCCTGAGCTATTCTCGTCAGGTAATTTTCGAGGGCGAAAATCCTTTTTAGTGGGGGAGAGTTGTAACACCCCTAATTTATTTTAATATTATATTATCATATATATTACTAAAATGATGCAGTGTGTTAGTTATTTAGTTATTGTGATATTTTTGATGATTTTTGAAGTTGTAAGGTTATTTTAGTAATTTTATAGTTAAGGGAATTATATATTTGGTGTGTGGAGAAATGAAATTAGGCTTTTAATTTAATTAATTAGAAATAATAAAATAGTATGTTATAATAATTATAGTAGTTAGAATAATTGAAAACAAGTTATTATATTAAAGATTTATTTAAGATTTATTTAAGTGTGACAAATATAAATATTTAATTGTATTATTTTGGAATAATTATTTAATTGGGATTAAAATAATATTACAAGTGTTTTACCGTTACAGGAGAATGTTTAAGTAGGAAGAGAAACATTTGAAAGTTTAAGTGTTGTTACCGTTAGGGAACACAGTAATTATTGGGATTTTTATTATTATCAATAAATAATTAGCAATTATTAGGAATATAATTCCAACCTTAGAATTAGCACGAGGGAAAATACAGTAGAATTGAGAAGAAATTCTGGGAAAGCCATTCTGGAGAGTGAGGGAGGAACGCATAACTTTTCAAGATTTGTGAAAGCTGCAATTATCAGGTAAGGGGGGAGATTATTTAATGTATGATGGGTTTAGTCAGCAGGATGATGAGGATACCCTTTCCCTCTCATCAACTATGATTTTTTTCATTTGATATGTGATCTATCATGTATCAAATCAATATACAAATTTATGTGTTTGATCCCATGGGGTTTGATCAAACCCTTTATGGGCAATTATATGTTTTTTTTATGCATATGCAAATAAATATGTGAATTTGGTATTTTTGTATTTTTCCATTTGGTCACTTTTTAATTGATGGATTATTGGATCTGTATCCAAAATGGGATGATCCCATTTGATCATTATCCAGATTTTGACAAGGAAACGTGCGTGAGATAGAGAGAAGGTTGATGATTTGGGTTTTAACCCTATAAATTAACAATAAAATTATTATAATATAATTTGTAATCAGAGTTTTATAATTTCACAGATTTTGATGTATTGTATCGATAATGAAAAACTCTTTCTCATAAAGTTCAGAAAACTGTATTTTTCTCAAAATGACAAATAAGTCTATTTTTTCCCAAATGACTTATTTTCTCAGAACTGAGCATACTTAAAGTAAGGAGTATTTTTTTATTTAGAAAAAGAAAAGAGATAAAAATTTGGATTTTTTACCAATATACCCCACATTTTCAATTAATTTCCCAAAATAACCCAGGTTTCAAAAAATTTCCCAATATACCCCACTTTTAGAGGGAGGCGTCAATTGGATTGGCGCCCCCTCTTAAAAATTGCAAGGAGGCGCCAATTGGATTGGCTAGGGCACCTGCCCTAGCCAATCCAATTGGCGCCTATGTGTAATTTTTAAGAGGGGGCGCCAATCCAATTGGCGCCTCCCTTAAAAAAGCCTCAAATGGAAAAACTTCCAACATGAAAGTTGTAGATCTTTTCAAGACAATGAATTTGGATATAAATTTTGCAACATTTGGATTTTTTTTGAGAAAGTTATGGACAGTTGAAGTTGGACTTCTGAGTTTTTCAACTAGTATCTGAGTCATAATGTTTTGTATTATTGCATGTGTTTCTTTTAGGAATATGAATTTTTGTCCAACATAACATTTGAAGTAGACATCTTAAATTTTCCAATGCACTTGGTCCCACATCAAAATGATTAAAAATGAGTGAGTTATGTCCCTGCAAACTTGACCCAAAATTAGGGTTTCTGTCAAAACAAGTGTATGTGAATTTTGCCAAAAGGGACCAACTTCAAGCCCTTTAGTTTGAATGATAAAAGCCTCAAATGACAAAACCTTCAACATAAAAGTTGTAGATATTTTAAAGATAATGAATTTGGACTAAAGTTTTGCATCATTTGCAATTTTTATGAGAAAGGTATGGGCACCTGAACTTGGACTCTTTGACATTTTAACTGTTATCTGAGTCATAATGTTTTGTATTATTGCATGTGTTTCTTTTAGGAATATGAATTTTTGTCCAACATAACATTTGAAGTAGACATCTTAAATTTTCCAATGCACTTGGTCCCACATCAAAATAATTAAAAATGAGTGAGTTATGTCCCTGCGAACTTGACCCAAAATTAGGGTTTCTGTCAAAACAAGTGTATGTGTATTTTGCCAAAAGGGACCAAATTCAAGCCCTTCAACATAACAATAAGAAGTCCTTGAATTAGGGTTTCTGACCTATAAATTTTTGTTTTATGATATGTGTTTATTTTAGAATTATGAAAGAAACTTAATGTTTGGAGAATACACAAAGATAAATTTGACATAATACGAATTGATATTAATAAAATTTGGATTTTACACAATGAATCCTAATGGTGATGACCGGGATCACCTAACCGACCTCCGGTCCCACATCCCCTAGCTACCCTAACCCTTGGCCCTAACCCACGTTGACGATTCTGCACCGGTGTTTGTTCATCTGATGGTCCAGGAGCGTCATTACCGCCTACAGGAGAAGGTCCGTTGAGGTATTCAGCCAACTCAGCATAGTCTTCAGTATTCAATGATGGTGTACCGGCGTAGCTGAGCTTATGACCCATGCCAGAGAAGTTGGGGTGTGGTTGAGTCATGGATGGGCGACCAGGACGGTTGAAGGGGGACATGGGTGACAATGATGGGTCTAGGAAAGGTTGGAAAGGTTGTTGGGGTGTTTGGAAGAGATATGGTTGTGGGATGTTTTGGTATTGTGATGTTTGGGGTTCTTGGCTACGGTAGGTGATGGGGCGGTTAGTGTTTTGGGTAAGGCGACTTTGGTAGGGTGATGGTGTGGGTGCGAAGCGATGTTCGGTCGAAGGTTGATGGTCCATTTGTTGGTGGTGGTATGGGGGATGTTCTTGGTTTTGGGGTTGGGTGAATGGCATGTTTTGGTTGTATGTTTGTGTGTTTGTGGAACGGAAAGTTTGTCGGATAGGTGGTTGTGAGTAATCGGGCTGAGAATGTTGTTGGGGGTTAGATGTTGAGCCTTCTTGTGTGTAACTTGTCTGGCGTGGGTCGTAGAGGTACATATCATCGGCGATGAATTGAAATCCAACTGATCTATACTAAGCCATATAAGTACGACTTGGTTTTACCTCATTTGGCATGACTGCGTCAGTTAAGACATGGTCATGACGGTGCTTCCACTTGCGACACTCTGATCTTGCGAATTGTTGCCAAGGGTTGTAGTTCCATTGGTCGTTCACTTTACGCATATGCCATTCTCCTAGGCTAGCTGGGGGATCTGGGATATTCTGGACCATACCAAACTGCAGCTTCACACGATCGGTGTTGTGCAGCTCCACTGTTGTGAACCGTATTATTGGTGTGCATGTTGTCCATACGGCTGCGTCTTCAGGGTTGATCTGATGCTCATGATCCATATTAAGGTATGGACGCCAAATGAACTGAAATGTTAAAGACAATAGGATTTAAATGAATGTAGAAAAAGTCAATATAATATGAAGAAATAATGTAATTATTTTGCTTACGTCTGCCGGTCGAAGGTGATCCAAAAGGTTGCGATATTGAGTAATACAGTGTCTCGGACATCTACTGTAATTCATACCGCGTGCCGACCATCTACACCAAAAAGTTAAAATAAATTAGTTATGGGTAATAAACTGTAAGGAAGGATGTAAAGATATAGCAATTTAAACAACTTACTTTTTTGCATATGGAAAAGTGAAGGGGTTGCTATTGACCGGTGCTAGAGACGGTAGTCTTGACCATCCCCATGCTTGTAGCAAAACAGCACATCTAGAAAATGTAGAAGTATCTTTGTGGCAGTTTTTGCACAAAGAACTATACAGATAGGCTAGACATGCGGATCCCCAACTATAACTACCTATTCTATCTATATGTCTAAGTAAAGGTAAGTACATAATATGCATGCTAGAACCACTACCTTCGGGAAATAAAAAGGATCCTAGTAACAACATAATGTAACACCTAGTTTTGATGATTCGAGCATCTTCGGTAGAATGCTCATCTAAATAAAAACTATTATAATATGACTTTAGGCGTGATAGTAGTATACCTTGTCCCCTAGCATTATCATCTAACAAATCAACGTTTAAAAGCTCCATGCAAATTGAATTTGGAAAGTTGGTCTTACCATTAACAGCTTTGCCTTCAATTCGTAGTCCTAAAAGCATGTAGACGTCTTCTAACGTCACGGTACACTCACCGGTTGGAAACCAAAATGTGTGTGTCTCTGGCCTCCATCTTTCGCATAAGGCTAGAATGAATTTGTTATCTATAGACCAAGACATAATTTTGCTAAGGTGACCAAAACCGGCGAGTTCAACATAAGGTTGAATCATCGGGTCCATTGGGACAAATTCGTGGACTCGAGTGCGAAACCTTGAGACATCCTATAATAGAAATAATGTAACACTTGACTAAGTCGGTATTTCAAAATAAAATGGGGTTGGTGGAGATGAAACATAAAAAAGAAGTACACGAAAAAACTTACGTATGTCGCGATGTTTGCAACTGTTCCTCTATGTGCTTCGCCCATTGTGAGTAAAGACATATTGTTGGGGAGTTGGTGTAGATGAAAATGGAAAAGAAGTAATGTAGATGAAGTAGTGAGAAATGTAGATGAGGTAGTGAGAATGTTTGTGTGGAAGAATTGTTGAAGGAGTGGATCAATTTATAGGCAAATGGAGGAGTGCATGAAAAAATGTGTTTGCATGGTGTCTCCACCTCATTTGGCGACCATGTACAATTTTAAGGAGGGGGCGCCATTCAAATTGGCGACACCATAGGGTACATGCATGCAAGGCTAGTTCTGAATGCATGGTTTTGAGGACTGACTACATGGGGGCGCCATTCAAATTGGCGACCATGTACAAGCCATAAAGGTAGGCGCCAAACCAATTGGCGCCACCTTCTGCATGTCTGACACGTGGCATTGTTGTCTCCTGCATGCTTAACAAAACACTTATGGTTGGCTTGCATGATTGACACCTCATCTCTGACCATCTTAGGTGTCCGACACGTGTCTGTCTTGTCTCCTGTATGCTGATGACTACCTTCTTGATAGCTTGCCTGGCTGACACATCAACTCACACTGTCTTGCAGGATTGACACATCATCTCAGACACGTGGCTCTCTACTATTCTGCATGCTGAATACTCACTTCTGTCTTGCATGACAGACACATCAACTCTTGACTACCTAGCATGCTTGACACATCAAGTCACACTGTATTGCATGACAAACACCTCATCTATGAAATTACTTGCATGCTTGACACGGTATCTCAGACTTGCTTCAATGTGAGACACTGATACCATCTATTTAAGTGTCTTACTATCATATTCATCTGCACTTGCAAAATCCTTTTCATCTTCACTCACATTCATCTTCACTCACATTAATACTTATCATCTGCAAAATACCTAGCATCTTCACTCACATTCATCTGCACTTGCAAAATAGTTTTCATCTCCAAAATGTCATCTTCATCATTATACAGTATCAACGTTCACTGCAACGGTGAAACTTTTGAGTCTGAGATTCATGGTTTTTGTTTTAAAAACACTGATACCATTAGAGTGACGATGAAGAGAAATGCAACCTTTTTGCATTTCAAAAAAAGAATACAATCCTTCATAGCATCAGGTAATGTGTCAAAGATGACATATCAGAATCCTATATTTTTTGAGAATGGTCAATGCAAGTTTTTCCCCCTAAAGATACGAGACGATGAAGATGTTGAAAGCATGTTTCTTAGTCATGAACATTCAGGCATGGATTGTATCGAGTTGTACATTACTCTACAGCCATGTATACCGTCTCAACAGTCTCAACTAACAGATCAGGATCCAGCTGGTGGAGATGCTGCAGATGATGCACAATGGTCAGATGAACTCAACCCAGAAGCAGAAGTAGAGGTCGACGTTATTGATGAAGAAGAAGAGGAGACTGAGATACAGGTTGATCACATCCTGAATAACGACGATGAAGATGAGGCTCAACCACCACCAATACCTCCTACTCATGCCTATATTCCTCCTCAACATATGACAAATATGGCTCTTAACGACGATGAAATGTCCGACAGTGTCTTCTATAATCCGTATCCGAGACCAGTAGGCGAATTAAAGGTGGGAGACATGTTTCGTACCAAAGAGGAATGTGTCTTGGCAATCAAAAAATACCACATGAACAACTTTGCTGACTTTACGGTGAAACGCACTGATTCTAGAAGGTATGTTATCGAATGTCGTAACATGCTTTGTAAATTTCGTTTGGCTGCATCTTACAAGAAGAAAAATGACTCTTGGGAGATCGCTTCAATAGACCCACCACACAGTTGCGTCGCAACAACGGTTGAACAAGATCACCGTAAACTGAGCACAGCTTTGATATGTCGAGACATTCTGCCATTGGTAAATAAAGACCCATCAGTGAAGGTGAGTATAATTATATCCCATATCCGAACAACATATAATTATACTCCATCTTACAAGAAAGCATGGATTGCGAGGACAAAGGCTGTTGAGCAGGTTTTCGGAAACTGGGAGGACTCATTCAAGGAATTACCACGGTTTTTATGGGCACTAAAAACTTATGTCCCAGGAACTGTGGCAATTCTGGAGACAGTGCCAGCAATGATGCCAGACGGAACCTGTGCTACAGGTAATAGAATATTTCACCGTCTCTTTTGGGCATTTGACCCGTGCATCAGAGGTTTCGCTTTCTGCAAACCTCTCCTACAAATTGATGGCACTTGGTTATACGGAAAATATAAGGGTACGTTGCTCATGGCAGTTGCACAAGACGGTAACAACAATGTATTTCCCATTGCCTTTGCTCTTGTTGAAGGTGAAACGGCTGGTGGATGGGGTTTCTTTCTTCGACATCTCAGAACGCATGTCGCTCCACAAGCCAATCTATGTTTGATTTCTGATAGACATGCTGCCATCGAAAGTGCCTACAACAACCATGACAACGGATGGCATGATCCTCCTTCTACACATGTCTACTGTATCAGACACATTGCACAAAACTTCATGCGTGCTATAAAAGATAAGAATCTTCGCAAGAAGGTGGTGAATGCTGGGTATGCTTTAACTCAACCGTCTTCTCAATTGGATTGGCTAGGGCACCTACCCTAGCCTAGGGTACCTGCCCTAGCCTAGGGCACCTGCCCTAGCCATTCCAACTGGCGCCTCCATTCAAGTTTTAACAACAGTCGCCATATGAGCAACTTTCATGTTCATCAAAAATCCATTTGAAACTTGGAAGCTCATCATTCATTTCAAAACATTATAGATCATTTTGACAGAAACCCTAATTTTAGGTCAACTTCGCAGGGACCTAACTCACTCATTTTTAATTATTTTGAGGTGGGACCAAGTGCATTAGAAAATTTAAGATGTCTACTTCAAATGTTATGTTGGACAAAATTTCATAACTCTAAAAGAAACACATGAAATAATGCAAGACATTATAGGTCAGATTACAGTTGAAACCCTAATTTTGGGTCAAGTTCGCAAGGACCTACCTCACTCATTTTTAATTATTTTGAGGTGGGACCAAGTGCATTGGAAAATTTAATATGTCTACTTCAAATGTTATGTTGGACAAAATTTCATAACTCTAAAAGAAACACATGAAATAATGCAAGACATTATAGGTCAGATTACAGTTGAAAAACTCAGAAGTCCAACTTCAACTGCCCATAACTTTCTCATAAAAAATCCAAATGATGCAAAATTTATATCCAAATTCATTGTCTTGAAAAGATCTACAACTTTCATGTTGAAGGTTTTTTCATTTGAGGCTTTTTTAAGGGAGTCGCCAATTGGATTGGCGCCTCCTTGTAATTTTTAAGAGGGGTCGCCAATCCAATTGGCGCCTCCTCCTAAAACTGGGGTAGATTGGGAAATTTTTTGAAACGTGGGTTATTTTGGGAAATTAATTGAAAATGTGGGGTATATTGGTAAAAAATCCTAAAAATTTAGTCCTTAAAACGTTAAATGTTTATTTATTATATAATTTTTATATCTTAAAAATTATATTCTAATATCTCTAATAAAAATAATAATATTAAAATATTTTTTTAAAAAACAAATAATAATAATTATAAGTTATACTTTTGTCCCCACATTAAAATATTTCTAATCCGCCACTGGCGGCAGCGAAATCGGGATGCAACGACGGATCGGGCGGCGACGATGAACTGGCGGCGACGAATCAGATGACGGCTGACCGGCAACGGCTCAGGGGCATTTTTGTAATTTTGTTGCTTTTGTCATTTTGAGTTTGAAGATCATCCAATTGATTTTTTAAAGTTAAAATGGTGATAAAATAGTCCTAAAACAATAAAATATACCTTTTATAAAATATTATAAAAATATTAGAATATTTAACTCACTTTTAGGAATATAATTAGCTAAATAATTTTGGGTGTAAGAAAAGTGAATATATTGTTTTATAAATAGAATTTTAGGTGATTTGAATTTGGGCGATCCTTATTGGATAATCTGTGGTTCGTGAATGGAACCTATTTTAGTGATATCCTTTGGGATAATTTTGGTGTTTATAAGAATTATTATACATAATTTTGGTGAATTATGATGTTTGTCCATGAAATGCATATTCGTGATTCATATTACCATGCATTCATGTATTTTGGAGTTTAGGTGGGACTTCGGTCCATTTTGGTGGCCTCAGATCCATTGGTGGGGATCGTTGGTCTTGGTGGAAAAGACCAGGGGCGAATCTCAGATCCACTGGTGGGGATCGCTGGTCTGGGTGGGAATGACCAGGGACTAATGGAATAAGATCGATAACATTCCTCTAATTCCACAATATATTTTTGGTACCACATGCATATAGGTGATGGGGTTGGTGGATCATAGCATTGCATTTTATTGTGATGTGTGTTTGGGATTATATTTGATTGATATATACCATTTATGTATGATTGTTGTGTTTCTTTAATGTCATTTTGTTGCTAAAATTTCATCGTTATTACATGTAAATGTATTCTCACCCCTTTTCTCTTTGTTTGATGTTGTCTATACGACTTGGGGACAGGTGATCAACATGAGGGGTAAGATCGTGAGTACTGTGAGACGGCATGATGCCTCTCAGCATTTACTATACTATTTTTCCATTTAGTCGAATAAAATGCTCTTAACTGTAACACTGGGATTTTGGGCGGTTGTTTTTCCTTATGTATTGGATTTTATTACTCTTATAGATTTTATTGTTGGAGATGTTTTGTTCAGACCATTACATGTTTATCTTTACTTTCGCTATGGTTTTTAATAAATACACATTACTTATTGAGTTTTTGTGATGAAGTAACATCCTAGAAAGTAGTTTCTTTTATAAATAAATTATTTTGAGGTTTAGGGTGTTACATAGTGGTATCAGAGCCATACCTCTCCCAGTACGATGTGGTTCGGAGACGAACCAAGCGGAAGCTGGTGGGCATGTAACACCTGAGGTCGGAGAGGCCGAAGAGTGGTTACATGTAACATACGAGGGCGATATGAGTGGTTGTCGATGCATGAGGCATGACAATGAGACACTCCTAGCAGCTTCTAGGGGAAAAATCGAATTCACATCAGAATGAAAGGGATCCTGAGGCTATGCAGGTATGGGACTGCATGCTTGAATGAAGGCTTATAAGGATTAATTGGTACTACCTATACCAACAAGATGCATCTTCTTTTCGGTAGCCTAACCAATAAGAACTCCATAGTTAAGCGTGCTTGACTTGGAGTAGTATTGGGATGGGTGACCTTCTGGAAAGTTTCCCAGGAAGCGTCAGAGTAAGGACAAAACATGCTGAAAAGGCCTGTGTTGGTTTGTGGGGTTAGTCGATAATCCTGAAAGCAGTTTAGGGTGTTACAAAGATAGACCCTTTGGCTCTCTCAGTCTCTTCACTGCCTAGTCTTCAAGAATCTCAATAAGCGCATCCTTGCCCTTAGACTCAAGCTGCAACTCTTCATGCTTTCGACTCAAAGCATGGAACCGTTCTTCCCACATATCTCTCTCTTGCTTCATCTTGGTGAATGCGTCTTCCAACTCCTCTACATCTTGGTTAGGGAGAGTTAATGGCTCAACCACAACCAAAGACATAGGTCTTTCACAAGCATACGACATCTTTAGCTCCAAAGCTCTCTTTTTCACCCAAATAGTGTAAGCTTCCAAAGCTACACAGTTGCACAGACCAAACTTGGATCTTCCTTTCCTATGCACATTATGCCAAGCATGTATCATCCTTTGCTTCAGATGTTGGGGATCTTTACCCTCTTGATAGAAAAGATTTTCTAACTGAGTGTTATTAGGTTTATCTCTCAAGGGGAACCCAAGTTGACGACGAGCCAAAGTAGGGTTATAGTTAATTCCTCCTTGGATACCAATGAGAGGCACATTAGAGAATTCACCACAACTATCAATAATGTCCACACTACTCAATGCAGAATCATACCAACCAATATCTTCATTAGTGAGAGACATAAATCTCTGAGACCACCGTAGACATTGCTTGTTCTCCAAGAAAGCAGGCGTATGAGGCAAGTGCGAAATAAACCACTTGTACAAAAGAGGAACACAACAAACAATAATCCCACCACCTTTAGAGTTCCTCAAATGCAAAGAGAAATACATGTCACCCAACAGGGTAGGAACATGATTCCCAATCAAGAAGTTTCTAATGGCGTTAACATCAACAAAGCCGTCAATGTTAGGGAATAAAGCTAGATCACAAATGAGCAATACAAAGATGGCTTCAAAAGTATCCACGTTTCCATCTTGAGCAAAAAAAGTAGCTTTACCAATGAGGAACTCAGAAGTCAACCCAAGAATACCTCTTTTCTTCACTAAATGAGCACCAATCTCGTATTTCTTCAGATGAAGAGCTTCAGCTATAATATGAGATTTGGAAATCTCCTCCAATCCACTGAAAGGTACTTTGTCAGATACGGGTATACCCAAATATGGGCATACTCCTCTAACGTAGGCACAAGCTGATAATCAGGAAAAGTTAAGCATTGGTAGAGAGGATCATAGAACTGAACCAAAACACTCAGAAGTCCTTCAACCACATCAGTAGATAACACAGACAAGAGCTTCCCATGACGTTGCTGGAAGTCCAAGGGATCTAATACAGAAGATGACAACTTCCTTAGCTCTTTCAAATCAGGACATCTAAAGTCGTACTTCTTAGTGTTCCTTCATCCACAATCCATGGTCTGAAAATATTTGCAAATGAGACCTCAGTTCCTTGAAATTTATTTTTCTGTGATGAATGTTATGATGCGCATGTATGCATGAACGCAACAATCAGAAACAAGGGATCACACACAAGGAAAACACAAACAAAGGTCAAGGGATGGATCAAGTCATCATCAAGATCAATCATCCATTTTGGTGGATTATGGTTTTCACCTTATCAATACCCAAGTTCCATTGATATTGATGAGACTTGATCGGATCAACCGAGAATCAAAGGGTTTGTTGTGAGTCACGAGCATGGAGTCAGGTTAAGAACCATCCCAAAGGAGTGTACTAAGGATAAAATCTGTAGATCATGTTCTAAAAGAGTTACCAGAGTCTTAATCCCATATATCAGATATTACAGGTTATGATGATTGACTCATCAACCCATAATATTCTCAAGAGAAACTCGTCTGAGTGTAGTATCACGTAACAATTGTTATCAGGTCTAAACCTGAACAGTCTCCGCACTACGTCCTAAATAGGCCAAGTTGGATTAAATTTTCTACGGTCCTCAGCTTCTCGGACCCCAAATCAGAGAAAGTAATGCCTAACCACAAATAACTTGTGTGCCATTAGTAACTCCAAAAGGGTCTCCACTGAGTAGATGGGTTTCAAGCTAACTCGTTAAGGACTACTCCACACAAGTTGAACATGACTATACCATCCTCCTATCTTAATTGCACTCAAGTTCGGGTTAGAACTTATCTCACCACTCAGAGACCACCAAGCACAACAGAAAAATTATATCACACAAACAAATATACAAACATCAAATATACAAATAAATACACATAAAAAGGTAGGCTAAACCCATTGAGAACTACTCCCCAGCAGAGTCGCCACTTAATTTTTGTAGCGGTAAATTCATGACCATCAAGCTATGGATAAGCTTAATGTCAATAAAACCAGAGTCGCCACCGCACTTTTATTATTTCCAAAGGAAAAGGGAAAAGTACGAAAAAAACCCAAATATAAGAAGTTTTTAAATCAAAACTAATAAAATGCCAGAGATTACAGGCAAGGGGTTGGTTACACAAAGGGAAGGTGTTAGCACCCAAAGTGTCCCAGGGAACCCTTTTTTATGTGTGTATGTGTTTTTGGCATAAAAGATGTTTGAGAAAAATAGAGTGTGGGGATGAGAAAAGAATTAATTAATTATATTTTTGTGTTTGACAAGACCTTCGGACTTGTGCCTACGTACCAACATAAAAATGAGGGATCAAAACCTCGTAGTTCGTGGTAATAATTTCAAAGTTGGTGAATTGCTTTTAACAAAAGGTTAATAAGAAAGGCACAAAAGGTCCAGAAGTTTGAATGAAGTTGTTAATTCCTTTTTGTCTTTTTGAAATGTTAAGTCAATATGATTAAGTTTATTTACAAATTTGATTTAAGAAAGAGTTTTAAAATCCATTGGCATCAGGCCAAAGTTTCTACTTAAAATAAGGTCTAAGTTTGAAATCACAAGCAAAGAAAGTTTTTGAAAAGGGGGAGAGATTTTGAAATTTAAGAAGTGGGAGAAGAGGAAGAGACTATCCTAAGTATAAATTAAAAGTTAAGAGTTAAAAATATCTGACCAATGTGATGCAATCCAACAGACAAAAATGTCATATAGAAAACTGACTTTTCCTTTGGACTTTGAATCAAACAATAATCAAGGAACAATTAGCAATATCCAGACATCATGAAGATCAAGGCATCAAATAAAGATAGCCACATCCAAGTAAGCAACTCCAATAGCTATCAATCTTCATCGTCTTCCAATGTATCAGATGAAATATTCCTTGATCAACTCACAACAGAGCATCAGACACAAGGTCAAAATAATAATTAACACAAAGACAGAGTAGCAGATGAATTCAAACAAGATCCAAGGCTTGCATCAGATGAAGGCTCAGTCTATAATAGCTTGGTTTCAAAATGTTGGCATTGGCCAAGTCCTTTTTGCACAGGGAATGTTGCCTAGTTCTAAGTCCAAAAGTTTAAATCAAGATCAACAGTCCACCGACATTTTTTAGGGTTTTTGTTGTTATTAAGTATTTTAAGGTCCTAAGACCACAAACAAAACTAAAATGCACAAACAATATATACAATCACAAGATATGGCTCAAATGAGCAAAGTGAAAATAACATAAACATAAACAAGTTAAATGGAATGTAAATGGAAATGAATGATAAATGACTGAAATTTAAATTGCATAAAGTAAATGACTTGAAAGTGAAGCAATATTAACAAGAGTTAATCAAATGTTAGTCAAGGGATAGTGGTGTTTGTTTTTAATTGATTAAGTAATTATTTGGAGAATACTCAACCATTCTTTCACAAGCATGAATCCTTAAACCAAGACATCTTCCATGACAAGGGCTCTATAGCGGTAAATTCATGACCGTCGAGTTATGGATAAGCTAGACGTCAATAAAACCAGAGTCGCCACCGCACTTTTATTGTTTCCAAGGGAAAAGGGAAAAGTAAGAACAAAACCCAAAGATAAGAAGTTTTCAAATCAAAACTAATAAAATGCCAGAGATTACACGTAAGGGGGTTGGTTATACAGAGGGAAGGTGTTAGCACCAAAAGTGTCCTAGATACTCCTAGGGAGCCCTTTTTTGTGTGCATATGTGTTTTTGTACAAAATGATGTTTGCAATAAAATGGAATGGAGGGATGACAGAAGAATTCATTAATTATTTTTGTGTTTGAAAGACCTTCGGACTTGTGCCTACGTACCAACATAAAAATGAGGGATCAAAACCTCGTAGTTCGTGGTATCAATTTCAAAGTGGGTGCATTGCTTTTAACAAAAAAAATAAAGTTTGACAAAGGCACAAAAGGCCTAAAAATGGTTTGAATGAGCGTTAGTTCTTTTTGGCTTTTTGAAAATTTTAAGTCAAGTATAGTTAAGTTTATTTACAAGTTTATTTAAGAAAAGAGTTTGAAAATGCAATGGCATAAGGCCAAAGTTTCTAATTTGCAAAATGGTCTAAGCTTAGAAAACAAACACAAGGAAAGAAGATTTTAAAAGGAGGGAGAGATTTGAAATTAAAGAAGTGAGGAGGAGATGAAGAGACTAATTCTAAGCACAAATTTAAAAGTTAAGAGTTGAAAAGATCTGACCAATGAGGTGCAATCCAATAGACAAGAATGTCATATAGAAATCCAAATTTCCCTTGGACTTTAGAATCAAGCAATATAAATACACAAGTAGCAAGATGAAGGACAAGGCATCAAATAAAGATAGCCACATCCAAGCTTAGCAACTCCATGATCTTCTTCAAAATTTCCCATGTATCAGATGATTTCAAAGATGGTATAAGACACATGTTCATAATAACAGCTTCACAATGATCATGTTGCAGATGAACTCAAATGGATCTTCAATATTATATCAGATGAATGTTCACTTCACAAGTACTTGACTTCATGAAAGTTGGCATTGGCCAAGTCCTTTGCATAGGGAGTGTTGCCTAAATTCTAAGTCCAATAGTCTCAGATCAAACCAACAGTCCACACAAAAATGGTTTTTAGGGTTTTTGTTCTTATTATGTACATTAAGGTCAAAAGACCAAACAAACAAGTATACACAAACACAATATATCACAAAATATAGCCCAAGTGGGCAAAGGGAAAATAGGATTAAAGTAAACAAATTGAATGGTATGAATAATGGCAAATGAATTAAAAGCTTAAAAATTAAAGTGCATAAAAGTAAATGACTTGAAATTAAATGTTAGTTGTTATTTGATTATAAGATAGTATTGCTTTTGCTTTGATTTATTTAAGTCATTCTTTGGAGAAAACTCAACCCACTTATCACAAGCATGGATCCTTGAACCAAGACATCTTCCAAAGGAAGGAAAAAATGCCAAGTTTCCACACAATACCATGAAAGAGGGGAGACTTACAATATCACTAACTAGAATGTTATGCCTTTTGTGTCACAAATTTAGCGCTATGTTAAGCAATCATAATTAGACTTATGTAGAAGTCACAACTATTTAAGGTCGGGCAATAGAATTTTGGTGTTAATGCATGTTAGAGACATAGTATGATAAACTATGCTCACGAAACATACCACACACAAAAAGAATATGCAAAATGGGGGACCTAATCTCATCCATACTCATGTTGATTTTGCAATCAACTAGCCTTAGGATATAGAGATGTCATAGGTCCACTACATGAATGAATGAAAAAGGGGAATAAGATGAAGAGGGAGGGGGAATAGATTCAACACAAATTGGTCAAAGGAGGATTTTTACCAAATTAAGATCATTCATTCATTTTGGGAGATGGAATGTACATTCCATCAATCCCCTAAATCTAATGATCTTAACCTAACAAAGTCAAATCAACCTTGACCAAGGCTCAACAACACAAGTCAAACTCAACAAGTCAATTAAAATGGCTCTACACAATTAATTTGGCATTTAAACAATTAAAAATAATAAAAATATGCATTAAATTAAATAATGGTTGATCAATTTCCTAAAACCTCATCAAAATACCAAAGAAATGGCCATGAGATTTATCATAGGTCAAACAAGGTCAAAGGACCTTGGAGAATTTTTTTCATAATTTTTGGAAACTTAAAAGTATTTTTAAACAAATAAAAATATTCACAAAATCTATTAAATCATGAAAAGTATTAATAATGATCCAAAAAATGATTTTAATTCAGAAAATGAAAGAGGATTTTATTTAAAATTATTTGGTGAAACTCTCATATTTTTTGGATCAATATTAAAATTAATATGAATTAATGAAAATAAAGGAAATAAAATGAAATTCATATATTCAGAAAAAACGTGGACCACTTGATCTCCCTCATTAATTGAGGTGGCAGATCAAGTGGATCCGAACGCGTGTTCCACCATGTACACGAGTCAGCGTGCCACACGAATAGTATTTAAAACTAACGTTCGTGATTAAAACATAATGGAATGATCATGTGGCTCTGGACAGTCCAGCTTATCACCAACACAAAAACCGGCCATCTTCTCAGGCGACCTTGGCCGGACTGGTCCACTCATCACCATCACAAAAATGAAAAAGAAGGACATGATTTTAAATTAAAAATGGCACTGATCACGAATCTGACCTAAATTCATCCTAACTCAAAGTATATTGAGAGATACATGGAGTTGAAATTTGAGGTAAATGAACTGAGTTGCTTCGATTTGACCTCAAAGCATCTCAATCTTCTTGCCTACATTGGTAGGACTTCAGACAACCAAGGATCCAAGAGAATTGATGAGAATTAAGAGAGAATCGAAGAGAAGGTTTTTTTTGGAAAATACCTTCAATGTTGTGCAGAACTCGATTGCTTTTGCTTTGATTCTTGCTTGATCTCACTCAGGAAGCTTGCAGAAGTGGTTTATAATTGAACAAAAGCTTTGGATCCCTGGAGTTTTGAATCTCCAAATAGTGAGATTCAAACTCAATTTTCAAAGAAAATTCTCAGGTTTCTCCTTTCAAATGTGAGGGTTTGAGGTATTGGAGGAAAGTTGGCACGCAAGGATCCTTATTTTTGATGCTAGAGGCCTCTATTTATAGCTGCTGCTTGTGATATTTGCACCTTCAAATTCAATTTCCAAATTTGGCAATGGATGATGCATGCTTGCATGGTGTAACACGGTGGGAGAACTGACTTTAGTTAAATGTTGCGGATAGCAAGAGTCGCCACCGACTTTTATTTTATCCAAAAGGAAAGGACATAAAAGAACAGGAAAGACCTTAAAAAGATTTTGAGTTCGGGGGGTAGGTTATACAAAGGGAAGGTATTAGCACCCTTTATATCCATGGTTATCCATGGGCTCTTAGTTACTTAGCTCACTTTGTTTGTTTGCAAGAGTGTAGTGTGTGATTAGAAAAATTTCTTTAAGTACTTTGTAATGACCCTCGTATGGGTGTATACAAAGCCTAGTTTAGAAATTGTGAGGTGTAAAAGTAATTTCGAAAAGTGTGAGCAAGTAACTATGAGATACCTACCCTAGATTAAGTCTTTCGTGTTCTCGTATATTCTTTCAATGGTAAGACTGTCCCTATTATTAAGGAATAGGTAGTCATTACCTTGGATGTGTTTAAGGGACGGGCGTAGGGTCATCGTATGGTCAATGAAGGCAACATAAGGGGTGTCTTTAGCAACTCGTAGGGACTATCATCATATTTACCGAAGGGACAAGATCATTATATCGTAGGCAACCTCGTAGGGACTTGATCTTTTAAGTTTATAGGGACTTGATGATTTTTCTGTTTGAAGGGACTTTGCTTAAGACACCCCTATTTTCGAGGGAATTGACCATTTAAAGAAGGCAACCAAGAGGAATACCCTAGGAAGTACAGATGGCGATCAAAGATCGACTTACGTGTGTGAGTGTTATTTTTCAGATATTTGTCTTGAATTTAATTTTCTAAGTTCAATTATTTACAGTTAGTTTTTTGCACTCCCTAAATTACTAACCACGCAATAAATATTTACAAAAATAAAAGCAAGAAAAATAAATTCCTAAACTATTACATGGCTATGGGACAGATACATAATAATCAGGCGAGAAAGAATAAATTTACAACCTATACATTTGTTCCTAATATTATAAATAAAAAAAAATTAAAATAAGGAAAATAATGAAGCAAAAATAGAATAGATAAAAGCAAATAATAATAAAATAATAAATAAACAATGGTAATAAAGCAATAATAAAATAACAATAATAATAAAGTGATAATAAAAAGGTTAGAATTTTAAAAGAAATTATTTTAGGTTAAACAAGTTAGATTTTTTTAGAAGTTATTAGAAAAATATGAGTTTAAAATAAATTAGTAATAATAAAAGAATTTAAAATACATTAATGTACAACTTATAAAATAAAAGAGTTATATGAAAAATATTAAGTTAGTTATTTACAAAATAAATAAAGATTATAGAAAATATCAAATTATTAGATTAATAGGTTTATTATTATTATTCAATTAGAAAAATGGTCAATTAGATTTTATTTACAAAATATATAAGGATTTATTATTATAAGTAAGTAATAAAAAAAGTTATTAAAATAGTTAGTATTTATTATTTATTTACAAAAAATATAAAGGTTATAGAAAAATATTAAATAATTAATTTAGTAGGTTTTCACGCCCTACATTACTAAACCACGCAGTTAATATAGGATCAATGTCAGGAATTTAAATGGCAGAAAAATAAATGGCAGAAAAATAAAATGGCAGAAAATAAATGGCAGAAAATAAAACCCTAATTATTACAACGCTTTGGTGCAGTTACATAATAAAGATGGCGAAAAGTAAAACTGAAAATATTACAAGTTAAAACTTAAAATATTACAAGGGCGAAGCAGTTACAGTGTATGAATAACATAAATATGAGCGAAAATAGGAAATAATAATAAAGTTTGTTAAGGTTTAAGAAAAGGTTTATGGTTTAGAGGAAATAACACGGTTAAAGTTTTAGGTTTGAAATTTAGAGTTTGTGGCGAAATTGTCAGGGTTTAGGAAAAATCAGGGTAGTTAGTTATGAAAAAAAATGTGCAGATCTAAATATATGTATTAAAAAAAAAATATGAATTAAAAAAAAAAAACAACGGCGTAGCTAGCGCAAAATTGCGATCATCGCAACTGGATCGGATAACACAAATGTCACGCCTCATACACGTATATGTGAAAACGGCGTATTGACACGATCCGATCCGAAAACATAATCAAATTATAACATAAAATAGAAACATATATATATTTAACACACTAGTTACATATTATAAATTATATATTATATGATCCATATGCATTTTTATTAACAACAAAATTATTATTATATTATATTATATATTATGAGACATGTAAAACTTATATAAAAACAAACACATCAAATACATAATACAATGAACCAAATTATTATACATGTTATACTTATGTGCATAAAAAAGCAAAACGGCGATATCCTGATATATTTAACCAAACCGCATGTATCTGGAATACATAACACAGTCACACATATGAACATGTATTTGAAACACAGTAACAAATATATCAACAAAATAGATAAAGTATATATCATATATAAACTATTACCAAACTGTGTTTACGATAGTATAGATCACCCACTCTCAGTTTCTCTTTTTTGTTCTGTCTTTTGGCCTCCCTCTATCAGTCATGCTAGTAAATATATATAGGAACAAATTAGGTTAATGATAATGGGCCTAAGTTTATTTTGAAACCCAATATTAAATTAAAAACTGAATAAAGTTAAATAATTAAAATAGTTAAAATTAAAATAAAAACTAATTAACCTATTTATTTATTCTAGACCCAATATAAAAATAAATAGACTCAAAAAAAAAAAAGTCGGGCACCAAAATGCTCGAAAAAATAAAATGAACACGTCAAAATAATCAGCGCAAAATAAATGACTCGGAAAAATACAGCGTTTGGTCGGATTTTGAGATAAAAATTATGACCGTTTAAACTGCTCAGACTGATCAACATATGACCAAAAATAGTCGTAAAAATATTTTTAGCATGTCAAATTAAGCCACGTGAACCGCAGATTAATGTTACCGACATTTGCAAACTTAAACTTGACATTTTTTCGTTGACTAATTTTAGGCACAGTTAAAAAGTTAATTTGACTAGTCTGTTTGTAAATTCCGAGAAATTATTCCGGCTAATATTAAGACAGAAAAAAATGTTATGCTATGAAGATGATGCAAATGAATGTGAAACAAAAAATTGGTTAGAGTTAAAAATAGAGGGCAAATTTTGGGGTGCAACAGCTGCCCCTGTTCAATTTTCTGAAACCTGAGGAGTTAGATTGGCCTGTGTGCCATTCGTGACTTGGAAGGTTGAAGGGGATTGAACACAAAAGCCCAAAAATTTGCACTCGCTGGTGCGTAAAGTAACACTGATGACTGGTTGTATATGCTTAAGTGGGCTTGAAGATGCCACTTGGAAGAACTGGAGATGGGCTTATAGATGCCATCCATAATATCAGGAGGTGATAATATCTTGATGTTGATACTGGATATCAGTACTAGGTCTTCGTATAGGCCGTCTCTGAATCGTATCTAAGAACATACTTTTAATTTAAGTGTCAGAACCAAATCTTCGTGGCGATTTCTTTCTGAATTAAGTATCAGCACTAGACCTTCGTATAGATCGTCTCTGAACTGTTTTGAATTGTTGAATAGACCAGTAGAAATAAATCTTCGTGATGATTATCTCTTCTGGAAATATCCTGGATTAGGGAATAGATCTTCGTATAGACCGTTTGCCTAATATCCAAGAACAAAAGAGTGTCAAGATGAAATCTCCTGAAAATATCCTGGACTAGGGAATAGATCTTCGTATAGACCGTTTGCCTACTATCCAAGAACAAAAGAGTATCAGGATTAACTCTCCTGAAAACATCCTGGACTAGGGAATAGATCTTCGTATAGACCGTTTGCCTACTATCCAAGGACACCTTGAGTAATGATTAAGTATCAGCACTAGATCTTCGTATAGATCGTTTCTGACCTGTTGTGAATTGTTGATAGTATTTTATCTGTATATAACCATCCTGCAAGGAAAAGGTTAGTTTATGCAATATGTATGCATGCATGGCATGGTGCATCTAAGTAAATGTATTATGCACTTATGGATATGCCATGGTATGATGTAAATGATGTATGTATGAATCATGCGGCCTGAAGCGTCCGGATATCTTTGTATAACAACTGCTGGCTAGGGAAAATAAATCCCGATTCGTTGCTGAAGAATATGAGGAACTCGTTCCCGTCTTGTTTGATAGTATAGTATTTGTCACTTCCCGTATTCGTTCGTCGTACTTCTATTGAAGGAATAAGTTCCTGAGTATCCCGACTGAGGATAAAAGAGACGGACATAAATTCAAGGGGAGACGTAATTCGAGGCATCTATAAAGATAGATTTGCTCTACTGGGGATTTGTAGTGGGGATGAACCGGCGAAGCTTCGTTGAACTACTACCCTCGTTCGTCCTTAGTAAATACTATTACTGCATTTTATGCATTTCTGGTAAACATCAATCGTATTCAAAAGCATACATACATTCAAACACAACCAATGGACGTTTTCGCTTATGTAAATAGAGTAAAAGTAAATCTGGATTCAAAGATAAAATTTTATTTATATCACAAAGTGACCTATACATAGGCAAGTTTGTACAAGGAGACAGAAATCCTAGTAAGAGGAATTCGTCGTAAATTTTTTATAAAACAAAGAAAACAGCTATGTGAAAAATGATCCTATTGAGTTTCAATTCTACTATTGCCATTATCTTCAAATATCTCATCTTCTGCTGTTGAGACAGAAATGATTGGATTGATCTTTATCTGTTTGAACTTGATTTAGGTAGCACCATCAGTTGAAGTTACATGAGTGATCCAAACGAGACATAGTCATACGCTTTAATCCCTAACTTTTGCCTAGATTGCCCTTTCAGGTTTTCAATCCACCGGGATACCCTTTTTTGCCCAAGCCGCCTTTTCAGGTTTTCGACTTGCCGGGTACACATTTTTTTTATATATATCCCTAATTTTTGCCCGAACCCTTTTGGTTTGCCGGGATGCCCTTATTTTTGCCTAGGCCAGTCAACCTAGCGGGTCTCTTTTTATGCGTAGTATTTTTTAACTATGTCTGCGTTTACAGGCTGTGGAAAGTCTTCACCATCCATAGTAGTAAGCATCATGGCACCTCCTGAGAATACTCTTTTGACCACAAATGGTGCTTCATATGTAGGAGTCCACTTGCCCCTAGGATCACCCTGTGGTAGTATGATACGCTTGATTACCAGGTCACCAGCCTGATATACCTTTGGCTTAACCTTCTTATTGAAAGCTTTGATCATCCGTTTCTGGTACATCTGACCATGACAAACAGCTGCCAACCTCTTCTCATCAATCAAATTTATCTGGTCGAGTCGAGTCTGAATCCACTCATCTTCATCCAAGCCTGCATCCTTCATGATTCTTAAGGAAGGGATCTGAACTTCAATGGGCAGAACTGCTTCCATACCATAGACTAAGGAGAATGGGGTTGCCCCTGTTGAAGTACGTATTGTAGTACGATAACCATGAAGAGCAAATGGTAACATCTCGTGCCAATCCTTGTAAGTAACAGTCATCTTCTGTAGAATCTTCTTAATGTTCTTATTAGCAGCTTCTACTGCCCCATTCATCTTCAGACGATATGGAGAAGAGTTGTGATGCTTAATCTTGAACTGCATGCAGAGATCAGAAATCATGGTATTGTTCAGATTAGAGCCATTGTCTGTGATAATCCTTTCAGGGATGCCATACCTACATATGAGATTATTCTTAATGAATCAAGCCACAACATTCTTGGTAACAGACGCGAATGAGGCTGCCTCTACCCACTTTGTAAAGTAATCAATAGCAACTAGGATGAAACGATGCCCATTAGAAGCAGTAGGCTTGATCTCACCAATCATATCAATGCCCCACATGGCAAAAGGCCAAGGAGCAGTCAACACATTTAATGGAGCCGGAGGTATATGCACTTTATCAACATAGATTTGACACTTGTGACATGTCCTGGAATGTTGATAGCAGTCAACTTCCATGGTAGACCAATAGTATCCTGCTCTCAATATCTTCTTTGTCATAGTATGACCACTAGAATGAGTGCCAAAAATCCCATCATGCATGTCTTCCATAATCTCTGTTGCTTCCTTCTTATCCACACAACGAAGCAAAGTTGAATCATGATTGCGTTTGTACAAAATTCCATTACTCAATAAGAACTTAGCAGAAAACCTCCTCAGAAACTTCTTATCTTTGACAGATGCCCCTTCAGGGAACTCCTGAGTTTCAAGATATCTTTTTACTTCATAGAACCAAGGCTTTTCCTCTCCTCCTTCAGTGTCAATCTCATTGCAGTATGCAGGCTTCTCAAATCTATCAATAGTAATCTTGGGAGCTTCATCATCCCAGCTAATCTCAAACATAGATGCCATGGTGGCTAATGTATCTGCCAACTGATTCTCTCCTCGTGGAATGTGTCCAAAGGTAATCTCTTCAAAATGTGGGATCAAAGACAACACATGCTCTCTGTAGGGAATAAGATTTTCATGCTTGGTATCCCAATCTCCTTTAATATGACTCACTACCAGGGCTGAATCTCCATATACGTCCAGGAACTGAATTTTCATATCAATGGCAGCTTTGATGCCCAGGATACATGCCTCATACTCAGCCATGTTATTGGTACAATAGAAACAAAGTCTTGCAGTAATCGGGGTATGACAACCTTCAGGGGAAATGATCACAACACCAACACCATTACCAAGTGCATTAGAAGCTCCATCAAAAACCATAGTCCATCGGGATCCTTGTTCAGGTCCGTCATATTGTCCAGGTTCTTTGGTAATAATCATAATGTCTTCATCGGGGAATTCAAAACTCATTGACTGATAATCATCCACTGCCTGATGAGCCAAATGATCAGCTACAACACTTCCTTTAATGGCCTTCTGAGTAGTGTACTGTATATCATATTCTGTTAAGATCATTTGCCATCTCGCTATTCATCCGGAGAGAGCAGGTTTCTCGAATATGTACTTGATTGGATCCATCTTCGAAATCAATAAGGTAGTATGAGTCAACATATACTGTCTTAGTCGGTGAGCAGCTCATGCCAAAGCGCAGCAAGTTTTATCGAGCAGTGAGTATCTTGTTTCACAGTCGGTAAACTTTTTGCTAAGGTAGTATATTGCCTGTTCTTTTCGACCAGACTCGTCATGTTGCCCCAACACACACCCCATTGAGTTGTCTAATACTGTTAAGTACATAATCAAGGGTCTTCCATCAACTGGTGGCATCAAAATTGGAGGTTCTAGGAGATATCTCTTGATTTCATCAAAGGCTGTCTGGCACTCATCATTCCACTCCATTACCTGATCTTTCTTTAACAACTTGAAGATTGGTTCACAGGTAGCAGTTAATTGGGAAATAAATCTTGCAATGTAATTCAACCGTACCAAGAAACCTCTAACTTCCTTCTCAGTACGGGGGGCTGGCATCTCTTGTATAGCTTTCACTTTTGCAGGGTCTACTTCAATACCTTTTCCACTGACAATGAAACCCAGGAGTTTACCAGACCTAACTCCAAAAGTACACTTGTTTGGGTTCAATCTCAATTTGTATTTCTTCAACCTTTCAAACAACTTATGCAGATGATCAAGGTGTTGCTCTTCATTCTGGGACCTGGCTATCATATCATCCACATATACCTCTATCTCATGATGAATCATATCGTGAAACAAAGCCACCATAGCACGCTGATATGTTGCCCCGGCATTCTTCAAACCAAATGGCATCACTTTATAGCAAAAGGTACCCCACTGTGTAATAAATGTAGTCTTCTCCATATCTTCAGGTGCCATCTTGATTTGATTGTAACCAGAGAAACCATCCATGAAAGAGAATACTTTATGCTGAGCAGTGTTGTCTACCAGAACATCAATATGAGGCAGTGGAAAGTCATCTTTGGGGCTGGCCTTATTCAAATCCCTGTAGTCTACACACATACGTACTTTACCATCTTTCTTAGGTACCGGTACCACATTTGCAACCCATTGAGGATAATAAGTCACAGCTAAGAACACTGCATCAAATTGTTTCATTACCTCTGCTTTAATCTTTTCTGACATTTCAGGATACTGCGACGAACCTTCTGCTTCTTTGGACGACAATCTTCTTTTACCGATAAATGGTGAACCACAATGTCCGTATCCAACCCTGGCATATCTTCATAGGACCAAGCAAAGATTTCCACATAATCACGTAACATTTGAATTAATCTGCTCTTGACACCATCTTCTAATTCAGCTCCTATCTTGACCTCTTTCCTGTTTTCTTCAGTTCCCAGATTCACAACTTCGATTGGCTCTTCATGTGGCTGTATAGCTTTCTCTTCTTGTTGTAATAACCTAGCAAGCTCTACAGGTACTTCACAATCTTCATCCTTTCCATCTTCAGCTTGATAGATCGGATTCTCGAAATTATAATTGGCAATAGTAGAACTGTTATCAACAGGACCCAGAGTGGATAAGGATCTGCATTTTAGTGATGTGGGTGTGTGTAAGAACACATAGATGATGAAAATAAAATAAAAGAAAAACAAAGAGCCCAATATTTACGAAAACGAAACGTCCATTGATTTTTATTGAATGAAGTATGCAAATGAAATGACATCCCGAAACAAGCATACCATTGTGCCCCGGGTAAGGCACAAGGCTTAAAAGTTTAATTGTTCAACACAGTAATAGTATTTACTCCTGACTAAAGGAGATAGGAATAACGTCTTCAGTCTTCCAATTGTTGAGCCCATCACCCACAGTAGGAAAAATCCAGTTATCCAGATTGTAGTCTTCATTATAGTCACCCACAACATTGATTTGATCTTTCATGTTCCCTGGATTGGTGATACGAACAGCACGAGCACGACGAACAGCCTTCTGGGACTCTGCAGTGAAACCCAAACCAAACTTGTCAGACTTGTAAGGAATGTCGGGAAGCTGACCCCAAATAGTACAACCACCTTCTTCAACCACAGCTCTAGCATCTTTGAGGGAAGCCATTGTAGGAGGTACTCTGGTAACCACATGAACTCTTTTAACCACAGGAGGAGCTTCAGTAGCGGGAACGACCCAAGGAACTACTTCAAATGTCTGGCAAGGAGTCTCAACATATTTACCTTCCACTTCAACATACTTAAATGTATTCACATGACTGACCATATATTCTTCCTCTCCATAAACAGTTACGATCTTTCCCTTCACTGGATATCTCAACTTCTGATGTAGAGTGGAGGTCACAGCACCTGCCCCGTGGATCCAGGGGCGCCCAAGCAAACAAGAGTACGCAGGACGAATATCCATTACATAGAAGGTAGAATCGAAGACTTGAGAGCCTACTTTGATCGGGAGATCTATTTCTCCATGCACCACTCTTCTTGAACCATCAAAGGCTCTCACCACTATATTACTTGATCTTAACACAACATCTTCAGGACTGAGCTTGTTCAGAACCTCTTTGGGAAGTACATTCAATGAAGAGCCATTGTCTATCAACACATGAGACAAGGTAGTGCCCCTACATTCAATGGAGATATGTAAAGCTCTGTTATGGTTTCTTTTGGCAGGAGTCAAGTCAGCATCAGAAAAACCTAACCCATTATCATAAGTCAGATGTGCAACACAATTTTCAAATTGATCCACAGAAATGTCATTTGGTACATGAGCAGTCCTTAAGAATTTGATCAAGGCTTTAGCATGAGCCTCAGAACACAGCAACAAAGACAACATGGAAATTTTGGAAGGAGTATGCCCCAACTGGTCAACAATATCATAATGACTCTTACGAATGATCTTCAGCACTTCTTCCATCTGTTTAGAGAGATTTTCAGCAGTTGGTGCTTCAGCTTGCACAGGTTCAACCACAGGACCTTTGCCTCGAGCATCAGTACTTGGCTCAGAAGTGGAGGTAGTAGTTGGAAGAACTGTATTTTTTGAGGTAGCTGGAGGAGAGAAAATTCTTTCACTTCTGGTGATCTTACTAGATCCAGCAATATTATCAACATCAAGGTTATCATCAGTAACAGGTATATCAGTCAAAGGTTCCTGCTTAACACCATGGATATAAACATCAAAACCGTAATTCCAGGGTATAGCTTTATCAGAAGTATAAGGAATAGGGCCAGGAGTGGTAATAATCATGGGAGGCACTCTAACTTCAGCAACAGTCTTCACCAGGCCTTCAGCAGTAATTTTGATAGGACCCTTGGAAGCGATCTTGATAGGGCCTTTGGAGGTAATCTTCACTGGCACTTTATCAACCATATCCACATCTTCAAACTTCTTACCTCGAGTTAGGTGTTCACACATACTTTCCACAGAAGGAGTTCTCTCAAACAATATAGTGTAATTGTCCATGAGGCGTTGAATACCATCTTTCAACTTCCAGCAGCTATCAGGTTTGTAGGCACAATAAAAACAGTCTTCGTTGCAACCTGGAAAGAATCCAGCCTGCACCAGCTTCTTCTTGATAATAGATAAGGGAGTAGTCACATCTGCTACTGAGGAAACATATGAAACTTCATCAACAGCATTAACAGTCTTCTCATGATTGGGCATGGGAGCAGTAATCACATTTGGAGTCCCAGGAGGGTCAAATTCAATCTCCCCAGCTTCAATCATATCTTGAATCTTATTTTTCAGCACCCAGCAATTGTTGGTGTCATGTCCCGGACAATTAGAATGATAGGCACATCGTGCATTAGGATTGTACCGAGGAGAGGAAGTATTAGGATTCTGAGGAGGGTCCTTCAAAGTAATGAGTTCCCCTTTCAACATGTGGTGCAAGGCTTGGGCCAGTGACATGTTGATCTTGGTGAATTGTCTTCTAGGCTTCTGTTGATTACTCTGTGGTAGCTCTGGTGTTGCAGGAGTAGGATTAGAAATGTGAACTGCTCCTACGGATTGGTGACTTCTGTTACGGCCAGGTTGACCATACACAGCATTAGACTCCTTCTTTCCACTAGGGGGCTTCTTTGCAGTGCTTGATGAAGAGGCACCCACCTGTATCTTACCACTTCTTATGCCACTTTCCACACGCTCTCCAGTTATTATCAGCTCAGTGAAACCAGATGATGAGCTTCCAATGAGGTGACTATAGAAAGGACTATTCAGCGTACTCATAAACATATCCACTAGCTCCCTGTCAGTCAGAGGAGGTTGAACTCTGCCAGCCAGGTCTCTCCATTTCTGGGCATACTCCTTGAAATTCTCCTTAGCACCCATGGACATGCTTTGTAGCTGCATGCGAGTAGGTGCTAAATCAGCATTGTATTGGTATTGCCTGTAGAAGGCCTCAGCAAGATCATTCCAATCACGGATATTGACACTCTCCAATTGATAGTACCATTCCAATTGAGCTCCAGACAAGCTCTCTTGGAAGAAATGAATCCATAACTTCTTATCAGCAGTATGTGGTTGAATCCTCCGGACATAGGATCTTAAATGCAGCTTGGGACATGAGACACCATCATACACCACAAAAGCAGGAACCTTGAAACCAATAGGTATGACCACTCCAGATATTAAACTTAGATCTTCAAAATCCAGCCCAGAAGATTTTTGTAACTCCATAGCATTCATTCTATCCACCAGCATCTTGTACTTATCTTCATTAGGATCATGATAATAATTTGCTTCAGAATCAGAATCTCCCACAATATCATGGGGACTACCTCCCTCTTTCCCAGAATTTTCAGACTCATAATCATCAACCTATTCCTTTGTCTTGATAGGGCCTCTGAATCTTCTTCCCAGATTGATAAGGCCTCCTGATCTTCTAGTCTTCTTCTTCTTCTTAGCCAGCAATGTCTTCAACTCATCTTGCCCCTTGGACAAGTTCAGAATCAACTCTTGGAATTGTGCATTCTGAGCCTGGAGATCTTTGACAGTCTGTTCAAGAGCCATTTCTGCTGAAATAAACAGCGAGAAGATAAGATACCTGTTCATAAGAAACCTGTGATGCAATAATATGGTATGTAGATGCTTATGCAATGTTTTCAAGGACCGTAGGATTTAAATTTGTTTAAACCACCAAAAAGTAAACTTTTATTAGTAATAAACTTGTTTGCCCCTTGGGCTTACAATAAAAATGAAATGAATACAAAAAATGGGGTTTTAAGTCTCCCATGGACGTTTCCTCTTTGTGTTGAGGTATGAGTTAAGATTCCGCTCCTCGTGAAGTTGTTTTGTTAGCTCCAGGATTCTTTCCTGACTTGCCTTGTAATGAGTCTCAAAAGTATCTCTTTGCTCCTTCAACTGGATCCAGGACCTCTGTAACTCTTCCATGTTAGTGGGCATGTCTGGATGAAGAATGATGTAAGAAGTATCTCCTTCAGCAACAGGCTCCATGGTAACTGGCAGGATAGCAGGATATGGCATTATAAGAGTCTGAGCACGAGATCGTACCCATCTGAGATATGGTTCCATAGGAATAGTGTACTTGGGTTCCAGAGTCTTGTTGTCAACCTTGTTCACTTTACCCCATGCTCGTATGAACCTTTGACGGTAACCTTGAAGATCGTTGTCGTAGTCGAACACAATACCCTGAATAAGCATGTCATGAGGACCATCAGTCCGAGCGTAACCAAACTGACGTAGAGCTAAAGAAGGGTTGTAGGTAATGCCCCCTCTTATGCCAAGGAGTGGCACATTATGGAACTCCCCACAACGGTCAATGATGGTAACATTCTCCATAGATCTAGAGCACCAATGAATATCTGAATGGGAAAGTGACATAATCCTCTTGGACCACCTGAACCCTTGTTCATTCTTCATCACTGATCGAGGAAGGTGAGAAATAAACCACCTAGATAATAGAGGTATGTAACACATCAGAGTTCCTCGTGCCTTCGTAGTACGGGTATGAAGAGAGTGTAAGATGTCTCCAAGTAATGTAGGCACTGGATTGCGAGTCAGAAATATGTTGATGGCGTGTACGTCTATGAACTGGTCTGGATTGGGGAACAGTACTAAGCCATAAATCAATAGGGCTAAGATCTCCTCAAAAGCATCATAACTCATAGCCTTCAGGAATACTTGAGCTTTCTCCACCAATACCTTAGCAAGAATACCCTTAACTCCACTCCTTGTTTCTAGGACAATGTCTGATTTCTTTAAATGTAAGGCTGCAGCAATGACTTCAGGTTTAGGCTCTTTTTCCAAGCCTGTGAAGGGTTTCTGATCAAGAATAGGTATACCCAGAAGCTTGGAGAACTCTTCCATTGTAGGAACCAGCTGATAGTCGGGAAATGTGAAGCAATGATGTTTAGGGTCAAAGAACTGAAACAGGACACTCATCATGTCTTCATTGAACCCTGAAGTGACTAGATCCAGTAGGTGACCATGCCTCTTGATGAACTGGGAGTTTTCAGAAACTTGAGAGACCAATTCCTTAAGCTTAGGAGGTATTCCTACAAAGTTGATCCGGATAGTATACCTACGAGCAGAAGCCATGACCTGCAACAAAGAACAAAGATAAATCCTTTGGTCCTTGAAATGGTTAGTGAAAATGCTATGCTTATGATGCATGATGATGCTATGATGTTATGCTCAATCACAAACATGTGGCACATACAAACAAGTCACACAATAGCCCTAGGTTTGAAGGCTTGCATGAGGTTTAAAGGTAAGTACCCTCCCCTGAAGTTTAGTTGTATCATCCTGTCCTACAAAAGTAACCAGGTTCTAAGGGATCTCAAAATCATTGATCCTTCACAAGGGTGGTTGTTCAGTAGGCAACTTACTTGCCAACCAAAACCCTCCAAGTTTAGGATCTCAATGAGTGTAGTATCGAGTATCAACCAACTTCAGTCTTCACCAAAGCCGGTTATCTCACTACTTTCTAAAGGCCAAGATGGGATGACTAGGGTTCTAAAAGTCAGTTAGTGAATTGACAACATATGGCAGCCTCATATTATCCTCAACTTGCTTAAGGAACATAAGCACCAACCAAGAAGTCACACTAACTATGGCCACCAGATCAACCATATCGATATACGCCGTACAGTTTCCTTGGTCTATTGCCATTTACCTAAGGTACACTAGATCCGGGTTAGGGTCTTTCACACATAAGAGCACCCAATAGATAAGTATAAAGCAAACAAGGCAAACAATTTTAAAGTGATCTAATTCCTAAGGGTACCCCTCTTTTATTAAGTCCCCAGCAGAGTCGCCAGTTTTGTAACACGGTGGGAGAACTGACTTTAGTTAAATGTTGCGGATAGCAAGAGTCGCCACCGACTTTTATTTTATCCAAAAGGAAAGGACATAAAAGAACAGGAAAGACCTTAAAAAGATTTTGAGTTCGGGGGGTAGGTTATACAAAGGGAAGGTATTATCACCCTTTATATCCATGGTTATCCATGTGCTCTTAGTTACTTAGCTCACTTTGTTTGTTTGCAAGAGTGTAGTGTGTGATTAGAAAAATTTCTTTAAGTACTTTGTAATGACCCTCGTATGGGTGTATACAAAGCCTAGTTTAGAAATTGTGAGGTGTAAAAGTAATTTCGAAAAGTGTGAGCAAGTAACTATGAGATACCTACCCTAGATTAAGTCTTTCGTGTTCTCGTATATTCTTTCAATGGTAAGACTGTCCCTATTATTAAGGAATAGGTAGTCATTACCTTGGATGTGTTTAAGGGACGGGCGTAGGGTCATCGTATGGTCAATGAAGGCAACATAAGGGGTGTCTTTAGCAACTCGTAGGGAGTATCATCATATTTACCGAAGGGACAAGATCATTATATCGTAGGCAACCTCGTAGGGACTTGATCTTTTAAGTTTATAGGGACTTGATGATTTTTCTGTTTGAAGGGACTTTGCTTAAGACACCCCTATTTTCGAGGGACTTGACCATTTAAAGAAGGCAACCAAGAGGAATACCCTAGGAAGTACAGATGGCGATCAAAGATCGACTTACGTGTGTGAGTGTTATTTTTCAGATATTTGTCTTGAATTTAATTTTCTAAGTTCAATTATTTACAGTTAGTTTTTTGCACTCCCTAAATTACTAACCACGCAATAAATATTTACAAAAATAAAAGCAAGAAAAATAAATTCCTAAACTATTACATGGCTATGGGACAGATACATAATAATCAGGCGAGAAAGAATAAATTTACAACCTATACATTTGTTCCTAATATTATAAATAAAACAAAATTAAAATAAGGAAAATAATGAAGCAAAAATAGAATAGATAAAAGCAAATAATAATAAAATAATAAATAAACAATGGTAATAAAGCAATAATAAAATAACAATAATAATAAAGTGATAATAAAAAGGTTAGAATTTTAAAAGAAATTATTTTAGGTTAAACAAGTTAGATTTTTTTAGAAGTTATTAGAAAAATATGAGTTTAAAATAAATTAGTAATAATAAAAGAATTTTAAATACATTAATGTACAAATTATAAAATAAAAGAGTTATATGAAAAATATTAAGTTAGTTATTTACAAAATAAATAAAGATTATAGAAAATATCAAACTATTAGATTAATAGGTTTATTATTATTATTCAATTAGAAAAATGGTCAATTAGATTTTATTTACAAAATATATAAGGATTTATTATTATAAGTAAGTAATAAAAAAAAGTTATTAAAATAGTTAGTATTTATTATTTATTTACAAAAAATATAAAGGTTATAGAAAAATATTAAATAATTAATTTAGTAGGTTTTCACGCCCTACATTACTAAACCACGCAGTTAATATAGGATCAATGGCAGGAATTTAAATGGCAGAAAAATAAATGGCAGAAAAATAAAATGGCAGAAAATAAAACCCTAATTATTACAACGCTTTGGTGCAGTTACATAATAAAGATGGCGAAAAGTAAATCTGAAAATATTACAAGTTAAAACTTAAAATATTACAAGGGCGAAGCAGTTACAGTGTATGAATAACATAAATATGAGCGAAAATAGGAAATAATAATAAGGTTTGTTAAGGTTTAAGAAAAGGTTTATGGTTTAGAGGAAATAACACGGTTAAAGTTTTAGGTTTGAAATTTAGAGTTTGTGGCGAAATTGTCAGGGTTTAGGAAAAATCAGGGTAGTTAGTTATGAAAAAAAATGTGCAGATCTAAATATATGTATTAAAAAAAAATATGAATTAAAAAAAAAAACAACGGCGTTGCTAGCGCAAAATTGCGATCATCGCAACTGGATCGGATAACACAAATGTCACGCCTCATACAGGTATATGTGAAAACGGCGTATTGACACGATCCGATCCGAAAACATAATCAAATTATAACATAAAATAGAAATATATATATATTTAACACACTAGTTATATATTATAAATTATATATTATATGATCCATATGCATTTTTATTAACAACAAAATTATTATTATATTATATTATATATTATGAGACATGTAAAACTTATATAAAAACAAACACATCAAATATATAATACAATGAACCAAATTATTATACATGTTATACTTATGTGCATAAAAAAGAAAAACGGCGATATCCTGATATATTTAACCAAACCGCATGTATCTGGAATACATAACACAGTCACACATATGAACATGTATTTGAAACACAGTAACAAATATATCAACAAAATAGATAAAGTATATATCATATATAAACTATTACCAAACTGTGTTTACGATAGTATAGATCACCCACTCTCAGTTTCTCTTTTTTGTTCTGTCTTTTGGCCTCCCTCTATCAGTCATGCTAGTAAATATATATAGGAACAAATTAGGTTAATGATAATGGGCCTAAGTTTATTTTGAAACCCAATATTAAATTAAAAACTGAATAAAGTTAAATAATTAAAATAGTTAAAATTAAAATAAAAACTAATTAACCTATTTATTTATTCTAGACCCAATATAAAAATAAATAGACTCAAAAAAAAAAAAAGTCGGGCACCAAAATGCTCGAAAAAATAAAATGAACACGTCAAAATAATCAGCGCAAAATAAATGACTCGGAAAAATACAGCGTTTGGTCGGATTTTGAGATAAAAATTATGACCGTTTAAACTGCTCAGACTGATCAACATATGACCAAAAATAGTCGTAAAAATATTTTTAGCATGTCAAATTAAGCCACGTGAACCGCAGATTAATGTTACCGACATTTGCAAATTTAAACTTGACATTTTTTCGTTGACTAATTTTAGGCACAGTTAAAAAGTTAATTTGACCAGTCTGTTTGTAAATTCCGAGAAATTATTCCGGCTAATATTAAGACAGAAAAAAATGTTATGCTATGAAGATGATGCAAATGAATGTGAAACAAAAAATTGGTTAGAGTTAAAAATAGAGGGCAAATTTTGGGGTGCAACACATGGGCGTGTACAAGCCCATGAAGTCACTCAATTAGGTCCATAATCAAATGCAAATGAGTCTGAATGTGAATTGGAACGCAAGGCAAATATGTACAGCTGTTTGAAGTTTGATCTTTGCCAAATGATAATGCCCTGTTCAAGCCATGTGTAGACCACTCAAGAGGAACAACTCTTATATTGAAGACTTTTCCATTTGAAGCTTGTATCAAGATGAATTTTAAGGTGGAAGTTTGGAAATTTTAACATATCAAAAGTTTTTCTAAGTGTCAAGCAATATGTTCACTTATTCCACCTTGGCTAACTTCTTATGTGAGCTTCAAATGATAAACGTGTCTTCATAAAAGTTGTAGCTATTTAAAAATCCTTAAAAGTGGTTACCAATTTGACCTCATTTGGATTTGAGATGAATGAGTTATGCATTTTTGAAGTTAGGGAAAATCACTTGCTCAATGGCCTTGGTCCAAAATGACCTATAATGTATCCTCATATCACATGCTTATAAAAGTTGAATTAGCTCTTCCTCAAAACATAAAAGTTGAAGTAGACACATTCAATTTTATTGTGCAACTTGGAAATATTTCATATCATAAAAATTGAGCAAGTTATGGCCTTGGGAAGTTAACCTCCAAATTAGGGTTTAAACAAAATGACCTATAATCGTTCACCATAAAAAATGACTTTCCAAGAAAAAATAGCTCTAGACCTCAACATGAAAGTTATTTGGAATTTCATTTAGCATAACGTTGCTCTTGGAATCATTTTCATATGATAAAAATTGTAGGAGATAGGGTCTAGGGGACCCTAGTTTTGATCAGATGAATTCCTCTGGTTAACCACCATCAACCAACTTGCTAACTTGAAAATATCTTGACTTTTGGGAGTCATGGGAGATCATATATGCATAAGATGGTGAAATTTGAAGTACCCCTTGAAATATTTTATCAATTGTTGAAGAAGCTTGGTGAAGAAGTTATTCAAGATACCCAGATGAACTAGGGTTTCCAAGGCAAACCAATTCCAAACTCTTGAAGAATTCTTGATCATAATACCATCTAAAGATCATAGGGACTCATATATGATGCCTAGAGCCATTTGTGGATCATTTATTGATTGAGCTCCTTGCATTGAGGGTCTTAAACCCTAGATATGAACTTGATGAATCAAAGGTGATCATGTGCCCTACCTACAAAAGAGTTAGACAAATGCAAAGACATATTTTTGGTATTTTGGTTGGTAAATGAGAAAATAACAAGTATGATACAATCACATAGTGCTTGGTGATCTCTCCCAATACAAACCCAATGAATCAGGGGTAAGGAGGATGCCAAGGTGTGATCCCAATGCCAATGCATATGATGAGATAACATGAGGGATCTTAGGGTCAAAATTGGAGTCTTACAGCTGCCCCTATTTAAGGACATTCTAACTGAGGAGGTGAAGGTTAAAATCTTCGTATCAACTCAGTAGAATGGGCTTAAATAACAACATATAGAAACAAATTTTGGTCCCTAAGAGACCTCATGATGCATATGATATGAATGCTAACGATAAACTCTCTGTGGGGAAATATTGCCACAAAGGAAAAGAATTCAGAGAGACTGAAAGTCCGCAGGAGCATAATGCATTCCGTAAGGAAAACTCACTGGGGAGACAGAGACTCTGGGGGATAAAGGGTTGTGCGTAGGCCAGGCTACATCTTAAAACTGCTAGGGGACACGAGGAATTCAGCCGGGGGGAAAAGAACATCTGCAGGGGAAACATATAAATTAGAACAAAGCTGAAATACTCGAACCAAGCAGGAACAACGAAGGAAATATGCACTTAACTCAACTGGGGAAGAAAAATCTTCAACACAGGAGGAGCAGAAATATGATATCCACTACCAGTTACTGGGTACGGAGATAATAAAATCGAACAGGGAGAACATCCGTTACCGGTTAGGGTAAACATATCAAGGGTGACTCGTTGAGGACCGTTGGGAGGTATATTCATTACCGGATGATGGGTAAGAATAAACTTGCTGGGGAAAGCTGAAAATAGGATTTACAACTATCGGCTATTGGGAAGAAGACCAAAAAGGGAGAGAATATTCGTCACTAGTTAAAGTGAACATATCAAGGATAGACTCAGCGGAAAGAAAATCTGTCATCGGCTAAGATGAACTTATCAAGGATAGACTTTCCTGGGGATGTTAAGGAGGATATCCGTCATCGGTTATAATGAACATATCAAGGATAAATCGCTTGAACAAAAAGTAGGAATTACATCTATCGAATGCTGGATAGAATACTATCAAAGAGAATATCCGTCATCGGTTAAAGTGAACATATCAAGGATAGACTCTGAGGGGAAGACTAGAGATTACATCTATTAGTTACTGGATAGAAGATCAAAGAGAGAGAATATCTGTCACCGGTTAAAGTGAACATATGAAGGATAGACTCTACAAGGGGATAAAAAGTAGGAATTTTTAACTACAGGTTACTGGGCAAAAGACCGCAAAGAGAAGGAAACCCGTCATCGGTTAGGATGAACATATCAAGGATTAACTCTCTAGGAAACAAATAGGGATTACAACTACCTTTTTACTGGGTAGAATACCATCAAAGAGAATATCCATCACCGGTTAAGATGAACATATCGAGGATAAACTCAAAGCAGGGGAAGAAAATATCCGTCACCGGTTAGGATGAACATATTAAGGATATACTTCCTAGGAAACATGGAAACGAATCCGCTGGGGAAAAAAGGAGGTTGCTTTTACCGGGTATTGGGCAAGAAGTAAAAAACTGCAATCCAAGAAAAATATTATCAGTTACTGGGTAATAGACTCTTGGGGGACCAAAAATATCTATCTAGGTAAGATCTAGAAAGAAACGGTCAATCAAGACTCGACCCAATGAGGATATAACTCAAGGGGAGTGATTCCATCCAGATAATCAATTGGGGAGGAAGCTGAAATGATAATCATCCACGAGGAAATAACTCAGCAGGGAAAGGAGAAAGGTTAACATCTTTCTGCTTAGGGGGCTGACGCTCTACAATTGAAAAAGGACAGACACACCAAATATGTATGAGGATAAAGTACCACCATGATAGAGGATCAAATCACAAGAATGAATCAACAGGTGTAATGATGAAATGGTAAAGTTATATGAATGTATATGTATAATTATGTTGACAAAACAATTGCAAAGGATACAAAAAATGCCACAAATTTGAATTATCGATACAATTCTCGATCAATCCACCTAGGAGGGAAACAACTGCTGGAGAAAAGAGATCAACATCTCAAAGGCTCGACCCTAGTTGGGAAAGAAAAGAGGATATCTGCTGAGGAAACTGATACCAATTATGCGGGGAATTTTTAGGTCAACAACATTTTAAATGGGAGACAACCCTACAGGGAAACAAACACAAATAGCCGCTCGGAAACTCGGAGGAAACTCTGATTGGGAGCGAATCCGATGGCGACTTGCGGGGAAACCAAAGTTCTGCCGGAACTGATGTAAACTGCTACAACGATATGCCCTCACTTAGCTGGGGAACAACCATAAATTAGCTGGGGACAACGGCGAATTAACAGCCGTGGAAATCAACAAACATCGGGTGTTAATCGTGCTGTCGAGGATGAAAGAGGAATCGCACCTACTGCTTGGGGAGAACCAATAATGCTCCACACTTAGGGCTTATTACTTTCAAACCACTATTGATATTCCTTTTAATGAAATCGATTGCTTAAAGTTAATGCTTTTATATGTTTATAAAAATATTCTTTTAATTAAAGTTTTTTATTTCAAAAATGATCATAATAAAAATTAAAACTATTTGGCTAAATTAAATAAGAGTAGAAACAATTGGATAAAAGTTCAACTTTATTTAATAGAATGGTAGCCTGTAAATGACAATACTCCATAGATTTTTTACAAAAGTTTGAGAATGATAATTTACATGGAAAAGGGCTACATTGAATACAATGATCACTAATCCTTCTACCAACTCTTAATATCCACTATGCTCCTGGCCGCTACCGGGGATCAGAATCCGACGATGTGCTCAACAAAGTCTTCAAGACTGAAGATCAGCAGGATGTAGTTACTTGCATAATCCCTAATTTTTGCATAAATTGCCCCAAGGTGAGGTATTCAATCTATCGGGATAAGTTTTTCTGTTTTATGTCTCTAAATTTTTCCTGGATCGCCCTTTCGGGTTTATAATCCACCGAGACGCTCATTTTTACCTAAGCCGCCCTTTCGGGTTTTCAACTTAGCGAGCTGTTCTTTTATTTTTAGGCGAAGTATTTCTTGACTGCATCTGCGTTCACACGACGCGTGAACTCTTCACCATCCATAGTTGCAAGAATCAAAGCACCACCTGAAAAGACTCTGTCATACCCCCAAATTTGCCCATTAATATTTCAAGACATTTTTCAGGGCACTCCGACTCATTCTTATGACACTGATCTCAAAGGAACGAAGGCCCAACTCACGAATGGCCCAATCCAGAAAATGGCCCAAAACTGGCCTGTTCGCTACGCGCTCGCCTAGCGAACGTTACGTTCGCTACACGCTCGCCTAGCGAACGTTCGCTACACGCTCGCCTAGCGAAGCAAACGTTCGCTACCAGCTCGCCTAGCGAGGCTGACAGACAACAAAAAATTTCGGGCTTCATTCTGAGCCCATTAGGTCATGAAAAAGGGCATTATAAATACCAGCACTTCAGTAATGAAAAGGGGAACGAAAAAAGGAGGGAGGAGAACTCTAGCAAGCAAACCCTAGCGCTCACAGACGGAAAACCCTAAAGGAAGCCCTGAAGGAAAAGCCGGCGGTGGCAAGGTCACTTCCGCTCAATTCGATCCGATCAGCCAATTCAAGGTTACAATTCGATTACAAACAGGTTGGCATTGCTATTACTACCCTATGTTCTTAATTTGCACATGGTATCATGATTGAATTTATGAAACTATCTTAAGTTTTACATATGAATTTAAGTATGCATGAACCGTTGAATGTCTAACCACGTAATCTCTGTAATGAATGCTATAAAGTGTGAAGCTTGCTGCCATTATATCGTTATTAAAACCGGAATCCGCAGCCGCTCGCTAGCACATCGCTAAGCGAGCATGCAGCGAGTATTCGCTAAGCCTTCGCTAGGCGAGGCAGGCGCGAACCTGACAGTAGCCAGCTTTTCTGTTATGACTTTTCATTCATGTTTTATCATAGCCAGGCATTGTTTATTTGATCCTATTACTGTTGTGATTTCTTTTGCGGTGTAATCCTCGATTGCACCCTGATTTGGTATGCTAACCCGTTTGTTGAATTTTGCAAAGGTTCATATGTCCCAGAAAAAAAAGACCGCCGTTAGGTCTTCCACTTTATTTGTGGGATACCCTTGTGGAGGCTCACCCTAAATTGCTTAATTAATTTTAATGTGTTAATTTTAATGTATTAATTTTAATGTATTAATTTTAATGTATTGATTTTGATGTGGAGATTCACCTTAAATCACCTAATTGACTTTAAAATATGGCCTTTAAATATGTGATCTTGGACCTCTCTTTTGCCTTACGATATTACGGTATAACGGTCATGTCCCGCGAATGTAGGGATACACTTAGCAAAGACCCTCCGATTAAATCATCATGTCCCTTTAAAATAAATCATAGTCCCTCGGATGTTGCCTTCGAATATATGATTTTGTCCCTCGATGACCCTTCGGTATAGCCTACGGTTAAATGATGATCGTCCCTTCGAATGCTAAGGTATCCTTACAACTGTTGCCTTCAATGACCTATCGATGACCCTACGATGACCCTTTTACATCCAAAGGATAAAACTACTTACTTCTCAATAGTAAGGACAGTTTTACCCTCATAAGGATAGGAAATGCCCATAACGACCTCAGGAAGGTATAACTCTCAATTACTGGATCATAACCTAAAACATTTTCCACCCCTCACACTTTACACTTTACAAATCCTAGAAAATTACCACTTGGTATACATTCATACTAGAATCATTACCGAGTTATATTTTTCTAAACCATTTTCAAAATCAAATGAGATAAATACTTTGTATACATTCATACGAGAATCATTACAAAGTTAAACTCTCTTTCAAACATTTTTTAAGCCATTCACCGACACTTTTCAGACAAAAATATAAGTGATCCAGTAATTAAGAGCCCATGGATAACCATGGATACAAAGGGTGCTAACACCTTCCCTTTGTATAATGTACCTCCCGAACCCAAAATCTATTGAGGTTTTTCCTGAGGTCTTTCCTGTTCTTTTCCACCTTTCCTTATTGGATAAAAGAAAAGTCGGTGGCGACTCTTGCTATCCGCGACATTGCGATAAAAAGCAAAACACCCCAAGTCAGTTCACCGTATGACAGAACTGGCGACTCTGCTGGGGACGATTACAAGAGAGGTTACCTTAAAAAACAAGATCACTTATTTAAAATTGTCTGATTTACTTTTAAGGGATTGCTTGGGAATTCTTGAGTGAAAGATCCTACACCCGAATCTAGTGTACCTTAGGTAAGTAGCAATAGATCATCGCGACTATCCGGCGTATACTGGAATGGTTAAAATGATGGCTACGGTTAATGTGACACTTTGGTTGTCCTGATGTTCCTCATGTTACTTGAGGAAAAATTTGGCTTCCGCGTGGTGTCATCGAAGCATTAACCAGACCTTTAGAACCCTAATTGACTCATCCTGGCCATTAGAAAGTAGTGAGCTAACTGACTTCAGTTCCGACTGGGGCTTGGTTGAGACTCGATACTACACTCCTTGAGATTGGACTTTAGGGAAGCTTCGGTCAACCACTTGGCGTTGCACTGAAGTGGACTTAAAGGAAAGTCAATGATTGGAGATCCTTTTAGAACCCGGTTACTCTTCTAGGACAGGTTGAACCAACCAAACTTCAGTGGGGAGGGTACTTACCTATGGAACTCATGCAAGCCTTAAAACCTAGGAATGATTGTTGTGTGACTCGTTTGTGCTTGTTATTTTACTTAACATCATAACATCATGACATCATAACATTGTACTAACCATTTCAAGGACTTAGGGATTTAACTTTGCTCTGTTCTGTATAAAAAAAAAAAAAAAGTTTCCTTTTTTGGTAGTCTATGCAAAGTTAAATTCCAAAAGTCCTTGAAAACATTTCATGCATTGCATCGCATAACATAACATTGCATAACAGGTACTCTAAAGGGATCAGTGTTCTCACGGTTTTCCTCCAAACAGAAAAATGGATCTCGAACAAACTGTCAAAGATCTCCAGACTCAGAATGCTCAATTCAAGGAGATGATGCTAAGCTTATCCAAGGGGCAGGAGGAACTGAAGGCTCTTCTGGTCGAAAAGAAGAAAGACAAGGAAGCTGTGAGTTTCATTAACCCGGGAAGAAGGCGTAAAGGACAGGCTACGGGAATCAAATTTGGAATCCCGAATGGTCTAGAGGAGGGGGCGGAGAATGACTCAGAGGAAGAGAACGCTGATTTCTCCAACCCTGAGGATGACGATGAGAACTATGAAAATGAACAATACTCTCCGAGAGATGATAAGTACAAATTGCTGGAAGAACGCATGCTAGCCATGGAGGGTCAGAAGGCGCCTGGTCTGGATTTCGAAAGTTTGGGCCTGGTTTCCGATGTGACCATTCCCCGCAAATTCAAAATCCCCACTTTCACTAAGTACGATGGTGCATCCTGTCCTCAGATGCATTTAAGGGCTTATGTGAGAAAGATCCAGCCGTATACCACTGATAAGAAACTATGGATCCATTTCTTCCAAGAAAGTCTGTCTGGCACTCAGTTGTAATGGTATTATCAACTCGAGAACTCTGACATCCGCACCTGGACTGATTTAGCAACGGCTTTCTATAAGCAGTACCAGTACAATTCTGAGCTAGCGCCTACTCGGCTACAGTTGCAGAATATGGCCATGGGATCTAAAGAAAGCTTCAAGGAGTATGCTCAGAAATGGAGAGATTTGGCCGGCAGGGTCAAACCCCCTATGACTGACCGAGAATTAGTAGACCTGTTCATGGGTACCCTGACTGGCCCATTCTACAGCCACCTACTGGGGAGTTCTTCATCAGGTTTCACTGAACTTATACTGACAGGTGAACGGGTAGAGAGCGGCATTCGAAGTGGAAAGTTACAGGCAGCTACTTCTACAAGCAGTAAAAAGTCCTACCATGGGAAGAATGAATCGAATGCTGTGTATGGTCAAAAGAATCATAACAAGAAAAATGGTGACCATGCCGTTGGAGCAGTGACAATCGCCGCCCCGCCAGCTCAAAACTTCCAGCAAAGACCAGACAGACCAAGAAGGCAGTTTACCAAGCTCAATATGACTTTAGCACAAGCACTGCAAAGTATGCTAAAGGTAAACTTAATCACTCTCAGAGGTCCTCCTGCAAATGTCAACACTGCTTCGCCTCGTTATAATCCCAATGCCAGGTGTGCATATCACTCCGATAGCCCCGGGCACGATACAAACGATTGTTGGCTGTTAAAGAATAAAATTCAGGACATGATCGACGCTGGGGAAATTGAGTTCGAGCCTCCGGAGACTCCTAATGTCATCACTGCCCCTCTGCCTAATCATGACAAGACTGTCAATGCTGTGGAGGATACTGATAGCGGTTGTGACTTGGATAGCTGGATTCTCCCAATAATTGATGATGGACTCAATAATTGGAAGGCTGAAGACACTATCCCGATTTCCTTTAGTCAGGAGTAATTGTTATTGCTATTTTAGTGTTTTAAAGCATTGTGTCTATGCCCGGGGCACAATAGCTAATTTTTCAAGGGTTTTGTCATTTTCATAAGCATATTCATATTCAATAAATCAATGGACTTTTTGCATTCAAATATTGCGCTCTTTATCTTTCCTGTCATCTTTTAAACAAAGCTATGTTTTCTTGCACACACTCACGTAACAATTTGCCGATCCATATCCACTCTGGATCCTGTTGGTAATAACTCTTCTACTGTTCATTATGACTTTGAAAATCCGATCTACCAAGCCGAGGATGGAGGTGAGGAAGATTGTAAAGTGCCTGAGAACTTGCCAGACTGTTACTACAAAAGGAAAAGACCATACAGCCGCATGAATCAATTGAAATTGTAAATCTGGGTACTGAAATAGACAAGAAAGAAGTCAGAGGTTTCTTGGGACACTTGAATTACATTGCCCGATTCATTCCACACTTGACTGCTACCTGCAAACCCATCTTCAAATTACTAAAAAGAAAAAATCAAGAGATGGTATGGAATGATGAATGACAAACTCAAGAAGTATCTCCAAGAACCTCCAATTCTGATACCACCAGTTGAAGAAAGACCTCTCATCATGTATTTGACCATGTTAGAAAATTCAATAGGGTGTGTTGGGGCAACATGACGAGTCTGGTCGAAAAGAGCATGCCATATACTGCCTTAGCAAAAGGTACCGACTGTGAAACAAGATACTCACAGCTCGAGAAAGCTTGCTGTGCTTTGGCCTGGGCTGTTCGCCGACTAAGACAGTATATGTTGAATCATACCACCTTATTGACTTCTAAGATGGATCTTATCAAATATACATTCGAGAAACCTGCTGTCTCCTGAAAGAGTTATCACTGACAATGGTACTAAACTGAACTCTGCATGCAGTTCAAAATAAAACACCATAACTCTTCTCCGTACCGGCCAAAGATGAACGACGCCGTGGAGGCTGCTAATAAGAATATCAAGAAGATCATACAAAAGATGACAGTAACGTACAAAGACTGGCATGAGATGTTACCATTCGCTCTCCACGGTTATCGCACTTCAGTGCGCACTCCGACAGGGGCAACTCCGTTCTCTTTAGTCTATGGAATGGAAGCTATCTTACCAGTGGAAGTTCAGATTCCCTCTCTAAGAATCGTGAAAGAGGCGGGCTTAGATGAAGATGAACGGATTCAGACTCGACTCGATCAGATAAATTTGATTGAAGAGACTCGCGGCTGTTTGTCATAGGCAGATATATCAGAAGCGCATGATCCAGGCATTTAACAAAAAGGTCAAGAGACAGGTATATCAAATTGGCGACTTGGTGATCAAGCGTATCATTCTACCACAAGGTGATCCCAGGGGCAAATGGATTCCCACATACGAAGGGCCATTTGTAGTTAAGAAGGTATTCTCTGGTGGAGCCATGATACTTGCTACGACGGATGGCAAAGACTTCCCACATCCCGTGAACGCAGACATAGTAAAAAAAAATACTACGCATGAAAGAGACCCGCTAGGTCGACGTACCTAGGCAAAAGTAAGGGCATCCCGGCGAACCAAAAGGGTTCGGGCAAAAATTAGGGATAAACATATAAAAACGTACACCCGGCAAGTCGAAAACCTGAAAAGGCGGCTTGGGCAAAAAAGGGTATCCTGGTGGACTGAAAACCTGAAAAGGCGGTCCAGGCAAAAATTAGGGATTAAAGCGTAAGACTATGTCCCGTTCTCTGTCAGCTTCACCCAAGTTTCAAGGGACCGAACAAGCCAATCACTTCTATCCGACAGCAGGAGATGTGATGCTTGAAGACATAATGACGGTAGTGGATCTAAAATCAACAGGACTTTTCTGCATAGCTTTCTCTTTGTTTTCTTGACGATTTCCTCTTACTAGGATTTATGTCTCCTTGTACACGATTTGCCTGTTCACAGGCCCTCTTCCAAAATCAATACAATTTCATTTCCAAAAAATGCTTTTACCTTTTCTGTTTGTTTGCGTAAACGTCCATTGATTTACTTTGAATTGATTTATGCATTTGAATATGATTAATGTTTACCAAAAAATGCATGCCTAGAATGGTAATAGCAATTACTACACGACTTCAGGATCGAGGAGAAGGTCTAACCATGCTTCCCAATGAATCCGTTGCTAATTCGATTCCCCGGCAACGCCAGTTATTCCCCCAGAAGAAATTGGCATTACTAGACAAATGGCTCATCTCTTCCACCCCCAGCCAGGCTCTGTTGGATATTTCCACCATCAGATAGAAATCAAGTATCCTCAGCTAAGAAAGAGTCGTCAATACAAATATCTCCGACCAGAAGACTGAGATTTATTCCCCAGTATAGTCCCCTGGAAGAACGTTTCAGACACATAGTGCATTCATTACATCATTTCACATCACATACATGCATATAATGTTCGCATTTATTTCAGACGCATAGTGCATTCATTACATCATTTCACATCACATACCTACATAATTTTCGTTCCGCATCATATACATTACATCATTTCATAACATATACATGTATACAATGCTCTCATTTATTCCAGACGCATAATTCACTCATTACATCATTTCACAGCATACGCATGCATACAACATTTGCATCTCATGCATCATGACATGGCATGAAGCTAACTTTATTTTTCAGGTTAATTATCCTCCTGATACAGTCAAAACAAAGGTCCATTCAGACGGACATCCTTATCGATTACATTCAAGATTCAACTATATCCCTCAGATACTGCCTAACGTACGGTACATTCCGAGCTCACCCCAGACATTCATTGCCAATACAACATATACAAATACTATCAGATATAGCCTAGCGTACGGTCCACTCTGATTCAGCTCAACATATGACTCCTTCAACTCAGATACGATCTAGCGTACGATCCATTCTGACCTTCAACAACTCAGATACGATCTAGCGTACGATCCATTCTGACCTTCAACCACTCAAATACAGTCTAATGTACGACCAAGTTAGACCTTCAAACCAGATTCTGCTCAGTGACAGTCTAATGTACGACCAAGTTAGACCGTCAAGTCCTCGGACAACTCAGATAAGGTTTAATGTACGACCAAGTTAGACCTTTATCTCCTCAGATGCTACCTTCGGACAGGTACATTTCTGAATGGTAGTCTAGTATACGGCTACTCCCTTACTCAGATGCTACCTTCGGACAGGTACATTTCTGAATGGTAGTCTAGTATACGGCTACTCCCTTACTCAGATGCTACCTTCGGACAGGTACATTTCTGAATGGTAGTCTAGTATACGGCTACTCCCTTACTCAGATGCTACCTTCGGACAGGTACATTTCTGAATGGTAGTCTAGTATACGGCTACTCCCTTACTCAGATGCTACCTTCGGACAGGTACATTTCTGAATGGTAGTCTAGTGTACGACTACAGCAGATTCAGCCTAATGGACGGCTCATCCTGCTCAGACATGGTTTAATGTACGACCAAGTTAAACCTTCATCTACTCAGATGCTACCTTCGGACAGGTACATTTCTGAATGGTAGTCTAGTGTACGACTACTCCCTTTTCAGCAGATTCAGCCTAATGGACGGCTCATTCTGCTCAGATATGGTTTAATGTACGACCAAGTTAAACCTTCATCTTCTCAGATGCTACCTTCGGACAGGTACATTTCTGAATGGTAGTCTAGTGTACGACTACTCCCTTTTCAGCAGATTCAGCCTAATGGACGGCTCATTCTGCTCAGATATGGTTTAATGTACGACCAAGTTAAACCTTCATCTTCTCAGATGCTACCTTCGGACAGGTAAATTTCTGAATGGTAGTCTAGTGTACGACTACCCCCTTTTTATCATCAGATTCAGCCTAATGGACGGCTCAGTCTGCTCAGATACGGTCTAATGTACGACCCAATTAGACCTTCGTCTCCTCAGATGCTATCTAGTGTACGGTACATTTCTAAAGTGTAGTCTAGTGTATGACTACCCCCTTTTATCATCAGATTCAGCCTAATGGACGGCTCATCCTGCAACTCCAATACAGTCTATCATAAGACCCATTTGGATCTTCAACTCAGAGACGATCTAGCGTACGATCCATTCTGATTTTTCATCCTCGGCAAAGTCATCTGCCTAACGAACAGCTCACTCTGGTATTCAGATATGGTCCAGTGTATGATCCATTCTGATCCCTTATCCCCAGCAGTATATAGCATACTCCGACTCCCCGGCGAAGTCGACAGCCTAATGGATGACTCACCATACGGTCTAGCGTATGACCCGGTATGACACCCATGTCTTCAGATATCGTCTAACGTACGACACAATCTGAAGCTCCCATCATCAAACTTCCTGGATGGCATCTTTAAGCCCATCTCCATCAAGACCAATTGACAAGCGCAAATTTTCGGGGCATTCTAGTGTTCAATAATCTTCCACCTCCAGACCACGAATGGTGCACATACCATTCTACTCTCTCGGTTCAAGAATATTGAACAGGGGCAGCTGTCATACCCCAAAATTTGCCCATTAATATTTCAAGACATTTTTCAGGGCACTCCGACTCATTCTTATGACACTGATCTCAAAGGAACGAAGGCCCAGCTCACGAATGGCCCAATCCAGAAAATGGCCCAAAACTGGCCTGTTCGCTACGCGCTCGCCTAGCGAACGTTACGTTCGCTACACGCTCGCCTAGCGAACGTTCGCTACACGCTCGCCTAGCGAAGCAAACGTTCGCTACCAGCTCGCCTAGCGAGGCTGACAGACAACAAAAAATTTCGGGCTTCATTCTGAGCCCATTAGGTCATGAAAAAGGGCATTATAAATACCAGCACTTCAGTAATGAAAAGGGGAACGAAAAAAGGAGGGAGGAGAACTCTAGCAAGCAAACCCTAGCGCTCACAGACGGAAAACCCTAAAGGAAGCCCTGAAGGAAAAGCCGGCGGTGGCAAGGTCACTTCCGCTCAATTCGATCCGATCAGCCAATTCAAGGTTACAATTCGATTACAAACAGGTTGGCATTGCTATTACTACCCTATGTTCTTAATTTGCACATGGTATCATGATTGAATTTATGAAACTATCTTAAGTTTTACATATGAATTTAAGTATGCATGAACCGTTGAATGTCTAACCACGTAATCTCTGTAATGAATGCTATAAAGTGTGAAGCTTGCTGCCATTATATCGTTATTAAAACCGGAATCCGCAGCCGCTCGCTAGCACATCGCTAAGCGAGCATGCAGCGAGTATTCGCTAAGCCTTCGCTAGGCGAGGCAGGCGCGAACCTGACAGTAGCCAGCTTTTCTGTTATGACTTTTCATTCATGTTTTATCATAGCCAGGCATTGTTTATTTGATCCTATTACTGTTGTGATTTCTTTTGCGGTGTAATCCTCGATTGCACCCTGATTTGGTATGCTAACCCGTTTGTTGAATTTTGCAAAGGTTCATATGTCCCAGAAAAAAAAGACCGCCGTTAGGTCTTCCACTTTATTTGTGGGATACCCTTGTGGAGGCTCACCCTAAATTGCTTAATTAATTTTAATGTGTTAATTTTAATGTATTAATTTTAATGTATTAATTTTAATGTATTGATTTTGATGTGGAGATTCACCTTAAATCACCTAATTGACTTTAAAATATGGCCTTTAAATATGTGATCTTGGACCTCTCTTTTGCCTTACGATATTACGGTATAACGGTCATGTCCCGCGAATGTAGGGATACACTTAGCAAAGACCCTCCGATTAAATCATCATGTCCCTTTAAAATAAATCATAGTCCCTCGGATGTTGCCTTCGAATATATGATTTTGTCCCTCGATGACCCTTCGGTATAGCCTACGGTTAAATGATGATCGTCCCTTCGAATGCTAAGGTATCCTTACAACTGTTGCCTTCAATGACCTATCGATGACCCTACGATGACCCTTTTACATCCAAAGGATAAAACTACTTACTTCTCAATAGTAAGGACAGTTTTACCCTCATAAGGATAGGAAATGCCCATAACGACCTCAGGAAGGTATAACTCTCAATTACTGGATCATAACCTAAAACATTTTCCACCCCTCACACTTTACACTTTACAAATCCTAGAAAATTACCACTTGGTATACATTCATACTAGAATCATTACCGAGTTATATTTTTCTAAACCATTTTCAAAATCAAATGAGATAAATACTTTGTATACATTCATACGAGAATCATTACAAAGTTAAACTCTCTTTCAAACATTTTTTAAGCCATTCACCGACACTTTTCAGACAAAAATATAAGTGATCCAGTAATTAAGAGCCCATGGATAACCATGGATACAAAGGGTGCTAACACCTTCCCTTTGTATAATGTACCTCCCGAACCCAAAATCTATTGAGGTTTTTCCTGAGGTCTTTCCTGTTCTTTTCCACCTTTCCTTATTGGATAAAAGAAAAGTCGGTGGCGACTCTTGCTATCCGCGACATTGCGATAAAAAGCAAAACACCCCAAGTCAGTTCACCGTATGACAGACTCTCTTAATAACATATGAGCCTTCATAATTAGGAGTCCACTTACCCCTAGCATCTGGTTTGAAAGACAAAATCTTCTTGAGCACAAGGTCACCTTCTCTAAACATGTGAGGTCTGACCTTCTTATCAAAAGCTTTCTTCATTCTCTGCTGGTATAACTGACCATGACACATGGCAATCAACCTCTTTTCTTCAATCAAATTCAGCTGATCATACCTTGTCTGACACCATTCAGCCTCAGTCAACTTGGATTCCATCAAAACACGCAATGATGGGATCTTAGCCTCTACGGGGAGCACAACTTCCATACCATATACAAGAGAGAAAAGGGTTGCCCCTGTTGAAGTACAGATGGATGTATGATACCCGTGCCAAGCAAATGGGAGAATATCATGCCAATCCTTATATGTTACAACCATCTTCTGAATAATCTTCTTGATGTTCATGTTTTCATCTTCAACAACCCCATTCATCTTAGGTCTGTAGGGAGAAGAATTATGGTATTCAATCTTGAAGTCTTTGTAAAGAGCTTCCACCATATTGTTATTCAAGTTCGATCCATTATTACTAATGATCTTACTTGGCACACCAGAACGACATATAATCTGATTCTTGATAAACCTCACAATAACTTGCTTGGTTACATTTGCATACAATGCCGCTTCAACCCATTTTGTGAAGTAGTCAATAGCCACCAGAATGAAATGATGTCCGTTCGAAGCTTTGGGCTCAATCATGCCAATCATATCGATTCCCCACATGGAGAAGGGCCACGGGGAGGAAATAACGATCAACAGTGTCGGAGGAACATGAATTTTATTTGCATAAATTTGGCACTTGTGGCATTTCTTCACAAACTTGCAACAGTCAGATTACATTGTCATCCAATAGTAACATGCTCGCAACATCTTCTTCGCCATTGTATGTCCATTAGAATGAGTACCAAAGGAACCTTCATGGACTTCAGTCATCAATAGGTCTGCTTCGTGTCTATCCACACATCTGAGGAGAACCATATCGAAGTTTCTCTTGTACAAAACATCACCATTCAGGTAGAAATTGCCGACTAATCTTCTCAAAGTCTTCTTATCTTTCAGACATGCCCCAGGCGGGTAAATCTGACTTTGGAGAAAACATTTAATATCAAAATACCATGACTTTTCATCTTTGGCTTCTTCAACAGCAAACAGACGAGCTGGTCTATCAAGATGCATCACTGTTAAATTGGGAACTTCATTCCAATACTTCACCATAATCATTGAGGCCAACGTTGCAAGAGCATCTGTCATCCGATTTTCATCTCGAGGGATATGATGAAACTCAACCTTTGTAAAGAAAGTTGAAATCCTCCTCGCATAGTCTCTGTATGGTATCAAACCAGGTTGATTCATCTCCAATTCACCTTTGATTTGATTCACAACCAAAGTTAAATCTCCATAGACATTTAAGTACTTGATTCTGAGATCAATGGCCTCTTCTAGCCCCATAATGCAAGCTTTATATTCTTCCATATTATTTGTACACTTGAAAGTCAATCTAGATGTAAATGGAAAATGAGTGCCTTGAGGAGTAATGATTACTTCCCCAATGCCATTACAATACTGATTAATAGCTCCATCAAATACCATGCCCCAGGTTCTGGCCCTTCCTCAAGCGATGGTACATCACAATCTTTCATTTTTAGGTACAAGATCTCTTCATCAGGAAAATCATATTGTACTGACTGGTAATCTTCTGTCGGTTGGTGAGCCAAATGGTTAGCCAAGACACTACCCTTGATCGCTTTCTGAGATCGGTATTCAATATCATACTCTGATAACAACATTTGCCAACGGGAAATCCTCCTAGTTAAAGCAAGTTTCTAAAAAATGTACTTGACTGAATCCATTTTGGATATCAACCAAGTGGTATGATTCAACATGTATTGATGCAGACGCTTAGCAGCCCAAGCAAATGTGCAACAAGTCTTCTCAAGCATAGAATACCGAGTCTCATAATAAGTGAACTTCTTACTGAGGTAGTAAATAGCAAACTCTTTCTTTCCAGTCTCATCTTGCTGACCTAAAACACAACCCATACTCTCTTCAAGAACAGTCAAATACATGATCAACGGTCTTCCTTCAACAGGCGGAGACAATATCGGAGGCTCAAGCAGATATTCCTTGATACTGTCAAAAGATTTCTGGTAATGTTCAGTCCAATCCCTAGACTCAAGCTGCAACTTCTCATGCTTTCGGTTCAAAGCATGGAAACGTTCTTCCCACATATCCTTCTCTTGCTTCATCTTGGCGAGCGCGTCTTCCAACTCCTCTACATCTTGGTTTGGGAGAGTTAATGGCTCAACCACAACCATAAACATAGGTCTTTCGCAAGCATAAGGCATCTTCAACTCCAAAGCTCTCTTCTTCACCCAAAGAGTGTAAGCTTCCAAGGATACACAATTGCACGGACCAAGCTCAAATCTTCTTTTCCTATGCACATTATGCCAATCATACACAATCTTCTACTTCAAATGTTGGGGATCTTTACCTTCTTGATAGAAAAGACCTTCTAACAAAGTGTTATTAAGTTTGTCTCTCAAGAGGAACCCAAGTTGACGTCGAGCCTGTAAGACCCCAATTTTGTCCCTGAGATCCCTTATGGCATCATATCATATCATTGCATTGCCTCAAGGATCATTGGACACCTTGCTTCCTTCCCTGTGGGTGGGTTATCTTTTTGAGTGGTTCTTGATCACCAAGCATTCCTTGCATTTATATGTCATTTATTTTCTTTTAATTACTAACCAAAAGTACAAAAATATGTCATCTAACCTTTGTCTTGCAGATGAAGCAATAACAGGTCAAAGCAGTTAAAGGCATTCATTGAGCAATAGATGGTGGTCATTCTTGAGATTTGGACCCCACAATCATTCACAAGAGTTCATATGAGTTATGATGTCATTTTGAAGCAAAATCCCAAGTGGTAGAGGTTAAATTTCATCAGAACATTTTCAGGTCAACTGAAGACCTAAAAAGTCAACTGCAAAGTCAACTGTGGATTTGGAGGTGGGAAGTGATTAGAAATACTTCATTCATGTTCAAACAAGTCTCATTTGACATTTTAAACACTCACATTGAAGAATTTGAGGTCCAGTCAAAAATTTCCCAAAATAGAAAGTGACCCATAATTTGAACTTTCCAAAAATGGAAAGGTTTTGGACCAAATTCAACTCAATCTTACATCATCAAAAAAGCTTCAAATGAAATTTTGTTGAACATGAAAGTTGTAGATATTTCTCTCCCATTTCCAAAATGTCCAAGATCATGGATTTATGATGTATGGTTGAGGAGATATGATCCAATCATGGAAAAGTATGCTTAAAACTTCAAATGGGAATAACTTTTGAACCAAGGCTCCAATTTTGGTGGTTCTTTTGGCATTTTGTTCATCATGACATACACTTTCCAAATATCTCATTACATGGCATGAATTTCACTTGCATGATCATGTGCTCATTCATGAAGTTTTTGAAAGAAAATTTCTAAAATCAATTTGGTTGATCATATGCATAAAATATCAATTCCAAAACTTGCATGGGCCTTATTTAAGTGGTTTTGGATCAGCATTATGCACTGTTCACGCATGCATTTCATGCATGGGGGTGAAAATCCATTTTGTACATACACCTCATAACTTGTTAATCCTAATTGGTTTTGGCTTAAACAGGTTTTCAGCATCATTAGCAAGTGATATATAAGGTTAATCATAACTGCATTCATCATTAACCACAGTTTTCAGATCTAGGTCTCAAAATCAACAAAATTTTTCTCTCAAAAATATTTCCAAATTCTTCACACAAAGGCCATTTCTATTGATGGATTCATGATCAGGAAGTGTTTTTGAGGAGATTTGAACGTGGATTTGTAAGGATTCGTGCCAGTTTGGACCATACTTGAAGCTTGAAGGTTCAATGGAAATTTCAAATTCAACTGGATTCGTGCGTGTTTGAGCTTCAATCTCTCCATCAATCATCTCAACAAGCATTGTAGAAGTGTTTTGGACCATTGCTGAGCCTTGTAGCACGCGATTTCAATTGGCTGTTCTTCAAGAGGTCAAGTCTCGATCTCAATTATTCTTGAATTCATTATGATATTTGTGTAGATCTTGGCTTGGTGATGATTTTGGTATAAAAATTGAGTGAAATGGTGCATTATCCATGAAGTTATGCATGATTGAAGTATGAGGTGCAAAAAAGTTTTTCTTCGATTCAAGCTTGTTATGATGTTTTAGCATGATTTGATTGTTGATCTTTGATGTACATGAAATGAGGATTCAAATGATGTGCTTGTTTTTGATTTCTGGAGTTTTCTGAAATTTTCTGGAAATTCACTCATGAAGTTCATCATCTTCATGAGGAAGAAGATGAAGATCATACGTTTTCCAGATTTGCTATGAGTCTGCTACGAATTAGCTACGACTTCTTCATTTGCTACGAAATTCTGGATTTCCATGCGCGCTAGGGTTTTACAGTCAAAACGTTGTCGTTTTGAAATGCGCGCCACTTTTGAACTCATACCGAGCTCGATTCCCAGCGAGGGACTTATTTCAAATGTTCACTCATTTATTCCTATTCCCTCCTTATTTCATACTACTTGTCCATTTTGATTTTTAATTTTTTCCTCAACTTAGAAAAATCATGACAAATTGAAAAATCATCCAATTTCATCCCAATTTTTTTCAAAATGCTCCTCATTCTGTCTAGATTTTTATGATCATGAATTTGCAAGTTGTGCCTAGCTGGAAAATTAATTTGTTCTAGGTTGATTGATCATATGTCTAATTGTGACCTTGCCTTGCTTATCTCATTGTGAAATGCTTGTTTTTAATCCAATGAACTTGAAATTTTGCATGTTGATTCTAGACACATTGCTGGACATTTTGGTTTTGGTTTGGTATTTTTCCTATGCTCCATTTCTGTTTTATGCATGTGCTAACTTGGTGTGACAATTTGTGTCACACCTTTGAATGTCCAACGTGTACCATTTAATTTCCATGCCAAATGATCTCTGATTCTTCTGATTATTTATATGTTGATCATGTTAGATGTCTTAAATGTTCATGAATTTTTCCAGATTTATTTGAATCATTTCTGTTTTGATTTGAATTTTTCATTCATGATGATCACATATGAGCTTTGAAATTGCCTTTGACTTCTTTTGATCATGAAATGCATTTGATGATTGATTTTGATGTGAGCCTTTTTAGGACTTGTCAATATGTGTTTGAAGTTACTTTGTGTTAAATTTCAGCTCCTGTTTTAAATTTTTTCTCCATCTTTGACCCTAGGCTTTGACCTAGTGGTTTGTTGCTTACAGTTGAGTTTTGATTTCAGGTTTAAGCATCCAAGTTCCCTAGTTGATGATGCTTCATCATGTGATTGTTGATGTTTTCTCTTGATTGCTAACACTTGTGTGTTTTGTAGGTTGATGCTAACTCATTTGAGTTTGCCTTATGGCTTACACATCTTGTACATTGGGATTGTCTGTTGCTTATTGACTGTTGTCTGTTTGTCTGAGCATTGTACTGATTTGTTAGTTGTTTCCACAGGTACCTGAGTTGCTTTAAGTTCATTTGAACTTTGCTTTGCTTGGTTGCTTAGCCAGTTAGGTATGATCCCTAATCTTCATGTAGTCTGGAAGACCTACTGTTATTGGTAGGCACCTGTCTGAAGCCCTCCTTAAGAGGCAATGCTTGTGGTTGTTTAATTTTGTGCCAAGCAGGTAAAATCCTCTTATGAGGCAATTGGCAGATAAAAGAGATATGTAATCCATCTCCTGCTACTCAGTGTGTCATTCACTCTGCTCACACCATGTGTTGATGCATTGTGGATAAGAACCCAAAATCTTATAGAGTCAATCATTTGTGGAGAAGAGTTCCTACTTTCTGAACTCCCACACTTTCCATTGATCAAAGCTCTCCCTGACCAGGGATAAGAGCTATGAGGCACACCCCTCATCTCCATTTCATCTGCTTCACCCTAACTCTCAATGTTAGGGTTAAGAGTTCAAAATACCCATTCCAGTTGGCTGTAAAGCCTAACCTTGCTTGAGCCTAATTGATTGTGTATAGTGTGTGCTAATTGACTTGTTTGTTTGCTTACTTGATTCATCTGTGCATATTTGCTTGAGTGTGCCTTTGTGCATTTATCATCATTACTTGTATATCATTTCATAAACATTGTTCATCACTTTGTAACATTTTGTTTTGTCCATGGAGGAGGCAAGCATAAGTCCATTGATTGGCAGTTGTTTCCTATGATATGGGAGGAGACTAGTATAAGTCCATTGATTGGCATCTGGTATCCATGTTTGATTTTGTTTTAGGGGATTGGTATAAGTCCATTGATTGACGTCCGGTATCCATTTTGTTTTGTGAGATTGGAATAAGTCCATTGATTGGCATCCGGTATCCATTTACTTTGTTCATTTGTTACTTTCTTGTTGCTTTTTCCAAAGGAATCACTTGAATCATCTACATATGATCTCAAGAGGTGAACATCTAAGAAGTTTTACTTCCTCATCCTCCCACCTTTTGTTTCTTTAAACCTCCATTTGCATGTTAACCCAAAACCTGAAAACTATTGTGCAAACATTTTCATTTGTTTTTCAAATTAGAAACCTAGGCCCTAAGCCTCTGATTTTCAAACTTCATTTTGACAATACTTCTTCTGAATTGAATTCTAATCATACTTTGACTTCATTTTTGTGAACACTCCAAAATGGTTAATTTCACTCACTCAATTGCTTTTGTGGCCCAAGTCCACTTCTTAATCAAGTTTTCATACATTAGCCATAGATATCAATTATCTTAGTGGTTGATGTTAATCTCGCCTTTTGTCCTTAGTGATCGAACCGTAAGACTTCCATACTGAAAACAGGGTTAACCCCTCTAGTATGTCGAAGCTATTCTCACATGGTGGACTTGTTGTTGATATAGGTTGAGTTTTCTCCCGTGGATAATGAAAGACCTTAGGGCTTTTGTTTAAAATCAATCAATTCACCTTTTTGAAATCTTTTAGCCGAATTACAGCGTTTTGATCCTTACCTTCCATGGAAAGGTACGTAGGCAACGGGTTCATCCGTTCAAACACAAAAATAATAACTTGTATATTCTTTTCTCATCCCTTCAATCCATGTTTGCACAATAAATATTTCATAAACAAATAACATTTCATACAACAAGTTGTGAAAAGGGCTCCCTAGGAGTACCTAGGACGTTTTGGGTGCCTAACACCTTCCCATTGCGTAATTAACCCCTTACCCAGATCTCTGACCTTTTCATTAGTTTTCTATGTGTAAAACTTCTTAGGATTTTGTTCGCTTTTTAGCCATTCCTTTGGATAAATAAAAGTGCGGTGGCGACTCTATCTTTGTATGCTTTGCTTTTGATTTAATCAATAAATCATAAAGTGACGAATACACCGCTACAGAGCCAAAGCAGGGTTGTAGTTGATTCCTCCTTGTGTACCAATGAGAGGCACATTAGAGAATTCACCACAACTATCAATAATATCCAAACTGCTTAATGAAGAATCATACCAAACTATATCATCATTAGTGAGAGACATAAGTCTCTGAGACCACGGTAGACATTGTTTGTTCTCCATAAAAGTAGGTGTCTGAGGCAAGTGCGAAATAAACCACTTGTACAGAAGAGGAACACGACATACAATAGTTCCATCACCTTTAGAATTCCTTAGATGCAAAGAGAAATACATATCTCCTAACAGAGTAGGCACAGGATTCCCAATCAAGAAAATTCTAATGGCGTTAACATCAACAAAATTGTCAATGTTAGGGAACAAAGCTAATCCATAGATGAGCAACACAAAGATATCTTCAAAATCATCCACACTACCGTCCTGAGCAAAGGCAGTAGCTTCCTTGATGAGGAACTCAGAAGTCAATCCAAACAACCCTCCTTTCTTCACCCAATGAGCCTCTATCTCAGACTTCTTCAAGTGAAGAGCTTCAGCAATGATATGAGATATGGGAATCTCCTCCAATCCACTAAAAGGCACTTTGTCAGAAATGGGTATTCCCAAGAGATGGGCATACTCGTCCAACATAGGCACAAGCTGATAATCAGGGAAAGTGAAGCAACGGTAGAGAGGGTCATAGAGCTGAACCAATACACTCAGAAGTCCTTCAACCACATCAGTAGATAAGATATATAAAAGCTTCTCATGACATTGCTTAAAGTCCAAGGGATCTAATACAAAAGATGACAACTTCCTTAACTCTTTCAAGTCGGGACATCTGAAACTGTACTTCTTAGTGTTCCTTCGTCCATAATCCATGGTCTGAAAAATATTTGCAAATAAGACCTAAGTTCCTTGAAATTTTCGTGTGGTGAATGTCATGATGCGCGTGGATGCATGAATGTAACAATCACAAATAAGGGATCACACACAAGACAAACAAACAAAGGTCAAGGGATGAATCGAGTCATTGTCAAGATCAATCATCCATTTTGGTGGATTATGGTTTTCACCTTATCAACATCCAAGTTCCATTCATATTGACAAGACTTGATTGGATCAACCAAGAATCAAGGGTTTGTTGTGATTCACAAGCATGGAGTCTGGGTAAGAACCATCCCAAAGGAGTGAAATAAGGATAAAAACCTTTAGATCATGTTCTAAAAAGTTCCCAGAGTCTTAGTTCCATCTATCGGATATTACAGGTTAGGATGACTGACTCATCAACCCATAATATTCTCAAGAGAAACTCGTATGAGTGTAGTATCGTGTAACAACTGTTATCAAGTCTACACTTGAACAGTTTCCGCACTACGTCCTAAATAGGCCAAGAGGGGTTAAATTATCTACGACCCTCATCTTCTCGGACTCCAAATCAGAGATATTAATGCCTAACCACTAATAACTTGTGTGACATTTCTAACTCCAAAAGGGTCTCCACTGACTAGATGGGTCTCAAGCCAACAGGTTAAGGACTACTCCACACAAGTCGAACATGACTATACCATCCTCCTATCTTAATTGCACTCAAGTTCGGGTTAGAACTTATCTCACCACTCAGAGATCACCAAGCACAACAAGCATATTATATCATACAAACAAATATACAAGCATCAAATATACAATTATATACACATAAAAAAATAGGCTAAACCCACTGGAGACTAGTCCCCAGCAGAGTCACCACTTAATTTCTGTAGCGGTAAATTCATGACCATTATTAAACTATGGATAAGCTAGAAGTCAATAAAACCAGAGTCGCCACCGCGCTTTTATTGTTTCCAAGGGAAAAGGGAAAAGTGCGAACAAAACCCAAAGATAAGAAGTTTTCAAATCAAAACTAATAAAATGCCAGAGATTACAGGTAAGGGGGTTGGTTACACATAGGGAAGGTGTTAGCACCCATAGTGTCCTAGGTACTCCTAGGGAGCCCTTTTTTGTGTATATGTGTTTTTGTACAAAATGATGTTTGCAATAAAATAGAGTGGAGGGATGAGAAAAGAATTCAGTAATTATTTTTGTGTTTGACAAGACCTTCGGACTTGTGCCTACGTACCAACATAAAAATGAGGGATCAAAACCTCGTAGTTTGTGGTATCAATTTCAAAGTGGGTGCATTGCTTTTAACAAAAAAATTAAGTTTGACAAAGGCACTAAAGGCCTAAAAATGGTTTGAATGAGTGTTAGTTCTTTTTGGATTTTTGAAAATTTTAAGTCAAGTATAGTTAAGTTTATTTGAGAAAAGAGTTTGAAAATGCAATGGCATAAGGCCAAAGTTTCTAATTTGCAAAATGGTCTAAGCTTAGAAAACAAACACAACCAAAGAAGAATTTGAAAGGAGCGAGAGATTTAAAATTAAATAAGTGGGGAGGAGATGAAAAGACGTATTCTAAGCACAAATTTAAAAGTTAAGAGTTGAAAAGATCTGACCAATGGGGTACAATCCAATAAACAAGAATGTCATATAGAAACCCAAATTTCCGTTGGACTTTAGAATCAAGCAATATAAATACACAAGTAGCAAGATTAAGAACAAAGCATCAAATAAAGATATCCACATCCAAGCTTAGCAACTCCATGATCTTCTTCAAAGTTTCCCATGTATCATATGATTTCAAAGATGGCATAAGACACAGGTTCATAATAACAGCTTCACAATGATCATGTTGCAGATGAACTCAAATGGATCTTCAATATTATATCAGATGAATGTTCACTTCACAAGTACTTGGCTTCATGAAAGTTGGCATTGGCCAAGTCCTTTGCATAGGGAGTCATCCCTTGGTGAACACTCAACCCACTTATCACAAGCATGGATCCTTGAACCAAGACATCTTCCAAAGGAAGGAAAAAAGGCCAAGTTTCCACACTACCATGAAAGAGGGGAAACTTACAATATCACTAACTAGAATGATATGCCTTTTGTGTCACAAATTTAGCGCTATGTTAAGCAATCGTAATTGGACTTATGTAGAAGTCACAACTATTTTCGACCGGGAAAAAGAATTTTGGTGTTAATGCATGTTAGAGACATAGTAAGATAAACTATGCTCATGAAACATACCACACACAAAAGAATATGCAAAATGGGGGACCTAATCTCATCCATGCTCATGTTGATTTTGCAATCAACTAGCCTTAGGATATAAAGATGTCATAGGTCCATTACATGAATGAATGAAGAAGGGGAGTGAGATGAAGAGGGAGGGGGAATGGATTCAACACAAATTGGTCAAAGGAGGACTTTTACCAAATTAAGATCATTCATTCATTTTGGGAGATGGAATGTACATTCCATCAATCCCCTAAATCCAATGATCTTAACCTAATAAAGTCAAATCAACCTTGACCAAGGCTCAACAACACAAGTCAAACTCAACAAGTCAATTAAAATGGCTCTACACAATTAATTTGGCATTTAAACAATTAAAAATAATAAAAATATGCATTATTTTAAATAATGGTTGGTCAATTTCCTAAAACCTCATCAAAATACAAAAGAAATGGTCATGAGATTTATCATAGGTCAAACAAGGTCAAAGGACCTTGGAGAAATTTTTTCATAATTTTTGGAAACTTAAAAGTATTTTTAAACAAATAAAAATATTCATAAAATCAATTAAATCATGAAAAATATTAATAATGACCCAAAAAATAGTTTTAATTCAGAAAATGAAAGAGGATTTTATTTAAAAATATTTGGTGAAACTCTCATACTTTTTGGATCAATATTAAAATTAATATGAATTAATGAAAATAAAGGAAATAAAATGAAATTCATATATTCAGAAAAAACGTGGACCACTTGATCTCCCTCATTAATTGAGGTGGCAGATCAAGTGGATCCGAACGCACGTTCCACCATGTACACGATTCAGCGCGCCACGCAAATGGTATTTAAAACTAACGCTCGTGATTATAACATAATGGAATGATCATGTGGCTCTAGACAGTCCAGCTCATCACCAGCGCAAAACACCGGTCATCTTCTCAGGCGACCTTGGCCGGACTGGTCCACTCATCACCATCACAAAAATGAAAAAGAAGGACATGATTTTAAAGTAAAAATGACACTGATGACGAATCTGACCTCAATTCATCCTAACTCCAAGTATATTGAGAGATACATGGAGTTGAAATCTGAGGTACATGAACTGAGTTGCTTCAATTTGACCTCAAAGCAACTCAATCTTCTTGCCTACATTGGTAGGATATTAGACAACCAAGGATCCAAGAGAATTGATGATAATTGAGAGAGAATCAAAGAGAAGAAAAAATCTGGAAACTACCGTCAATGTTGTGCAGAACTCAATTGCTTTTGCTTTGATTCTTGCTTGATCTCACTCAGGAAGCTTGCAGAAGTGGTTTAGAATTGAACAAAAGCTTTGGATCCCTGGAGTTTTGAATCTCTAAACAGTGAGATTCAAACTCAATTTTCAAAGAAAGTTCTCAGGTTTCTCCTTTCAAATATGAGGGTTTGAGGTATTGGAACAAAGCTGGCGCGCAAGGGTCCTTAATTCTGATGCTAGGGGCCTCTATTTATAGCTGCAGCTTGTGATATTTGCACCTTCAAATTCAATTTCCAAATTTGGCAATGGATGATGCATGCTTACATGAGCGTGTATAGGCCCATGAAGTCACTCAATTAGGTCCATAATCAAGTGCAAATGAGTATGAATGTGAGTTGGAGTGCAAGGAAAATATGTACAGCTGTTTGAAATTTGGCCTTTGCCAAATGATGATGCCCTGTTCAAGCCATGCGCAGAACACTCAAACCTTTTCCAAAATGGATGAAATTGGACTCTTTGGAAATTTTAGATCAAGAGGAACAACTCTTATGTTGAACACTTTTCCATTTGAAGCTTGTATCATGATGAATTTTGAGGTGGATGTTTGGAAATTTTAAGATATCAAAAGTTTTTCTAAGTGTCAAGCAATATGCTCACTTATTCCACCTTGGCTAACTTCTTATGTGAGCTTCAAATGAGAAACGTGTCCTCATCAAAGTTGTATCTCTTTCAAAATCCTTCAAAATGGTTACCAATTTGACCACATTTGGATTTGAGATGAATGAGTTATGCATTTTTGAAGTTAGGGAAAATCACTTGTTCAATGGCCTTGGTCCAAAATGACCTATAATGTATCCTCATATCACATGCTCATAAAAGTTAAATTAACTCTTACTCCAAACATCAAAGTTTAAGTATACACACTGAATTTGATTGTGCAACTTGGAAATCTTTCATCTCATAAAATTTGAGCAAGTTATGGCCTTGGGAAGTTGACCTCCAAATTAGGGTTTAGACAAAATGAACTATAATCGTTTACCATAAAAAATGACTTTCCAAGCAAAAATAGCTATAGACATCAACATGAAAGTTGATTGGAATGTCATTTAGAGTAACGTTGCTCTTGGAATCATTTTCATATGATAACTATTCTAGGAGATAGGGTCTAGGGGACCCCAGTTTTGATTAGATGAATTCCTCTGGTTAACCACCATCAACCAACTTGCTAACTTGCAATTCTCTTGACTTTTGGGACTCATGGGAGATCATATATGAATAATATGATGAAATTTGAAGTACCCCTTGAAATATTTGATCAATTATTGAAGAAGCTTGGTGAAGAAGTTACTCAAGATACCCATATGAACTAGGGTTTCCAAGGCAAACCAATTCCAAACTCTTGAAGAATTCTTGATAATAATACCATGTAAAGATTGTAAGGACTCATATATGATGCCTAGAGCCATTTGTGGACCATCTCTTGATTGAGCTCCTTGCATTGAGGGTCTTAAACCCTAGATATGAACTTGATGAATCAAAGGTGATCATGTTCCCTACCTACAAAAGAGTTAGACAAATGCAAAGACATATTTTTGGTATTTTGGTTAGTAAATGATAAAATAACAAGTATGATACAATCAAATAGTGCTTGGTGATTTCTCCCAATACAAACCCAATGAATGAGGGGTAAGGAGGATGCCAAGGTGTGATCCCAATGCCAATGCATATGATGAGATAACATGAGGGATCTTAGGGTCAAAATTGGGGTCTTACAGGCTCCAACTTGGATAATTTAACAAGTATGCCACTAGCTCTCAAGAAAGGAAAAAATGTCAAGTTTCCACACAATACCATGAACAATGGGACACTTACAATCTCACTTACTAGAATGCTATGCCTTTAGGGTCAAATTTAGCTCTATGTTAAGCAATCGTAATTGGACATATGCAGAAGTCACAACTATCTGAGGTCGGGCAATAGAAATTTAGGTGTTAATGCATGTTAGAGATTTGGTATGAAGAACCAAACTCCTAACACATACCACACACTAAAAGAAAAGATCAAGAGGGAGGGACCTATCTCAGTCATACTTGTATTGGTTCATCTGACACAAGGTCATTGATGAATCAATTAGCCTTAAGACATTAGAGATTTCATAGGTCAAATGAAGGAATGGGAAAGAATAGGGATGAAGATGAAGAGGGAGGGGGAAATGGAAACACAAATTGACCAAGGGAGGATTTTATCAAATCAAAACCATTCATCCATTTTGGGAGATGAAATGTACATTTCATCAATCCCCTAAATCCAATGGTTTTGATCCAACAAAAGTCAAATCAACATTGACCAAGGCCCAAACAGAAAGTAAAACATCACAAGACCATAAAAGTGGCTCAACATAATTTTTACACATTTAATCAATTAAAAATTCAATTAAAAATGAATTAAAATACATTTTTATTTGGTCAAAACCTAAAATCTCTTCAAAACACCAAATAAATGGCCAAGAGATTTATCCTAGGTTAAACAAGGTCAAAGGACCTTAGACAAATTTTTTTATGATTTTTAAAAAGCAGGAAGTATTTTTAAAGAATTAAAAATATGCACAAAAACATTTAATTCATGAAAAATATCAAAATTAATCCAAAAAATGATTTTAAATAACTATTCAATTAAAAATCAAATTAAGGCTCGTTTCCTACAATTTGAATCGTATTTACCAAGTGTTGACCTTTGATTTATCTTGTATAATCCACTACTTGGTGTGACTGAGAAGGTTAATTAGGAGTAATTGAACTCAATTAAACTCTAGAATCAAATATAGTCGAAAAGGTTAATTATATCCTAATGTCAATTAGATTCTAAATCAATTAAAATCTAAATCAATTAAACTCTAAATCAATTAAAATCTCAATCAATTAAAATCTAAATCAATTAAATTCTAAATCAATTAAAATATGAAAGAGAAAATAATTTAAAGATTTTTGGTGAAAGTCCCATATTTTTTGGATTAAAAATGAAATTAATATGAATTAAACAAAATAAAAGGATTAAATATAAAATAAGAAATTAAAAACAAAATAGAAAAAACAAGGGCCATCAGAGATGTACGCATGGTAATTAAAAGCAATGGTCCAGATTATAACATCCAATCATGATGAGATGACCAGGAGGTGTGCCAACACACCACCGGAGATAGGGCTCCGGTCATCTTCTCTAGTCACCTCCACCGGACTAGTCCAACTTCATATCAATGAAAAATGAAAAACAAGGACATTATTTCAAAGAGAAAATGCTCAGGATCACGAATCTGACCTCAATTTTCTTCAATTCCAAGTATATAGAAAGATGCAGGGATTTGAATTTTGAGGATTATGAACTGAGTTACTTCAATTTGACCTCAAAGTAACTCAATCTTGTTGCCTATATTGGTAGGACTTCAGCCAACCAAAAATCACAAAGAATTATGAACAATTGAGAGAGAATCAAAGAGATGAAAATTTTGGAAAATTAGCTTCGAGTGAGCTTCAAACTTGCTTGATCTTGCTCCCAATTGGCCTTGGCTTGACTTTAGAAGCTTGTAGAAGTTGAATTAGATCAAAGAAAGACTTAGATTCTTGGAGTTTTAATCTCAAAACAAAAGGATATTCTTGCAAGTTCAAATCTTGGACAAGGTGTCTTTAATTCTGAGCAATGAGGGTCTTATTTATAGGCAAGGCAATTGCTTTCTACACACTTCCAAAATTTGGCCAAAACTAGCAATTCACTTGCATGCTTGCATGGGCGTGTGATAGGACCATGAAATGATGTGATCAGGTCCAAAATCCCTCATGTGCAATGCTGAAATCATGTCATGTGATCATGCAATGGTAATTGAGATGTGATCATGAATTTCATCCAAATGAACCCTTGAAAAGAAACCATGCGTAAGTCCTCTAATTCTTGGCCAAATGAGATGATCATGGACTTTTTGGAAAGGTGAGATCAAGGGGAACAACTTTCATGTTGAACATTTTTCCATTTGAAGCTTGGATCATGATGTATTTTGAGGTGGAAGTTAGGAAAATCAAACATATTTGAAAATTTTCTAAGTACCAAGTCAAATGTTCACTTCTTCCACCTTGAATAACTTTTTCTATGGATTTCAAATGGAACATTTTCCTTCATAAAAGTTGTACCTATTTCAAACCTATGAAATTTGGTCACAAATTTGACCTTATTTGGATTTGGCATGAAAGAATTATGCATTTTAGAAGTTGAGGAAAATCACTTGTTTAAAGGTAATGGCCCAAAATGACCTATAATGTTTCCTCTTGGCACATGAATTTGAAAGTTGAATTTGAATTTCTTCCAAGAATCAAAGTTGGATAAGGCATCTTGAATTTGATCATGAAACTTGAATGGATTTCATCTCATAAATATTGAGCAAGTTATGGTCCTTGGAAGTTGACCTTCTAACTAGGGTTCAGACAAAATGACCTATAATCTTTCACCATAAAAAAATGACTTTCCAAGAAAAACTAAAAATATGGTTCAACTTTGTAAAGATCTATGGAGTCTTGTCATTTACAGACTACCATTCTATTAAATAAAGTTGAGTTTTTATCCAATTATTTCTACTCTTATTTGTTTCAGCCAGATAGTTTAAATTTTATGATCATCTTTGAAATTAAAATTTTAAATCAAAGTCATTTTTTATTAAAACATATAAAAGCAAGGATTTTAAAGCAATTTTAAAAGCAATATCAACAGCATTTCAAAAAATGGCAAGTCCTAAGTGTGAAGCATTAATGGTTCCCAAGCAGTTAACCCTCGGTTATCCCTAGCTGAGTTGGTCAAATCAGTTCCCCTACGGAGTGTTTGTCCCCAACGAAGTTTGTGCATAAGTTCCCGACAGATACGGTGATTACCCAGCTAGTTTTGATCTCCAGCAGAGTGAGGAGGGTTTCCTCAGTAGTTTGCGTGATGGCAGTATAACTTTATTTTCCCCACCAGTTGCCATCCGACTCACTCCCAGTCAAAGTTTCCTCCTGGCTTTTAAGCAGCTATTTGCGTTTATCCTCTGTACGGTTGTCTCCCCATTTAATATGGTATTGACTTAAAATTCCCCGCAGATTCGATAATGTTTCCTTTCCTCAGCATATCTCCTCCTTCCCCGGTTAGGGTTGAGCCTGTGGGATGTTGATCTCTCTTTTCTCCAGCTTTTGTCTCCTCATTTTGTGGATTGACCGAGGATTGTACCGATGATTCAAATTTCGCGACACCTTTATATCTTTTGCGATCGTTTTATCAGCATAATCATCATATATACATGTACATATACATATACACTCATGATTTCATAATTGCATTATCATATTTACTGATTCATTGTTTGAGATTCTTATTCTCTATTATGGCGGTACTTTATCCCATAGAAATCTGGCGTCTGTACTGCTTCAATTTTAGAGTGTCATCCCCTTAAGCAGAAAGACTTTAACCTTTCTACTTTTCCCCACTGAATTATTTCCTCATGGATGAGTATTGTTTGAGTTTCCTTCCCAGTTGATTATCTGGATAGAATCACTCCCCTTGAGTTATATCCTCATTGGGTTGAGTTTTGATTGACCGTTTCTTTCTAGCTCTTACCTAGATAGATGCTTTGGGTCCCCTAAGAGTTTATTACCCAGTAACTGGTGGTATTCTTCTTAGTTTGCAGTTCGTTACTTCTTACCCAATAACCGGCAAAAGTACCCATGTTTTCCCCATCAGTAGAGTCCCCAGTGGATTCATTTTTTCCGAAAGTATATCCTTGATATATTCATCCTAACCGGTGATGGATATCTTTCTTCCCCTGTTTGAGTTTATCCTTGATATGTTCATCCTAATCGATGGCGGATACTCTCATCATGTGGTATTCTACCCAGTAAAAAGGTAGTTGTAATCCCTATTTTGTTCCCCAGAGAGTTAATCCTTGATATGTTCATCCTAACCGATGATAGGTTTCCTTCTCTTTATGGTTTTCTACCTAGTAACCGGTAGTTGTAAATCCTACTTTCCCTCAACAGAGTCTATCCTTGATATGTTTATCCTAACCAGTGACAAAGTTTCTCTTTGTTGGTATTCTATCCAGTATTCGATAGATGTAATTCCTACTTCCTATTCAGTTGGTTTATCCTTGATATGTGTAGCGGGGTTTTCGTTACCTTTAGGTTTATTGACTAAACCAAATGTCAACATACAATTCGAGTTGCCACCACAATTTTATTTGTCCAAAGGAAAGGCTAAAAAGGGAACAAAAGCCAAGTAAGAAGTTTTTCAAATCAAAAACTAATAAAAATGTCAGAGATCTAGGTAAGGGGGTTGGTTATGAAATGGGAAGGTTTTACGCACCCAAAACATCCTTAGTACTCTAAGGGAACCCTTTTTGCAAATATGTGTTGTAGGTTGGTATTTGAGAAAAGATTTGTGCAAAAAGATTGGAGGGATGGGAAGAGAATATATTATATTTACAAATTTTGTTGTTTGAATGGATGAACCCATTGCCTACGTACCATCACAAAGAAGGATCAAAACCTCGTAGTTTGGGGTAAAAATCTCAAAGATTGGTGAATTGATTTGATCAAGGGTCTTAAGGTCTTTTGTTATCAAAGGGAGAAAACTCAACCTAAACCAATAATCCACCATGTGAGGAAGGCTTCAACATGCTAGTGAGGGGTTAACCCTATAACAAGCATAGAAGACTTATAATCCAACCACTAAGGATGAGGTAAGATTTACATCAACCACTGTGATAACTCAAACCTATGACTAATGTTTATGAAAAGGTTTTAACAAAGTGGCCATTGGAACCACAAAACAACTTGAAGTGGGTTATATTTACAAGTTAAATTTATTTACAAAAAATGAAGTCAAAGTTGGATTAAAGTTCATTTACAATGAGTATTTATGAAAAGAAGTTTCGAAAAGTCAAAGGCTTAAGGCCTAGGTTTCTAATTCGAAATAAAGTCAAAGTTTTGAAAATGATTTTTGGCTTGGTTAGAATGGGGAGAAGAAGAGAAGGGTTATTCCTAAAGCATACAAAGATAAGAGGGGAAAGATAAAACCCTTGGAGTTCCTTTTCTTGGAGTCATAGAGATGGCTCAAGATGCTCTTTTCCTTTGGACTTAGCACACAAACAAGCAACCAAACAATTTGAATTCAAGCTCCTAGGATCTCCACTTGGCTTGGCTCTTAACTTGGCTACTCATGTCAATGGTCCTCTTTTCACAATCTCAAGGTGGGATCCCTATCACACAAAAGCAAACATCAAAAAGTTCACAACACAATAAAGGGAATGGACAAAGAATAAGTTGGAGGAGAAGTCCTTTGAGATCAACTTTGAATTTTAGAATTCTAAAGGCATGAGGCCTAGTTTCTCTTCAACAAGTTTTGCATTCTAAAGGCATGAGGCCTAGTTTCTCTTGAACTCCTTTAAGCATAGGTAAGTCCTAATTCTAAGTCCTGTCTCCTTTTGCATTTGGTTCACACAAAACAATCACAAAGCAACACAAAATAACAATATACTTATATACAATTATGGGCTCAAATGAGCAAAAGAAAAATGACATAAACATAAAATATATGCTCGAGTGAGCAAAGATGAAAATCAATATGATTAATGAGCAAGAAATAAATGACATTAAGAGTAAATGACAAGAAATTAAAAGCTCAAATTAAAGTTAGTAATTAGTAGAGTTATGTTAGCTTGTCATAAGACAATGTAGCGCTATGTTAAACAATCGTAAGTGGACTAATGTAGTAGTCACACCTATCTGAGGCCGGTCAATAAAAATATAGGCAAAGAAAACAAGTTAGAGATCATGACTAGTAAGCCAAGCTCCATAAACTTTCCATGCCAAAAAAAAAGGGGAAGGGCCTTGTATTGACTTTTAGTTATTTGCTTGACCAAGAAGCAACCTATCTTGGACATAAAACAACTCACTTGATCATGGATCAAGTTGAGTTTGGTTTGGATCAAAGAAGGTTAAACTTCTCATTTGTCAAGACCAACTTCAAGACTTTAACTCATTGGCCATTGATGGAAAGAAAGGGATGAAGATGAAAGGGAAGGAAAAAGAAGACCACAACCAAATCCAATTGGTTAAATGTGAATCAAATCAACATCAACCAACACCAAACAGAAGAGAAATGAAGATAGCAAGTCAAAAGGTCAACCATATTTTTTGGTATTTTTTGAATTAAAATAAAATGAAACTTGTCAAATGACCTATAATCTTTCACCATAAAAAAATGACTTTCCAAGAAAAACTAGCTCTTGACTTCAAGATTAAATTTGTTTGGAATGTCATAAAGAGTAACTTTTCTCTTATAATCATTTTCATATGACAAAAAGTGTAGGAGATAGGATCTAGGGAACCCCAGTCTTGACCAGTTGACTTTCTCTGGTCAACCACCATGAACCAACTTACAAACTTGAATTTCTATTAATCTATTGGACTCATGGATAATCATATATTCATAATATGATGTAATATGAAGTATCCCTTGAAATATTTGATCAAATGGTGAAGAAACGTGTTGAGGAAGTCACATATGATACCTAGATGAATTAGGGCTTCCAAGGCAAACGAGCTTCAAACTCTTGATGATTTCTTGATCAAAATGACCTAAAAAATGACCTTCAAACCCTAGATATGAGCTTGATGGAGCATGGGTGAACACACACATAACCTACAAAAGAAGTAAACTATACATTGATATATTTTTGGTATTTTTGTTACTAAATAATGAAAAACAAAGTATGATACAATGAAATGTGCTTGGTGACTCTCCCAATGCAAACCCTATGAATGAGGGGGAAGGAGGATGCCAAGGTGTGATCCCAAAGCTAATTCATATGATGAGATAACATGAGGGATCTTAGGGTCAAAATTGGGGTCTTACCGGTTGAAGCCATGAACACTGCCTGCTATATCCTTAATAGAGTGACTATCATATTTGGTACATAGGCTACACTTTATGAACTGTGGAAAGGAAGAAAGCCAACTGTGAAATATTTCCATGTATTTGGAAGTAGATGTTATATTCTGGAAGATCATGGGAAGAGGAGAAAAATGGATCCTAAAAGTGATGAGGGAATTTTTCTAGGATACTCTACAAAGAGTAGAGCATACAAGTTATTCAACTCTAGAACCAAGATGATAATGGAATCCATATACATTGTTGTGGATGATTCAACTAACGAAGCTGGAGTCACAGATGATGTTGAAACACCTATGAATGATGTTCCTGAAGATGTTGCAAACTCAAGTGCTAATATGGAACCTGCAGAGATTGAGTCAACTGACAAAGGACCTTCCATCAGAATTCAGAAAGATCATCCTAAAGAGCTTATTATAGGAAATCTAAATGAAAGGATAATTACTAGATCAAAGGAAGTTGTGTCAAATGCCTATTTTGTTTCTAAATTTGAGCCCAAGAATATCAAGGAGGCCTTGACTGATGAGTTATGGATTGATGCTATGCAAGATGAAATTGGCCAATTCAAAAGAATGAGGTTTAGGATTTGGTACCAAGACCTAAAGGGACATATTTTATTGGTACTAGATGGTTGTATAAGAACAAGTCAGATGAACAAAAGGTTGTTACCAGAAATAAAGCTAGACTAGTTGCTCAAGGATACACTCAAATGGAAGGAGTGGACTTCGATGAAACATTTGCTCTTGAGGCTCGCTTGGAGTCTATCAGATTGTTACTTGGAATGTCATTCCTTTTAAAGTTCAAGTTGTTCCAAATGGATGTTAAAAGTGCCTTTCTAAATGGCTATTTAAATGAAGATGTCTATGTTGAACAACCAAAAGGATTTGTTGATCCTACATTCCCAAATCATGTGTTCAAACTAAAGAAGGAATTGTATGGTTTAAAATAAGCTCCAAGAGCATGGTATGAAAGGTTGACTAAGTTTCTCATCAACCATGGATATAGAAAGGGTGGAATTAATAAGACTATCTTTGTCAAAGAGAAGGATCGAAAACTTATGATAACTCAGATCTATGTGGATGATATTGTATTTGGAGGGATATCAGATGAGATGGTCCAACATTTTGTCAAGCAAATGCAATCTGAGTTTGAAATGAGTTTGGTAGGTGAATTAACTTACTTTCTTGGACTCCAAGTCAAACAGATGGAAGACTCCATTTTTCTATATCAAAGAAAATATGCAAAGAATATTGTGAAGAAATTTGGATTGGAGAATGCTAGTCACAAAGGAACTCCTGCTCCTACTCACTTGAAGTTATCTAAAGATGAAAAGGGCATAAGTGTTTATCAGAGTTTATATAGAAGCACTATTGGTAGTCTTCTATACCTTACAGCAAGCCGACCGGATATAAATTTTGTTGTTGGAGTTTGTGCTATATATTAAGCAGAACCCAAAGTGAGTCACATCAATCAAGTAAAAAGGATTCTGAAGTATGTGAATGGCACATGTGATTATGGAATGTTGTACTCTCATGATTTAAATTCCATGTTAGCGGAGTATTCTGATGCTGATTGGGAAGGTACTGTTGATGACATGAAGAGTACCTCTAGAGGATGTTTATTTTTTGGAAACAATTTGATTTTAGGGTTCAGCAAGAAAAAAAATTGTGTATCCCTATCTACTGCTGAAGCTGGGTACATAACAGGAGGCAACAACTGTTCTCAACTAATATGGATGAAACAAATGTTGACTGAATACAATGTCACACAAGATGTCATGAAATTATTCTGTGACAACTTGAGTGCTATTAATATCTCCAAAAATCCCATTCAACATAGTAGGACTAAACACATTGACATCAGGAATCATTTCATTAGAGAACTTGTTGAAGATAAAGTCATAACACTTGAGCATGTTAGCACTGAAGATCAGCTTGCTGACATTTTTACCAAAGCCTTGGATGCAATTCAATTTGAAAAATTAAGAGGAAAACTTGGGGTTTGTGTTAATGAGCATTTATAGCAATTACAACTATTTAAGTACGTCAGACAAGCTTTTAATTATCATCATTACACAAGATACGCTTGTATAAACCCATTACTCCATTATGTAACCTTTTAGACAAAAATACGCTACCCATTTCATTCAAACGCTTCATTCCTCTCTTGAAATATGTGCTCACCTTCTCTCAAGTGTCTTTCCCAATTCCATATGTATCAAGTGTTACCTAAGATGTCGAAACAATCTTCACCCAAGCACACACATGTCTCTACTGAAACCAGTGGATCACCTCCCCCAACTGCTAGGGGAAATGAACCATTCCAAATGATCAATCTGTTTGATCTTGTCTTGGATGTTGCTCCCTTATCCACGACTCATCCACCCCCTCAGAAGAAAGCTATGCCATATGTTTCAAAGAATGTCAAGAAATTCTGGTAAGTCGTCTGCTTCTGAGCCTACAATCCCTAGTGAAGATAAAACTGTTGTTGAAGAGGGGTCTAGGTCTAAAGGTTTTGAGATGAGAAACCCTACTATGCATACTGGTGGCACTGAGAATCAAACTGAAGCGGAAAGGAGTGCCATTGATAAGGAACTTCGGAATTTTGTTACCTTTGTGCTGAAGGAAGTGAACTCAGATCCAGATGTTCAAACATATTTGGAAAAAGAAACTAGCCCTGATGGTGATTCTAGTGAAAAAGCTGAGGAAAGTGTCCCTGAGCATACTGCTCATGAAAGAAGGAGTAAGAAGAAGGCCGATGAATGTGTCTCGGAGCATGCTTCTCATGAGAGAAGAAGTAAAAAGAAAGATGATCATGTTATCAATGTTGATGACCTAACATCTGATGAGGTACCTTTTACCAACATTGTGACTCTTGGTATAGCCAAGAGGCTTTAGAGAAGAAAAGGAAATGTTGTGGTGTTTGAATATTCTCCCTCCAAGGAGATAAAAAGAAAATCTGGTGGTGTGAAAAGCACTCCCTCTCGAAGTTCCATAGGAAAATCTTTGTTGGTCCTGCTAGATCATGGAGTAAAGTTGTTACTCCTACTAGGAAGAGGAAAGCTGTCTCTTCTAGTGATTCTGAGTTTGAAGACGAAGAGGATGTTCAGGACATCACGCATGCGAGAAGATTAATCGGGAAAATAGCAAGTGTGCTAATTTGTCAATGTAGTAATAATCGGGACGTTTCCCAAATATCGATCTCGAGGACTGCACGGTAATATGAATTTAAAATGTGATTCAATTAAACAAAAATAAGTAGTTTGAAGGTTTGGAGTAAGTCGCTCTCTAATTGAATTAGATAGTGTAGCAGTAAATTCATGATCATCAAGCTATGGATAAGCTAGAGATCAAATAACAAGAGTCGCCACCACGCTTTTATTGTTTTCAAGGGAAAAGGGAAAAAGTACGAACAAAACCCAAAAGTAAGAAGTTTTCAAATCAAAACTAATAAAATGTCAGAGATTATAGATAAGGGGGTTGGTTACACAGAGGGAAGGTGTTAGCACCCAAAGTATCCTAGGTACTCCTAGGGAGCCCTTTTTGTGTGCATATGTATTTGGTACAAAAATGATGTTTACAAACAAATAGAATGGGGGGATGAGAAAAGAATTCATTAATTATATTTTTGTGTTTGACAAGTCCTTCGGACTTGTGCCTACGTACCAACATAAAAATGAGGGATCAAAACCTCGTAGTTCGTAATACAAATTTCAAAGTGGATGCATTGCTTTTAACAAAAAATAAGTTTGAAAGACACAAAGGCCTAAAAATGGTTTGAATGAGTTAGTTCTTTTTGGCTTTTTTGAAAGTTTAAGTCAAGTATAGTTAAGTTTATTTACAAATTTGATTTAAGAAAAGAAGTTTGAAAATGCAATGGCATAAGGCCAAAGTTTCTATCTTTTTGCAAAGTGGTCAAAGATCAGAACAAAATAAGTTCAATCAAAGAAGATTTTGAAAAGGGGGGGGGGAGAGATTTTGAAATTAAAGAAATGGGGACAAGATGAAGAGACTAATCATATGCACAAAATTAAAAGTTAAGAGTTGAAAAGATCTGACCAAATGGGTAGCAATCCAATAGACAAGGATGTCAATAGAAACCCAAAATTCCCTTGGACATTTAGAATTAAGCAATACATAAATGCACAATTATATTATCTTGAAGAGCAAAGGCACCAAATAAAGATAGCCACATCCAAGCTTTAGCCATTCCATGATCTTCTTCAAATTAGCCCATGTAACAAATGAATTCCACAAGTCACGGGTTCAAAATAACAACTTCACAATTATCATGTTGCAGATGAACTCAGAGGGATCTTGAATGATATATCAGATGAAGTTTCAAATTGCAAGCACTTGGTTTCTCAATAAGTTGGCATTGGCCAAGTCCTTTAGCATAGGAATGTTGCCTAAGTTCTAAGTCCATTTGTCCAAGATCAAGCCAACAGTCCATACAAAAGTTTTTTAGGGTTTTTTGTTGTTATTATGTATATTAATGGTCAAAGACCACACAAACAAGTAAAGTATATACAAACAAGAAATATCACACAATATGGTCCAAGTGGACAAAGTAAAAATTGCATTAACATAAACAATTAGAATGATATGAACAATGGCAAATGAATAAAGGCTAGGATTAAATGACATTAAAGTAAATGGCTTGAAATTAAAAGTTAGTTGTTAATGAGTTAGAAGTTAGTATTGTTTTGCTTTTGCCTACCATTTTAAGACATTCTTTGGAGAACACTCAACCCACTTATCACAAGCATGGATCCTTGAACCAAGACATCTTCCAAAGGAAGGAAAAAAGGCCAAGTTTCCACACAATACCATGAAAGAGGGGAGACTTACAATCTCACTAACTAGAATGCTATGCCTTTTGTGTCACAAATTTAGCGCTATGTTAAGCAATCGTAATTGGACTTATGTAGAAGTCACAACTATTTGAGGTCGGGCAATAGAATTTTGGTGTTAATGCATGTTTGAGACATAGTATAATGGACTATTGATCGGTCACCATTTACACTTAGTTTTCGTCATCAATCCAGCATTGAATCTTCAAAAATCGGTAACATTTTTCTCTTTATTTTAGTGATTTCTTTAGTTTATTGCATTTTATGAATTTCCGCTTGTTTTATGTTGCATTAGTAGCTTTTCTCTTTTTATCGCATTTTATGCATTTCTGTGTAGTACTGTTTGGTTTCCAGGTCAAATAACAAGTCCGAAAGTTGCGTACCGGAAGAATGGAGGTCAAAGACTTAATGAAAAGCGAAAAATAGACGAAAATAGGGGGCTGACGCGTCCCGTGTCAGCATGTGCAGAAACAACCAGTGGAAACCCAGAGAACAGGGGGCTGACATGGGTGCCCGTGTTAGCATGGGATGCAGGATGGACTTACAGTGGGGCCAACACGGGCAGCAATGTCACCTGACACGGCCCGTGTTGGCCATTTCGCCCCATTTGTGATTTTTCATGTTTTAACCCCTTTGTATGTCCAGAGGGTAGTTTGGGCATTTCACAATGTTTTTAGTTGTTTGGAAGCTATTTCGTTTGAATTTGGGCATAGAGAAAAGGACTTTTTGATCGTAGAAGAAAAGGGACAGAAAGAAGAAGCGACCTTGCAAAGTGTTTAGAGGAAAAGAGATCTTCAAGATCGGAAGGGATTGAAGATCGACCTTCATCAACAACAAATTGTAATGTCTCTAATTTGTAATTTACTGTCTTTGAATATTTTGAGAGGCTAAA